>NC_092872.1:92158574-92482074 GCF_028372415.1 Notamacropus eugenii
ATATTTCCTCATTCTCTCTTATTTGACTTTTAAAGCCTTTTTAAAGTTCTGCTATGAATTCTTTTTTGGGTAGGTGACCATTTGATGTTATTTTTGGTTTAAGAGAGGCTTTTTTTTTTTGTTTCAGTATCCTCCTTTGAAGATGAACCTCAGTCTTCTCTATTCCCATAATATTTTTCTGTGTTTGGGTTCTTTCTCCTTTGTCTGCTCATTTTAAAAAATAACTGTTGAAATCACCTCTAGTCCTGAGGTGTGGAAGATAGTGCCTCTGTCCTCAGATCCTCCTTCATTTGTCCCTTCTAACCTAGAACTCGAACCAAGACTTCTAGCCTCCTGTAAGTGCACATAGCTAGCAGTATCCCTGCCACACTGTTTCTTCATTCATGTGGGATGTGGGCATGCCCTGGTTCCTTCTTTCCTTGGGCCAAGTCTCAGTAGCACAGCTGGGCCCTTATCATCAGAGATTCCCTCAATTTTCCTGGATCAGGTGCCTGACTCCCCACATTGTCTGTAAGATGAAAATTCCTGTGGCAGGGGTGAAGGCTCCCTCCCAACCCTGCTAGACCCTAGACTCACTGCTTGGTGTTTCAACTAGACTAGCATGGAGGTGTATACATTTCACAAGAACCAATCCTCAATCCTGAAATTTTTCTTCTGTTCTCCAGTTGTCCAGGAAGACCACTGTTCTGCCACAAATCTTGTTTGTTTTTGACACTCTATGTTCACCCTGAGGTTCCATTTTGTCTTTTGGTAGAGAAATCTGAAGAACTTACAACATTCTGAGCTACTCTGCCATCTTCCCAGCAGCCTCCCCTAAATTTTCTATTCAGCTCTGGTCTTTTCATCAAGAATACTTGAAAGTCCTCTATTTTATCAAATGTCCATTTTTTCCCCTGAAGGATTATGCTCAATTTTGCTGAGTAGTTGATGTAATCCTAGCTCTTTTGCCCTCCAGAATATCATATTCCAAGCCTTCCAAATCTTTAATGTAGAAGCTGCTAAATCTTGCTTTATCCTGACTATAGCTCCAAGATACTTGAACTGTTTCTTTCTGGTTTCTTGAAATATTTTCTCCTTGACCTGGGAGCTCTGAAATTTGGCTATAGTATTCCTCAGGAGTTTTCATTTTGGGATCGCTTTCTGGAGGGGATCAGTGGATTCTTTCAATTTCTGTTTAACCCTGAGTTCACTTGCAAGTCATGGCATCATCTTCCTGATGTCATGGTCCTCTTTGAGAATGAAGGACAAGCCACAGAACTACACAGGATTATTGAAGAAAAGAAGCTTAGAAATAATCTAACTTGCCTTTTTGTGATAACACTTGGTTTGCAAAATGCCTTTTTAACAATTGTGTAAAGTAAATGTTTGCTGGTACCATCATCACCATCAACAAGAATATTATTTGATTCAGATACATATTTTAATCATCATATAGAGAACTCTCCATCTTAAACTTTCACCCACTAATACAGACCAGTAACTAAGTCATCTGTCACATATATATATATATATATATATATATATATATATATATATATATATATATATATATATATATATATATATATATATATATATATTCATTTGTATGGTTAGAGTCTCAGAGGGGTTAAGTCGTTTGTTCAGTTACAAAGCTAAGAAGTAAGGAATCTGGGACCTGAGCCTAAGTTTTCTAATTCTAAGTCTAGCGTTTAGATCACCGTATCATGTCGCTCCTCACTTTTCCCACTAATTTTATAGAACCAGAGCAGTTAAGTGACTTAGATAAAGTCACACAGCAAGCTGGTAGCAGAGCAAGAAAATCCAGCTCCTAGACCATGGGTCCTCCTGTTCCTCCTATTTTGATAATGGTAGGATTTAAGATTTTAAAATAAAACATTCCTTTGGAATTTACTATAATGAGATTTGACCAGCGTGTTCTCTCTCTCTCTCTCTCTTTCTTTTTCTCTCTTTCTCTTTCTCTCTCTCTCCTCTCTCTCTCTTTGTATTCCTTTTAACAATTTCACTGTTTTACTTTTTGAAATTATCAATTATTTTTCAATGATCAAAATTATCCATTTTTTTCAGTTATCAAAATTTTGATTTATTCAATTATCAACTCATTTTCCCCTCCTACCTCTCTAGATGACATAGCATCAGGCCTGAAATCAGAATTCAAATCTAGTCTCAGAGACAGTAGCTGTATGACCCTGAGCAAATCATATAATCACTGTTTGTCTCAGTTTCCTCAGCTGGATTTTAAGGGGGATTAAGGGGATAATAAAAGCACCTAACTTTCAGGGTTGTCTGAAAAGCAAATGAGATAATTGTTTGTAAAGCAGTTAGCACAATGCCTAGCTTCTTGTAAGTGTTATATAAATGCTTGCTCCCTTTCTATTTGTCCCACCCCTCCCCTAATCCAGCCTCTCATTCCTATTGAATCTCCCCTTCTCCTCCAGTTTTGTGCTGCAACTCAGTAGTCTATACCAGGGATCTGCATATTATAGCCTAAAGGCCAGATTTGGCTGGGGGGATGGGGGAAGGGGGGGGAGGGGAACTCTTCTTGTACCTCCAATATGCTAATGATGGTATTTTAAAGTGCCATTTGATTTTTAAAACTTATATTTTAAAAATTTTCATACTAAAAATGTAAATGTATAATGTAAATGTAAGTGTAAAAAAAAATGTAAGTCATACAAAAATGGGCAGCAAGCTAGATTTGGTCCCTGGGCCATAGTTTGTCCAGCACCTGGTATAGGTTTACTTCATCACAGTGATAAAATTTCTATTTCTCTCTCCTTTTATCCTCATGCATTTTTAAATGCTCCCTACCATGCTTCTCACCTCAAGTTCATGGATTTCACCTCAGGAGAGGAAGGAAGGAAGCAAGGAAGGAAGGAAGGAAGGAAGGAAGGAAGGAAGGAAGGAAGGAAGGAAGGAGAGAAAGGAAGGAAGGAGTAACAAAGAGAGGAAAGAAGTAAGGAAAAGTACAGTCAAACAAAAATTTCCACATTGGCTACGTCCAAAAATGTGTTTCTTATTCATATTCTTAGTCCATCATGTCTCTGTCATGAGATGGGCAGCATTCTTTTTAATGTAGTCTCTGGAATCATGAATTTTGGTTGCTTAATTGATCAGAATTTTTAAGTCTTTTCAGAATTGCTTCTTTTAATCATATTGATGTTAGAATATAATTTTTTTTTCTGACTGCTCACTTCACTCTGCAACAGTTCATGGAGGTCTTTCCATGTCTTTTTGAAATTATTTTTCTAATTTCTTACAGTAAAATAGAATTCGATTACATTCATTTCTCACAATCCAATCAATCATTACCCAACTAGTTGGTGGACACCCCTTTAGTTTCCACAGTTTTTGCCCTCACAAAAGAACTGTTATAAATAAATAAACGTATACACACACGTATATAATCTTTTCCTTTTTCTTTGATCTCTTTGGGGTATAGGCCTAGTGATAGCTTAGTTGGGACAAAAAGTATGCACTGCTTAGTATATTTTTATGCATAATTTCAATTATTTTTCCAGAATCGTTGAACCAATTCACAGATCTACTAACGTTGCATCAATATATGCCTTCTTTCTCCCACCAACCTCACCCCCCAAGTCCCTCCAATGTTTGTCTATTTTTTTTCTTGTCTGCTTTTCCAATCTGATGGATGTGAAGTGGAACCTTAGAATCACTCTAATTTGTATTTTTCTCGTTATTAATAATTTGTCTCCTTATTTCTTTGTTTTTGTGATCCCATTTGGGGTTTTCTTGACAATGATACTGGAGTTGTTTGCCATTTTCTTCTCCAACTCATTTTACAGATGAGGAAACTGAGGCAAATGGGGCTAAGTGAATTGCTCAGGGTCACACAGCTAGTAAATGTCTGAGGCCAGATTTGAACTCTGGGAGCTGAGTTTTCTTTATTCCAGGCCCCACACACTACAGCACCTTACTGTGTCCTTATAAGATGGGTAACTGTCAGATTTATGGGACAGTGGCTAGGGGATATCTTCTTGAATGAGATTCACATTCATTTCCCCTTTTTGCCCTCTCAGTTTTCTTTATTAGATCTTCCCTGACATCCCTAGTGTTCATCTTTAGAATTATCTTAATGTGACGGCATCAAGATCTAGATCGTTCAAGTTTTCTGCAGGTGAGTGACTCTCTTTGGCTTTTCATGAAACGTGTCTAAACTGAGATTAAAATTTCATCATGTTCACTTACCCTCACTCCTCTCTAAAATGACAGGTTAGACCATTTCACACATAGGAACATGGATCTTAAAAATCATATTAAATACAGTAAAATTCCATGGTTATAATAGAATGGAGTAGGACCAGGAAAAAAGATAGATAGAATGAGCATTTATTAAACATTTACTACATACCAGGAACTTACAGGGATTCTTACATGTGGCTTAGCGGCCCCTTGACACCACCAGTTTAGATGACAGATAAATGGGAACTGCGATGCTAGGGAGAGTTGAAGGAAGAATATTTCTATAGGGAGACAGCTTCTGATGAGGAGGTGGAGGAGTCTGGAGGGAGAGGAATACAGCCCAAAGCGAAGTGTGCCTGTCCTGGGTGCCTCAAGAAACGATGTCCAGACCAGAGATTCATCATTCTGAAAAGAGGGCCACAGGGAGGAAACATCCCCAGAGCAAGAATGAGAACTAAATTTTGGAGGGATGCAAAGAAATTGACAACATATCCTAAGAATTTTTTTAGAAAAAATATATTCTGTTTCTATTAGATTAGTTATTTTATTCTTTTATTTAAGTCATTATTATATATAAAAATTTAATTTTAAAAAATATATAAAAGGTTCAACAGCATTTATATCTTCTTTTCCAGTCATTTCTAACTTCATAAAACAGTGTTTTCACTTAAACTATTATAAAGAGAGTGGGAGTGGAGGTGAGGTTCTGTTGAACCATTTTTAGACATTTTCATAAAGGAGTTTAGCCTGTTTAAGAAGTCTCTGTTAAGAAATTGTTCAGTGGAGTCAAATTGTAAAGAGTAGACAAACCATTCATCAGAAGGAGGGGAAGCTGAATCTTTGGAAGAAAAAAAAGAAGGAAAGAAAGAGAGAGAGGAAGGGAGAGAGAGAGGGAAGAAGGAAGGAAGGAAGGAAGGAAGGAAGGAAGGAAGGAAGGAAGGAAGGAAGGAAGGAAGGAAGGAAGGAAGGAAGGAGGGAAAGAAGGAAGGAAGGAGGGAGGGAGGGAGGGAGGGAGGGAAGGAAGGAAGGAAGGAAGGAAGGAAGGAAGGAAGGAAGAGAAAAACTCACTATGAAGGTAGCCATTTATTTGCATGTGCCTCCATCTTAGAACCCTTTTCTTCTAGGCATGAATTTGTAGAAACTTAGAGCTCAGAACAGAGAAGACTCAGTAGTTTTTCTCATGGAGAAACTGAAATGAGTAGGTAGGGAGAACTATGTAACAGAGAAGTTCATCGATAAAAGGTTAGGAAGAGACAACAATTAGAAAGCAATTAACACTTTTATTTTGATAAGCTGCTAGAAAGTGAAAGCTAGAGCACTTCGTAAGACAATAAAGTCACGGCACAGCCTCACCGAGGAGAGACAACCAGTGAGCTTCCTCACAGTTTTAAGTGATGTTTAATAAGAGTTTACTAATAGTTGAGTTTATTAATAAGGACATATACCATACTTAGGCAGTTGCTTTTTCTAGTACATCTTTATCTTTAGAAATTAGAGATTTAAGACAGTCTATTTCAAAGTGCATATTCATTTAATGTGCTGTATAATATATTATATGTTTACGTAGTATCCTCCTCCAGAGCTACTTCCTCAACTTTTGCTTGCAAGAGTGGGCTGGGTCCCCAGAGTGCAACTGATCACTTCTTTCCTCAGGGGTGTAGGGCTAACCCTGAAAGAGTGTTGGGGCTGATTTCCAACCATGCCATGCACAGGCCTGTACAGTTACCCCTTCCACATCTCTTGGGTTAGAGGGGTGGCGTGCCCGTGATCTGAAAATCTGCGTAAAATATTTTGGCCCTCCCTTCATACCAGAGAAGAAGCCTGAATTATTATGGTATTAAAAGATAAAATATGTTGACATTATACAATAGTATACATATATTTTATACATTTCTGAGTTTCTAAACTTTTCTTTGTCATCTCCTGGCCTTCACACATCATCTGCATTTTCTGCAAAACTCCCCCCTCCCAAAATTTCCATTTAATTTCTTGTGCCGATGTGCAATATATTGAAACCGTGATGGGGAAAGTCACAATGTAAAAGAGATAACTATATTCTGTACGCTTCCTGATATTAATTTAGCAGTTGATATCTATTAGCTTTTACAAAGAGATATTTACTAAAGTTGTATAATAAAAACAATTAGTACAAGTTATCTTCCAAACCAGGGACACACTCTCCTCTTCAGCACACAAAATATCCCTTGACGGAAGGGGCTCAAATTCAGAGAGCTCATACAGGCACAGGATTATAGTACAGTGAAAACATAATTTTTATATACAGTGGGAAACCAAGAATCAGTGGCCTGCTTAATTTTGACATTTGCTTAATTGTGGTGGTCTAAAGCCAAACCTGCAATATCTTTGAGATATACTCCTCCAAAGAGCCAGAGATATACCTAATTTTTTAAATTTTAATTTAATTTTAGTTTTCAACATTCATTTCCACAAGATTTCCAAATTTTCACCCCATCTCTCCCCTCCCCCACACCAAGATGGCATTCATTCTGATTACCCTGTATCTAATTCTTTCAACCAATTCCAGAATAATTGCTGTGTAACATCATCCTATTTCATGCAATGACTCAAAGTACTTCCCTCCTCCCAAACTGACCTGAGACCTATTCTCACCTGGCTGACACACTTGGTATACTGATTGATTCAACAGAGGGTCTAGGAATTACTCACATCTACTTTACACCTTGTATTGATTGATTGATTCTGTATGTTCTGACCCGATAGGTGTATCAGAGCATAGAGCATATTACTTGTTAGCTACATGAATTGGTGTTGAGCTGTATAATAATACAATTTCAAAAAGCACATTTACTGTTAGTTTAACAAAATAGTCTATTTTTCCAAGGGAAAAAAAAATGAGTGAACGGTTTATTATATACCTGCTTCTTTCAATCACCCACGTTGCTGGGCTTATTTAAGCAGAAAGAGACACTAAGATTCACCTAGTGGCGGTTTTCCAGAGCTCTAAGAGTTTAGTTAACCTCTGTAAGGTTAGCCACACAACCTCAAACCTCATGTTGAAACCTCACAGCAGTATTTTCTAAAATGGGAGCATTTAGGGCCGAGGTGGGACATATTGTATATGTGGCTCATTTCTCACAGTGCCTCTTTCCACCAATGTTCGTTTGTACACATCACATTTCTTAGTCTCTGAGTTGGATTTTGTGTTTGCAGTAAGCCTGTAACGTTTCCTCTCCATTATTTTTTAGAAAGTAGAAATCAGCCTCAGTGAACGATGCAGTGGGATGAAAGGCAAATAAATAACTAACTCAGATTAGATCTAGTATTCATTGAGGAAGGGGCCACAGTAAGCCAAGTTATTCAAGAGGCCGTAGTAACCTGGGGGACATTCACGTAAGACTGGAGGGAAAATGTTGACCCCTTGAAGAGTTTCTCCAAGTGAAGGGCCCAGGAGCTCTGTCTTTCACCATTCTGGAATAATAAGAAAGAAGGAAAAATAAAGGTAGTCATTAGGTATGGTGTACAATAATGGGTATGAAACAAATAATTATTAAGAACAAAAGATTGGCTTGTTGGAAAGTTAATGACCAAAAAGAGAGTCTGGTGCCTGCAAATGTTTGGAGATTACAAAGTGCTTTTCTGCAGGGATATTTTTAGATTTTCCTCTCTGAGTACTTTAGGAGAAAAAGAAATTCTTGTTGCTGCATTTTCAGTTGGTCCTCTCTGAAGGCTCTGCTCTATAAAGAGACATTTTAACTGTAAGAAGCATGAGTCATTACCTTCCCTAGGCTTTCACATCTGAAGATTGCCCATGGGTCTTCAAATGTTTTATTTCTTGAGTGAAGGAACAATGGGAAACTAGCCCATTTTATAGGTAGGAAGAAGGTAGTTAAATGAAGATGAAAGGCCCAAGTCAACCGTAATTTGGGAACTGGCTAGGCTGAGAATGACTTCTGATAGCTTAAATCTTTCCCATGTTTCTCTTACCTAGACCTAGCCATTAAGGAGTTTGTTACCACATAGCCCAAAGGATCATAGAAGAAGGGGCTGAGAGAGACCTTAGAGGTCATCTCACCCAGCAACCTCATTTTACAAATGGGAAAATCAAGGCTCAAGGAGGTTAAATGACTTGTCTAAAGTTACACAGGCAGGAAGTGACAAAGTTATGATTTGAACACAGGTCTCCTCCAATTCCAAACTGACTACTCTTTTCCTGCATTGTGCTACTTCCTACAATATTATCTAGCATTATCTAGATAGTCTAGTATCTAGTATGGACTAGTATGATGCAGTCCAAGGAATACCACAGGGCAGATCTAGTGCAGTCAACACAGGTTCTCCTTCCCTAGGAGGCTTGGACCGTCACATTCTTTTCTTTTTTTTTAATCCTTTTAGCTCAGTTCTTAACCTGGAGTCATGAAGGTTGTTACTGTGATAGTTTTTAAATGTTTTGTTCTCTGAACTTCATTACTTAGCTTCCTTTGCAGTCCTATGTATTTTTTCTTATGCACTACAAACATAATTCTGAGGAGGGAGTCCCTAGGTTTCACCAGACTGCCAAAAGGGGCCATTGACACTCAAAAAGGGCTAAAGAATACCTTGCTTTAGCCTGACATTAAAGGTTCAGGTGTTCCAAGTGTAGGTTTGTCTGCACAGGTGTGGGGCATCAGGATAGGCTAGAATCCCTTTTGCCTCTTTCTTAGATACAGGTAGCTACAGGGTGAAGGAAAAGAAGGTAATGCTGTCCAAGGGCTTCATGGAAGAAATGACTCCCCAAGCCCTCGTTCTTTGAAATAGCCAGGGTCCAAAATGTTGTTTTCCACCTGGGAGAAGAGCTAATTTTAAAAGTTAAGGGCTATAAATCTGGAGGTGGTGGGAAGGAGGAAGGAGAGGCAGAACTGATTCTTCTTTTTTATCCAACAAGACTGTTTATCTTTCCAAATATTTCTCAGTTCCTCTATTTTTTGTTTGTTTTTAAAAGAACCAATTTCATCTTAAGGTGATATGAGAGTCCATGGAGTAACTCTGAAAACCAGGATTTGTGTGGTTGAGACCTTTAAAAAATGAAAAGGGGAGCCAGAGGAATCTCTAGCTGCCAGGGTCCTGGTGGGCTGTGAACTTGGCCTGTCCAATTACTAGTGACCAATGCATGGGTCTGGCAGCCCAGAGTGGGAGCCCCAGCTTCCTTAATTAGAGCTCCGAGAAGCAAACACAACCTCAGGTGAGCTGAAGGGGCAGCATTAGCTGAAGGTGTAGTAGGCAGGGCAGGAAGATGGCCACAGGGATTGGGCTGAAGTGGGGCAAAAGCAAATGAGGGAAATGGATTTTATTTACTTGGGGTGGGGAAGGCCTGTGGTGGGGAGTGTATATGCTTCCTGAGTATAAGTAAGGCTACTGCCATACTCCTAGGAGGTTTTGGGACACCTCAAGGTGACTGCCACCTCATCTCCTTCCCCCATTATCCTCTTTACTACTCCCTCCTCCCTTTCTCTCTATATTTCCCTTCCTGAACTATATCTGTGGCTGGCCTTTGCCAGATTTAAAAAACAAAACAAAACAAAACCCAACCATATGTTTGGTCAACAAACTATTTAAGTTGGTAGCATCCCAACAATCCAAAAATGAGATTTCCCACAGTTTTTACTGGCAGTAAAGTAGATGTTTGCTTTAAGAGGAGCTTAAAAGAGACAGGGGTATGACAGGGACCTGGATTTCAAGGGGGTGGTAAATAGCTTCTTCCCCAGTTTTCATTTCATTCCCAAGAATTTTATTTGTTCATTCACTTAGCATATATTTTATTGATCACCTACTAAGTACTAGGCACTGTGAAGGTATACAGAGATGTTATATCAAGAAAATGACAACCTGGAAGGACGGATAACAATGCCCCACAAATAATGACAATGCAAGGAGTTGGGACCAATGTATCTTAAGGCGGGGGGAACATGGAAACATAATAAAATCATTGATTTAGAGCTGAAATGGACCTGCAAGGCCTTTGAGTTCAGCTCCTTAGAAACTAAGGCACAGAGAGGTAAGTCACTTAACTAAGGTGATATGGTTAGTAAGTGTCCAACATGGTATTTGAATCCAGGTTTCTTTGTCTTTCTTCCAACTCTTAATCTATGATATTATCACCCTATACCAAATGAAAGGTAACCCTTTGGAAGTAACCATCCCTTGATACTATCAGAATTTAATTCAACAGAGAAGAATGAGGGGAAGAAGACAAGGATGACATCCTATTTTTCCTCATTCCTTGCTCCCTACGCCTCGTTGCTAGCACTTATCCATTGTAGAATTGTAGATACTCAATACATATTTGTTGAATTGGTACTGAAATAAGAATTCACATTTGCATAGCATTTTATTCTTTTTTTAAGATACTTTCATATCTTTTATTTCGCTAGATCCAGCTAATAACAACATGAATCAAATACAGTAAATTATGATTATCCCTGTTTGAGAAGGAAGAAGCTTGGAGTAGCTAGATGGTGTAATGGATTAAAGCACCAGCCCTGGCGACAGGAGGACCTGCGTTCAAATCTAAACTCTGAAGTTTATTCGTGTGCCTATGGGCAAGTCATTTGACCCCCATTACCTCCAAAAAAGAAAATGACTTGCCTGGAATTTCATATTCGTTAATGGCAAAGAAAAAGACTACAACCCAGGTCTATTAATTCAGAATCTTATAATAGAGCCTTAATTAGGGCAAGTCGTCTGGGCTTTGCCCCAGGGTGGGAAACCTAGAACTCACCAACAGTGCCATCCAAAGAGCATGTTTTTTCTAAAGCTTCTCCCATGTCCGAATTTGACTTAGAATATCGGAAGTTTAGAGGACATGGAGAGCACCACCCAGAGCTTTGTCCTCTGCACCAGGCTTCTTCTTTTCCTGGTCTTGTCTCTCTAACAGAGACAATGGACTTATCCCATGATACACTTCTGCAGTTTGGCAGCCACATTTCCATTCTCCTTACAGCACTGACAAGCACTGTAGAAATCTCTTGGGGTCTTGGTACCACAACCTCCCCAAAGGCACCCACAGTGCACCTCTCCCTCACGCCTGCTTCCCCCAACTCCAAGAATTACCCATTTTGGGCTTCTCACTGCAGCATCTCTCCTGTTTTAATGTGAATCCAATCCAATCATCTTCTTTGACTAACCCTGGCTTTCTTCATTGGAATCCTTTCTCCTTCAGTCCCATCAGCCCTTTAATTATTGATACTTGTGGCTGGCTGTATCACTTCAGAGGGTCCTAAATTTGTTTTTATGAGGTTGTGTTTCATGTCTCCCCAGTGAGAGCTTAAAATCACAAAGATGGAGAGTTTTGTATCGTCCTTCCTTGGTGCACAAAGTGGAAGACCATGACCTTTAGATTGTGAACTAGAGTTAAAAACGGAAATGCATTTGCCATGCTTTGTATCTTGGACTCTTCACATAATTCCTGGTAGATGTAGGGGCTGGGCAAATGCTTGTCAATTTGACTTGCCTCGACTTGTCTTAACAAACGTGTTGTTTGTTCTTCGTTCTTAAAGAGGACTGTGACTTCAGGGAGGTGGTGCCATGACTTGCAAGAGAATTGGATTTAAGCGAGGGAGGGCTGCGCAAAGGTCATCAGCCTCGCTTTCTCTGCCAGAGCCATCTGGATCTAGTGGCAAGATATAGATCTGGACAACTGGAGATGGCCCCTACAAAAGAGTAAGGGGTAGAGATAGAGGCTGGCCCCATGATTTCATTGGTATCAGGAACTCCCAGATGAGGTGGATCCCTTTCCCAATGTAATTGGCCATCTTCTCAGCAATCTCTAATCTTTGTTCTTGTAGGTTAGTCATTTGAGTCATATCCAACTCTCCATGACCCCATTTGGGGTTTTCTTGGCAGACAATGGAGCAGTTTGCCATTTTCTTCTCCAGCTCATTTAACAGATGAGGAAACTGAGACAGAGTTAAGTATCTAGTCTTAGAGTTGCTTAAAGCACTGAGTTGTGAATTAACTCACCCAGATCCTTGAATCAATCAGTCACCAAATGTTGACTTAGTGTCTAACCCTGTTCTAGGCACTGTGCTAAGCACTACAAATACAAAGAAAGGTAAAAAAATCTCCTGGCCTCAAGGAGCATCATGTTCCAATGAGGGAGAAAACACACAAAAATAACTAGGTCCATCAAGCTGGGTGAGAGACAGGACTTGAACCCAGGTCTTCCTGGCTCCAAGACCAGTTTTCTAGGTATTAGACCATGCTGCCTCACAACTGGATGAGGGCATGAAAATGCACAGGTGCCCCACCTAGTCCAACCATCTGACCCCTTGTACCTTTGGAAAAACAAGACTCCATGAATAAGGTGCATCATGGTGGCAAATAAGATGGAAGCCTGGGCCTTGAGTTGCAGGGCATTCATTGTGGCTTGAAGGTCTGGTTGCCTCACTGAGACCTGACTGCTGCCTGTTCTCAGGGGGCTCAGGTAGGAATTCTTTTAGCCCAAGACTGTCTTCCTAATGTACATTGCCACCTCATGATATTCCCAGATTGATTGAGTACTGGGCCTTGGCCACAGGCCTCCTTCCCAGCAGGAAAACTGGTGTTGATCCAAGGAGAAAAGAAATGTTCAGCTGATGAAAGGCCTTTCCAGAACATGCCATTTTTCTTTGCAGCTGGGACCACTTCAAAGGGAATGGTTCCATCTTCTGCCCATGAGCCCTGGGGCCCCGGCATCTTCCTATGGGACCTCATTGTAATAAGCCTCAATGTAAAGTGATGTAAAGTGTTTCTTCTTGGGGAAATACATAACCAGAGAACACTTATTTCTTGGCTTTTTGGTTGGTTCTGGGCAGGGTAACTTTGAGGAGGGTAATTCTCAAAGGAGTCACTGTTTCCTGCTTGAGAGAGTTGAAAACTCGATGTTCTTAGAAGGGTTATGTTGAGTATGTGACTGGTATATGTGTGTGTATATACACACACACATGTGTATGTGTGTGTATACATGTACACATTTGTGTATATGTGTGTCTATACACATGCATTTATATACATATTTTTTTTTCATTGATTTGGTTTTTCCTGTGTGGCTCGTCAGGGCAAGTTCTCTAGAACAGAGGAAATTCTCCTGGGACTTAATACAAACAACCTATAAACCAGCACTTAATAAATATGTACAATGTGCCAGTAGTATATACTAAGTATATATTAATGTGCTGGGCACATAAAGAAAAAATTGAAGCAGTTCCTGTCCTCAAGGATCTTACATTAAAATGAGGAAGATATCTATACATACATATGATACTTAGATAATATAAATATTTTTAAAATTGTTAATAAAATAGTATTTAAACAATATAATTAAAATAACATATACAAAGCAGACACAAGTTAACTTTAGAAGAGTAGGTATTAATAGTTGGGAAGGGAACCAGGAAATGTCTCCTGCAGAAGGTGGCTATTGAGCTAAATATTGAAGGAAATCAGAGATTCCAAGAAACGGGTGAGGAGAGAGAGCATTCCAGGCATAGGCAACATCAGAGCAAAGGCTTGGAGATGGGAGATAGAGCACTATTTGTGAAGAACAACGAGTATGTCACTACAGCTGGATTGTAGAGCACATGGAGAGGAATAATGTGTAAGAAGATTTTAAAGGTAGGAAAGGATCATGTTTTGAAGAACTTAAAATGCCAAGTGGGCATTTATATTTTATCCTAGAGGTAAGAGGAAACCACTGGAGTTTATTGGGTGTCTAATGTGTGTATGCTGCTGGTGGTGGTATGATCTGTTCAAGTCCCCTCTTTTTAAGCTGTACAGAAGTTTTGCCATCAGCTTTGGTTACTATGGAAAACAGATTGGACTGGGGAGAGATTTCAAGCAGGGGGAACAATGAGGAAGGTATAGCCATAATACAGGGGAGAGATGATGAGGGCTTGAATTACTGTGATGGCTGTGTGAGTGGAGAGAAGGGATGTTTATGAAAAATGTTGTCAAGGTAGAAATGACAAGATCTGGCAAATGATTACATATGTGGAATTAGTGAAAGTGAGGAATCAAAAAAAGATACTGAGGTTGCAAACCAAGTTGATTGGAAGGATGGTCCATAAGCAAGTTCATCAATCCATCTTCCACAAAAGAAGCATCTATAGAATCTCACAACCTTGTCAGACATCTCTCCTTCATCACTCTTGCGGGACATCTGCCATGAAAATGGAGGTAGCCTTTTGTGACCCTCTATCTCTCTGATTTATTACTCACTTGAAGGTAGAAGTCCATTGAATAAAATTATCTCTGTGGTTATATCTAGCAAAGACACTTGAATGATTTTGATGTATGCTTGGGAGGCACCTTGTTGAAAGAGAGCCTTAAAGGCAGTGTTTTTCTCTACTAAGTCAAATGCGCTTTTATAATAAAAAACAATAAACACAGTGGAATCATGTATGCTTTCTACCTCTCAGTCTACCCTGTGACTGAAAGGTGCAATCTGTGGTAGAAAACAATTTGTGAAAACCTGCCTATTCTTGTCTCATCATTCCACTATGTATAGATAGTTCTCAGAATCATTAAGTTTTATTATAACCTTTTGAACCTTTGAGAAAAATAATTATCAAATGCCTAAAATAAAAGCAGTAGCTTATGCACACTCTTGGTATTTATAAGGTGGAACCAAGTAAAGTAATAAGTACGTGAACAGCAACAAAAAAGTTTTATTCTGTGTTTCCTAGGTATGTCTAAAATTCCAATATCCATAAAATAGAGGGACTTGACTTGAGCTTTTTGGCTAGATTTCAAGGGGTCCATGAACTTAGATGGGTAAAAATTTACATCTTTATTTCTATTACTCTCTAATTGAAATTTAACTTTTCCTTCTAATATACATTTTTTTTAAAAACTACTCTGAGAAAGTTTTGTCAGTTTCACCAGACTGTCACAGGGGTCTATGACAAAAAAAGAGTTAAGAATTGATGCAACAGTTTTATAAAGATATATAGATACAGATATCAATATCAGTATTTATTGGTGTCCTTTTGAATGCTTGTGTTTTTGCAATAATTCCATCTGTGATTTTTCTTCCCAGCTATTTGACATTTCTTCCTATTTTAGGTATTTTGAAAATCAGTCCTTCAGTGCTTTCAAACACATATCAGTTCCAACACAAATTTCTTCTACATATACTTGGCTCTTCCAGTTGCTCTTCCAGTCTCTGTCTTATTTGTTGCCATTGCTATTTCTTCAGAGAGCACATTGAGTGCTAGATTCTAAAACTGGTGTTTCCACTATTATTAAAAATGAAAGTAAGTTGTAATAAGAGAGTTAATAGATATAATCCATTCTTTGTCTGTTGTCCTCTGTGCACTTTTACCTCTAAATGTTGGGATTATCTGACTTCATTGGGGCTCATGTCAAATTTGTGCAGATTTATTATTTTCCCTTCCACAACTCAGCCATTTGTGATGTAGTAAATCCTCCTCATAATCTTCCACTATCTTCCTCTGTAAGATTTTGCAAACTAATTTACATTTTAAACCTATGTTGCCATTGGCTTCCATGTTTTTCCACTTGGCAAAGAGGTCAAGTATTTTCTGGCTGAGTTGGTTTCTGGGCTCTTTAAACTCCTTTGGCCTCATCATCCTTGTGGGCACTACCTTACACTGATTAAACTATTTTTAGGAAATGGTGAGAGACTATGGTTCACCATTCAGTTTACTCAAAATATCAACCAAAGTCTCTCCTCAAAAATGCTCTTTGCTCTAGTTAAAAGCCAAAACACCTTTATTAAGAATGAAGTTTTTCTCATTTCTCTCTTTTCTTCTCCACAGTCTCAAGATATCCATCTTAAAAGTCTCTCTCCAGATTCATTCCTCATAGATTTCAACTTATAATGTTTCTTCACAATATGATTTAAGCAGTTCTCTCAAGAAAGGGTTTCTTCATCCTCTTTCTGTTTTCTCCATAGTTTTTCTCAAAGGATCTCTGTTGACTCTCTCTTCTGAGTTTCTCCAAAACTGCCATGGCAGGACTCTCTCATAAAAAGACAATTTAAAATGTTATTCTCCAAATTCTTCTGCCTCTTAAAAAGCAAGATTAAATATAATTTCTCTAAAAGAGGCATTTTGGGGGAAATGTTCTACTCAAGAACTATATAAACACAATTACTAAACACTTTTCACACAATAAAGTCAGATCTAAACAACTGTAGAAATGTTGATTGCTCATGGGTAGGCATCCAATATAATAAAAATAACAATTCTACCTAAATTCATTTACTTATTCAGTGCTATACCAAACAACTACAAAATGATTTCTTAGAAATAGAAAAAATAATAACAAAATTCATCTAGAAGAACAAAAGGTCAAAAATATCAAGAGAATTAATTTTTTAAAATGAGAAAGATGGCCTACCAATACCAGATCTCAAACTGTATTACATCATCAAAACAATCTGGTAATGGCTAAGAAATGAATCAGTGGAATAGATTAGGTATACAATACACAGAAGTAATTGACCATAGTAATCTAGTATTTAATAAGCCTAAAGATTCAAACTTTGAAGAATTCACTATTTGACAGAAATTTCTGGGAAACTGAAAAGTAGCAAGGCAGAAACTAAGAATAGACTAACAATTCATACCGTTAACCAAGATAAGGTAAAAATGGGTACATGATTTAGAAATAAAGGATGATATAAGTAAATTAAGGACCATGGAATACTTTATCTATGAGATCTATAGATAAGGGAAGAATTATGACCAAATATGAGCTAGTATTACAGGATGTAAGATGGATAATTTTGATTACATTAAATTAAAAAAGATTTTTCACAATCAAAATCAGTGCAGCCAAGATTAGATGGAAAGCAGGAAACTGGGGAAAAATTTTTTACGGCAAGTTTCTTCTATAAAAGCTTTATTTCTCAAATATAGAGAACTGAGTCAAATTTATAAGAATACAAGTCATTCCCCAATTGATAAATGGTTAAAAGGTAGGAACAGGCAGTTTTCAGAAGAAATCAAAGCTATCTATAGTCACATGAAAAAAAAATTCTCTGAATCACCAGCTGCTACAAGCTCTTTTTGTGGTGGCAAAGAATTGGAAATTGAATGGATGCCCATCAATTGGGGAAGGTCTGAACAAGTCGTAGTAGATGATTGTGATAGAGTACTATTGTGCTATAAGAAATGACAGGATTCTTTCAGAAAGACCTGGAAAAACTTATATGAACTGATGATGCAAAGTAAAGTAAGCTGAGCCAGAAAATCATTGTACTCAGTAATTGCAATATTGTACAGTGATCAACTATGAATGACAGCTATTTTCAGCAACAGAATGATCCAAAACAATTCTGAAGGATCTAAGGCCAAAAATGCTACCCAACTCTAGAGAAAGAATTGAATATGAATGCAGATTGAAGCATACTTTTTTACCTTAGTTTTTCTTTCATTCCTTCTTTCAATTTTTTTCTTCCCTTCTTTCTTTTTCTTTTTTTTCTTTTGGTCTATGTTCTCTTTTGCAAAATGGCTAATATGGAAATATGTTTTGCATGACTGTACAAGTATAATCTATATCAAAGTGCTTATCTTCTGAAGAAGGAGAGTAGGGAGGGAGAAAAGGAATTAAGAACTAGAAAATTATAGAAAATGAATGTTAAAAATTGTTTTTATAAGTAATCAAGAAAAATAAAACAAAAACATTCTTAAAAAAAGAAAGAAATGTTACATATCACCCGTTGGCCAAAAATGTTTAATTTCCTGAAAATCATTTGGAGACACATCAAATACACATTAATATTAAATACAATTTAATGATGGTAATGCACAGTGCCACTTGACAGGATTTTTTAAATAAGGAGAAAACCAATAGAACACTAATCATAGTGAGAATGATAACAGTTAAATAGAATAATAAGATACACATAACACCACAAAAAGTACAGAACAAAATTATATGTAATTCAACAACGAATTACACCTAACTCAATAACCACTTCTCTTGCAACATCATAATTTAGTCAACTTATAGGCTGCCTGGTTCTAATTCTGTTTTTACTTATTTCCCTCACTGCATCTGTGTAGTCACATTAGCAGTATTTTTTAATTCTGTGCTTTGTTTCTTTACCGTTAGGACTGTTCAAGTGGGATTCTAGGCAAGGATGGTATTACCTCTAGATAGTACCTAGCCTTCCTCCCCTCCCCTGACCCAGGCTCTCTCTCCCCCTCAGTGCTAGGCAAAGTTCTTGGGTTCCTAAATGTAACTGGACACTACATCTTCACCAGGAGTCCTAGGCTGAAGGAGAAACAAGTGAGGCATCCACATTCTTGAACTGCTATTTCAGCGTAGTCGTTTTCTTCGGAGCACCTTTTCATAGCTCTTTTGTATCGAGCGGATGGCTTGTTTTATTTCTTGGAAATCTCGCCATTTGCTCTACTTCCCTTCGCAATTTCTACTTCAGCTGAGTTTACCTCACATTTAAGTTTTTTCCATTTGGTTAGTGAATCTCTTTAATTTTTGTTTCACACCTCTCCAATATTCTCTGAATACCAAAGCTTTTCAGTAAAATTCTGTTTTCTTGCTTCAGTTCTTGTTGGCAAACTCAGGCTTCGTACTACAGGTATCTACGTACTATAGGATACTGCAGGTATCCCCTCCACATAGCTGGGATTTGGAGCACAGCCTTACCCCATCCCTGCAATTTTTAGTCCTCTTTGAATGCCAAAGAAGTCTGAAGTAGTATGGTACTAAAAGATAAAATAAGTTGATATTATACAATACTATACCTATATCTTGTGCATTTCTGAGTTTCTAAACCCTTTCTGTCATCTGCTGCTTCCACAAAACTCCCCCAAATTCCCATTTAATTCTTATGACAACTGCTGTGTATCAAAACCATGATGGGTAAAGTTGTGATGTGGAAGAGATAACTTCACATTTGTTTCTTCACTAACCCAGTTTCTTGGATATCAGCTTCTTCCAAACCAAAAGATAGCTTTTTGAGGACAGCTGAAATAATATAGCCATCCAGTCCATATTCATAATAGAACACATTTCTGTTTTTCTGGTTGTGTCTTCTTGGTGATCATCTCATATCAAAATGTTGTGATCTAACAGATCTTAATTCCTGATTTCCAAGTCTGGACAGACCTCTTTCCCTGGCGCCATCTTGGTTTCCCAAAGCTGATTTTTTGGATTGCAGCTTCTCTCCCAACCAACTCCACATTCTTCTTTTGGGCTTTGTCTGTTCAGACCACAATAGTCACAAAAGATTCTTCTGGATGGTGATGAACCAACCACTCCACATATAGACAGGATGATTCTTAGATAGCCGTGACATATAGCTTTGCCGGTGGTGCTCTTACATCCTATGATAACACCTTTTGTTCCCTTGGTCTTTCATTTTCATAGAATGAACTGTTGTGTGATTCTCTAGGGTGCTGCGGGCCCCAAATCTGCAGCTGAGCTCTCTGCTGATGGGGGCATCACGCTTTTCATTACACAAAAGACAGAGATCAGAAACCTAGTGGGTTCTGCAGGAGTTGCTGACTATTTTGTTATCTATGGGGGCACTGTGCACTCACTCTGACCTAACGGTATTCTCCTTTTCAAACCTTTTTGTGCTGACTTTCATTAGTCTTTGAAATATTGAATTCACACAACCCTCATTCTCTAAGTATCCCTGTCTCTTAAAGAGACAGTGATTGTGGCTATAATAGCTTTTCAAATGAATATTAGAGAAGAGCCAAAATTTAGAGGGTTTACACTCTCCCCATCCTACATTGTCTAGAAAGTCCAGGGACTTGCTCTCCCTATACCTTATCATCCTGCAGTATAACCCCCTCCCCCACATCATTATTGCCTCATCCTTGGTTTGAGGAAGGCAGCTGTTCGGGGTTAGAAGTTTGTGGCTGTACTGTAGAGGTACAGGTTGGACATCTAGGGACAGCTCCCCTGATACAACTGTACCCCACCAGACATAAAATAAAAACTGTACCTCACTGGAAAGATACCCCTGGCACAATGAAGGGGAAAGCCAAAGAGTGACCTGTTCTATTCTCTCTCCTGGCATTAGCCTCCCATCCCACCCCCCAGCACTGGGCTTGTCCCAGATACCAGAATCACTAGTCATGCCTCAGTTGATGTCCACTTGTTTGTTTCATGGGTTATAATGGCTGAATATGTCATCACTTAGGGGCCCAATTACTGGTGATGAATCACTGTATACAGTTGGGCTAATTCTTAGCTGATAGTCTGTCATTGGGACTTTCCATATTATTAAAACCCAGCAAGAGCATGTGCTCCATTAGCCTTTTGGAACCTCCATACCACAACGAGGCTGGATTGGAACTTGGGTCTTTCAGACTCCAGGACCAGCATTCTACCCACTCTTCTACCTAGCTGCCTCTAGTCTTCCCTCTGGTCCTTTCGCCTTTTGTTTTTTTTACCACGAATGACTCTTGGTCACTCTTTCCTAGAGGCAAAGGAGCTCTGGCTGGCCCATTCTTGGGCGCCTTTTTGTAGAAGGAAGTCAAGAGGAGGAAGGAAGTAATAGGCACAGGTTGAGAAGAGAAGGAAGCAGGAATTAATTTTTACTAGAATATTCATGGTTCCATAAATTTGTCCTTCTATCACTTACCGCCTTACCTTTGCCTAGGATGTATTCAGTTCTTATTTCTATCTCTGAGAATACTTCTATTCATCCAAAGCTCAACTGAGGCACCACCCAGTTCCCTTATTCCTTAGTATTTATTCTGTGTGTTTCATATCCTCTTAGAAAAAAATGTAAACTTTTTGAGCATAGGGACTATTCAAATTTGGGTTTTTTTTAACTTTTGGGGGGAGTCTGGAGCTGTGATTTAATACATGCAGGGAACTCAGGCATAAGACATGTGTTTGTTGAATTGAATTGATATGTTCCAGGAAAACTGATAAGAGCCCTTAACCTTCCCAGCCATCCACAGTGGAAATCTTTCTTTTCTTGAGAAAATGCACCTCTCTTCCTTGTGAAGGGTGGAGGGCTCTGAGTGTGCAAGGACAAGTACAACAATAAAATACCCCATGCCTGGAATGTTCTCCCTCCTCTGCTCTGACTACTGACCTCTCACACAGTGTCTGGAATTTGATTTGAACCCTGAACTTCCCAACTCCAAATTCAGCCCTCTATCCATGGTTGTCCTGATTTTAGCAAGCAGCAGGACAAGCACAGGGAACAGCCTATCTTGTTCAGCGTCTCAATAGAGATGGAAGAATGCAGGATGAAACTGGAAAACAGCTGGTATTCTAGTTTGGCTGGAACACTGAGTTCAGGAAGGAAAGTAATGTGAAACAAGGCTGGAAAGGATGGTGGATGCCAGAATGTGGAGGGCCTCAGATATCAAGCCAAAGAATTTGTATTTTATCCTATAAACACTAGGGAGCCACTGAAGGTTTTGGAGTAAGGTAGAAACATAGCAAAAAATAAAACTGAATGCATGCAAGGTGTATTCCCTTTTCCAAGCCAGTGTATAGTTGTTTTTATTTCTTGTTCTACCGTCCCATTCTTTCTAAAATGTCACAGAATTTTTTTGAAGCTAGAACCAAGGAAAGGGAAAGATTTAAATTAAATGCTCAGGGGTCCCAAGAGAAGGCTCAGACTACATAGCCTTACTGAAAGTTTACATGTTCCTGTGACCAGCATCAGCACTCATAATGCTGCTGGCTGATTTCACAAAGGAAAGGACTTTTCCAAGAGGGAGGGAGGAGGAATCTCTAGACTCTGGACAGCAGAGAGAAATGCAGACTTCTGATGGGGCCTCTCTCCCATAGATAGCCAAACCACTTCAAATCTCTTGATGAGGGCTTAGCTTTGGCTCTTGCCTGTATAGTCTAGGCCCCCTCTACTCATCCCAGGGGCCTCAGAAGAAAGGTTGCCCTCTTTTTGTGGGACCAGAGTCACTATGGAGACAGTTTTTTACAAGCCATAATACCCACAGACTGGGGCACCCAGGTCCAGAGTCTCCTAGCAGTCTCCCGTATTAATTGGAGGCAAGGGGAAGGATTAAGACCAGGTCATCCCTGATTAGAAAGAGACAGAAGCAGAGAGACCATCCCCATTCCCAATTCTGACTGAGTCTCTAGGAAACTTTATTCACAAATTTTATTCTTTTGGGGGCCAATGGTGTAGTCCTTGGATGAACCAGAGGTCCTTTAGCTATCCCCACAAAGAACACCATAGTTAGAAGAGATCTTAGAAGTACTAGGGTCCAACCCCAGAAGCTGACCAGGAATCCTCTGTATACCATTTCCAATTACCTATAATCCTCTTGAAGATCTCCAGTGACAGGAAACTCACTATCTAACCAGGCAACTCACTTTACTTTTGGATAACTGTGATTGTTAAGAAGGTATTTTTTATGGTTAGAAATCTGCCTCCTTCTAAGTTCTATTCATGCCCATTTGGCCTCCTGGGGACCAAGAAAATAATCATTCATTTTTCTAGGGCTTTTGAAGCCTTCAGAATTACTCCTTCCCCTCTCAACAATCCTGTGAGGCAACAGGGAGGTGAAGGAAGCTAGGACAGAATATTGTACATTTCATCAGACATTATCTCCATATCTAATATGTTTTCCTTGTTTCCTTTATCATAAGGTTGGCTGCACAGTCTGAATAGAGGTAGAAAATGACTGTGAGGTATAAGGACAGCTAGTTCACACAGTGGAAAGAGTACTATGCCTGGAGTCAGGAAGATCTGAGTTCAATTCTGACCTTGGACACTTATATATGACCCTGGGCAAGTCACTTAACCCTGTTTGCCTCATTTTACTCATCTGTAAAATGAGCTGAGGAGGGAAATGGCAAACCACTTCATTATCTTTGCTGGCATGATTGAGCAGCGACATTAAGGACAAAAGACATCGATGAAACATCTATTTTGAAGGAGGCAGTATATAGGCATTATTATCCCCATTTCATAGATGTAGAAGTTGAGACTGGGAGAGGCTGAGATGGCTGGCCCAGGGATAAATGTCTAGCAAGTACCAGAAGCTAGGATTGTTGATGCCAGGTCTTTCAGCTGTACCCTACTTTCTGTCTCATACAACAACCCTTCATATTCTCTTTTCCACAAGAATAGCCCCTCAGTTACAGTCCCTCCTACATCCTTTCTTCTATAGGCTTGCCATCCTCTATTCCAGCCTCAGTTTGAATCATGAAACACTTTTGAGCCTCTCAACCAGCTTACTCATTTGGGCAGACCTGAACACAAGACCACAAGAAGTAGTCTGACTAGTGCAAAAGGATGCAACGGCTACTACCTTTCTTTTAAAATCTGGGTACCTTGTTTTAACCATTGTGGCCTAGGACTGCACATGCAATCATTACTTTCTTCCATTTGGAAGTTAAATTTGTCTTTGATGCCCCTCTCTCCCCTCCTGGGTAGCAGGACCAGCTACAAGGTGCCCAATTCCTTTTATTCTCTAGCCTCATAGCATTTGCCTTTGAAGTGCCTTCCCCTACCCCTTCCCAGTAGTCTAGATTATTTTTCCCTTTCCCTTATCAAAATGTAAAGGTTTTTATTCCTTCCAGGGTCTGTTAAGTAATTGATTATTTTGATAAATTAATTCATGCTGAAATGTTAATTGCTTATTTTATTTCTACCTGGAGTGTTAACACTTAAAGACTATTTCTGAGTAACAATGTTTTGGCCCAAAGGAATTCATTTTTAAAAGGAGACTAATGATCATGTTTATACTCTATTTATTTAAGTTGATAGTTTGGAGTAAAGTAGATAGAGGACTAGATTTAGAATTAAAAGAGCAGGGTTAGATGCTCTGTTCTGTGACCTTGTGCAAACGATTAACCTCTCTGGACCTAAGCTTCTTTAACTGTAAAATTTCAGGGTTAGATTAGATTGTTGTTGAGTTATCTGCCTCTTCGTGATCCCATTTGGGGTTTTCTTGGCAAAGATGCTGGAGTGGTGTGCTATTTCCTTTTCCAGCTCATTTTGTGGATGAGGCAAACAGGGTTAAGTGACTTGCCCAGGGTCACACAGTTAGTAAGTGTCTGAGGCTGGATTTGAGTTCAAATCTTCCAGATTCCAGTCCCAGGGTTGTATCCCCTGAACCACACAGAGTTCCTACTATGGGCCAGGCACTGTACCAGATACTTTACAAATATTGTCTCATCTGATCCTTACAACAACCCTGGGAAGTAGGTGCTATTACTTTCCTATAATGATGCCCATTTTATAGTTTAAGAAATTGAGGCAAACAGAGGTTCAGTGACTAGCCCAGGGTCACACAGCTAGTTAGTATCTGAGGCTAGATTTGAACTCTGATTCTCCCGACTCCAAGGTCACCTTGCTGCCCCCTAGACTAGATCAGGGGTTCTTAATGGGGTGTGTGTGTGTGTGTGTGTGTGTGTGTGTGGTGTGTGTGTGTGTATGTGTGTGTGCATGTGTATGTGACCTTTTTGTCAATACCTATTCTCCTGACTCCTCATAATAATGTTTTTAAATGCACAAAATAAAACATATAAAATCACAAACGATGTCAATTATATTGACATCCAGTAATCAGCTGGTCATGGTGGCAAATGCCTGTAATCCCTGTTATCAGAGAAACTGAGCTTGGTGAATCACTTAAGCTCAGGAGTTCTGAACTCCAACAGGGCGAAAACCAATCAGAACTTCGCAGTAGGTCCTGTACCAATATTGTGAGCCCTTGAGGTATAGAGGTGTGAGATAGCAGAACACCAGGCTGCCTAGGGAGGGCAAATTGGTCCAGGTTAGTTTCTGCACTTCTAGCCTGGGAAAGAGAGGGAGAGCCAGGCTCAAGAAAACCCATAGTTATTTTTTTAAATTTTTTAAAATTTATTTATTTAACTTTTAACATTCATTTTCACAAAATTTTGGGTTCCAAATTTTCTCCCCATTTGTCCCCTCCCCCCACCCCAAAACACCGAGCATTCTAATTGCCCCTATCACCAATCTGCCCTCTCTTCTATCATCCCTCCCTTCCCTTGTCCCTATCTTCTCTTTTGTCCTGTAGGGCCAGATAACTTTCTTTACCCCATTACCAGTATTTCTTGTTCCCTAGTAGCAAGAACAGTACTCAACAGTTGTTCCTAAAACTTTGACTTCCAGCTTCTCTTCATCCCTCCCTCCCCACCTATTCCCTTTGGGAAGGCAAGCAATTCAATATAGGCCATATCTATGTAGCTTTGCAAATGACTTCCATAATAATCATGTTGTGTAAGACTAACTATATTTCCTTCCATCCTATCCTGCCCCCCATTGCTTCTATTCTCTCTTTGGATCCTGTCCTTCCCCAAGAGTGCTGACTTCAAATTGCTCCCTCCTCCCATTGCCCTCCCTTCCATCATCCCCCCCACCCTGCTTATCCCCTTCAGCCCCACTTTCCTGTATTGTAAGATAGGTTTTCATACCAAAATGAGCATGCATTTTATTCCTTCCTTTAGTGGAATGTGATGAGAGTAAACTTCATGTTTTTTTCTCACCTCCCCTCTTTATCCCTCCACTAATAAGTCTTTTGCTTGCCTCTTTTATGAAAGATAATTTGCCCCATTCCATTTCTCCCTTTCTCCTCGCAATATATTTCTCTCTCACCACTTAATTTCATTTTTTTAAAGATATGATCCCATCCTATTCAATTCACTCTGTGCTCTCTGTCTCTGTGTGTGTGCGTGCGTGTGTGTGTGTGTGTGTATTACCCACCAACTACCCAGATATTGAAAAGTTTCAAGAGTTACAAATATTGTCTTTCTATGAGGAATGTAAACAGTTCAACTTTAGTAAGTTCCTTATGACTTCTCTTTGCTGTTTACCTTTTCATGGTTCTCTTGATTCTTGTGTTTGAAAGTCAAATTTTCTTTTCAGTTCTGGTCTTTTCATCAAGAATGCTTGAAAGTCCTCTATTTCATTGAATGACCACTTTTTCCCCTGAAGTATTATACTCAGTTTTGCTGGGTAGGTGATTCTTGGTTTTTGTCCTAGTTCCTTTGACTTCTGGAATATCCTATTCCATGCCCTTCGATCCCTTAATGTAGAGGCTGCTAGATCTTGTGTTATCCTGATTATATTTCCACTATACTTGAATTGTTTCTTTCTAGCTGCTTGCAATATTTTCTCCTTGACCTGGGAACTCTGGAATTTGACCACAATGTTCCTAGGAGTTTCTCTTTTTGGATCTCTTTCAGGCGGTGATTGGTGGATTCCTTGAATACTTATTTTGCCCTCTGGTTCTAGAATCTCAGGGCAGTTTTCCTTGATAATTTCATGAAAGATGATGTCTAGGCTCTTTTTTCTGATCATGGCTTTCAGGTAGTCCCATAATTTTTAAATTGTCTCTCCTGGATCTATTTTCCAGGTCAGTTGTTTTTCCTATGAGATATTTCACATTATCTTCCATTTTTTCATTCTTTTGGTTTTGTTTTGTGATTTCTTGGTTTCTCATAAAGTCATTAGCCTCCATCTGTTCCATTCTAATTTTGAAAGAACTATTTTCTTCAGTGAGCTTTTGAACCTCCTTTTCCATTTGGCTAATTCTGCTTTTGAAAGCATTCTTCTCCTCATTGGCTTTTTGGACCTCTTTTGCCAATTGAGTTAGCCTATTTTTCAAGGTGTCATTTTCTTCAGCATTTTTTTGGGTCTCCTTTAGCAAGGTGTTGACCTGCTTTTCATGCTTTTCTTGCATCTCTCATTTTTCTTCCCAGTTTTTCCTCCACCTCTCTAACTTGATTTTCAAAATCCTTTTTGAGCTCTTCCATGGCCTGAGCCCATGGAATATTTATTTTGGATGTGTGGGATACAGAAGCTTTGACTTCTGTGTCTTTCCCTGATGGTAAGCATTGTTCTTCCTCATCAGAAAGGAAGGGAGGAGATATCTGTTCACCAAGAAAGTAAGCTTCTATGGTCTTATTTTTTTTCCCTTTTCTGGGCATTTTCCCAGCCAGAGACTTGACTTCTGAGTATCCTCTCCATACCCACCTTGCCTCCCGATCTGCCCAGCCAGCACTTGGGGTCTGAGATTCAAATGCTGCTTCCCAGCCTCAGGGCTTTAGGCAGGGGCGGGGCTGCTATTCAGTGTGAGATTAAGTTCAGGTGCTCAGGTGGGAGCAGGGCCACCACAAGGGGTTTAGTTCCCTCAGGGGGTTTATGCAGAGACCTTCAATAATGGATCAGAGCTCCTGCCTTCTTTGGGCCCCCCTGTCCACTGCTGCCTCCACTGCTGCCTCCTGAGGGGGCCTGAGCCATGGAGACACCCCACTCCCCTCTCCAGGAGCTGAAAAGATCCTCTCACAACCCCTGCCACCTGTGGGTGGAGGGACCTGCTCAGCTGCTGGAGATTCCATCCCTGAAGCCTGCTCAGATCCTCTCCTCTTGGTGACGTGTGGCCAAGGCAGGTCTGGGCTCTGCTCCGGGTCCGGTGCACGACGGACCTTTTGTGTTGGTTTTTCAGGGCTCTCTGGAACAGAAATCTCCTCCACTCTGTTCTTCTGTGTCTTATGCTGCTCCAGAATTTGTTGGGAGTTCTTCTTTATAGGTATTTTACGGGCTGTGGGTTCAGAGCTAGCATATGTGTGTCTTTCTGCTCTGCCATCTTGGCTCCTCAAAACCCATAGTTATTAAAAATAATTTTTTAACATTCATAAGTCCTAAGTTAAGAACCTCTAGACTAGACATTCTCTAAGATGCATTCCAGTTCCATGTTCTATTTTCTGATTTTTGTCCTTACAACATAAATTAGAGATTAGCTCCTTCTAATGGATGAAGACAATGAGGTTCAAAGAACTTTGTACAAGGTCATAAAGCCAATTAAGAGTTGAAATCAACTCCAACCAGATCATCTGGCTCTGTCCTTGTTACTCTTCACTTGTTTTTCAGTTATGTCCAACTCTTCGTGACTCCATTTGGGGTTTTCTTGGCAGAGACACTGGAGTGGTTTGCCATTTCCATCTCTGGCTCATTTTACAGATGAGGAAACTGAGGCAAACAGGGTTAAGTGACTTGCCTAAGGTCACACAGCTAATAAGTGTCTGAGGCAGTGAAGAAGAGTCTTCCTGATTCCAGGCCTGGCACTCTATCCACTGCACCACCTACCTGCCCCTTCTGGCTCTAGTTCCAGAATATTTTCTGCTCTACCATTTGCAGAGTAGAAATATATTAGAGAGTAGTATTCTCTGAGTAATGGAATTGCGAGGGGGGAAGGGAGGAAGTATAAGGGAATATGTTGAGGAAAAAGGTCTTTTCAATAGTTCTCTTTAAATATCAACTGGGAGGAACCAGCCAAGTTTAAAAACATTTCCCTAAGATGGATAGGACAGAGAAATCCCAGCCCCTAATGAGAAAGCAAAAGTGTTTGAGTGATCTTTTCTTCTAGAGAAGAAATATGGAAAGGTCCAGGGACTGTTCCTTTCTATAACTTTAGCAGATGTAGCTTTCTCTCCTGGGAAATCTTTTTTAAACTTGGAATTCTCTAATAAAGGTCCCAGAGTTGCCAAGATATACTCATATTTGGAGCAGGAGAATTTATTGGCTTACTCGGCTCATGTGTCAACTTCACTTGTGCATATGGATGACGAAAAATCATTAGGAAGATAACCTTGGCCCCTACCCCAACTCCAGACTTGGTTCTTCTAAATCAAACCAAGAGAAAACAAAGGTTTTATGAATTGGCTTCCACTCCCCAGTTCTTCCCCCAATACTCTTTCCATATACATCCCTTTCATCTGCCTGCATCATCAGCTTTGGGGTCTTTGCTCAAGCCATTCCAACCAAAATGGAGCAGAACTGGAGTCTATTTCTAGAATAAAGGAATGGGAGACCCCATTTCCCATTTCCTGACCCAAGACTGAGTGTTGCCTGATCTAAAAAGAAATTGAATTCGTCAAGAGAAATGGCTCTTTTCCAAACACCTCTTCAGTCAGTCAGGCCAGGGTTCTCCAACTGTAGCAAAGGTTTGAGTTTGGCTTGGGAGCTGGTGGAACAATCATCATCTTTGGCTGAGTTGGGCTTCCTGCCAGGCATCCTGCAAGATCATCACTGGAAACTACTCCTCACCCCTTCTAATGGGGCTGTGATCCACAGAAAAGCTGTAACTCAGAGGGATTTTTCTTTCTTCAAGAACCAAAATCAGATCCAATGCCCTGACTTTTACAAAAGTGGTAACTGAGAATCTCTAAAATGAAGAACAACTAGATCACACAGTGGTTAGAGGACAGGGCCTGAGTTCAAATCCAGCTTCAGATTCAGACACTTACTAGCTGCATGATCCTGGGCAAGCCATTTAACCCTGTTTGCCTCAGTTTCCTCATCTAAAAAGGAGCTGGAGAAGAAAATGGTAAATTACTCCAACATCTTTGCCATGAAAACCTGCAAAAGGGTCATGAGGTCAATCAGAACTGAAACAACTGAATGACGAAAACAGTTCTATAGATAATAAAGAGTAAATTAGCTACCTCCCTAGACCCATTCCTCCACAACCCATTTTCAGCCTAAAGACTCATGATCTGCCTCAAATTCTATTGTACTCTCCTACAAGTTCTTAACCTGGCCCTGCCTTACATGGAACATTTTATGCAACAGAGGAAAGAGCAGTGACTTTGGAGTCAGAGGATCTAGGTTCAAACCCCAGCCCTGCAACTTGATATCTGTGTGACCTTGGGGAAGTCATATAATTTCTGTGGGTTTTGGTCCCCTCATTTCCCCTTCTATCTCTGAATCTACAAGCCTATGATTCTCTTGGGGCAGCTAGCTGGTACCGTGGAGAGAGTTTTGGGTCTAGAGGCAGGAAAACTCCTCTTACTGAGTTTAAATCTGGTCTCAGCCAGTTGTTTAGGTCTGTGACTCTGAGCAAGTCACTCAATTCTGTTTGCCTCAGTTTCCTCATCTGTAAAAAGAACTGGAGAAGGAAACGGCAAACCACTACAGTATGTCTGCTAAAAGAACCCCAAATGGGGTCTCAAAGAGAAGGACACAATTGAAACCGCTGAACAGCAACAATAGTCTTCTTCCATCTGTCACCATTGTTAGTCTGACAAAGTAGAAGTGCCAGATTTGAAGATATCTGACTTGAAGAACTCACACCTGGGTTGAGCTCTTCTGTATATTAGCTCTATTGACTTTCAGCAAGTCACCTAACATCTCTGAAACTAACTTTTCTTACTTATGATCCAATCTTTTAAAAAATTCATTTCTCTGTAAAATGAGATTCTAAGGCAGTGTGGTATAGTGGATAGATAAGTGACCTTAGAATCAGGAAGACCAAGGTTCGAATACTGCCTCTGGCACATGCTAGGTATACAACCATCAGTAAACCCCAGCTTCTCAGGGCCCCAGAAACTTTTCCAAGACTGTAAGTTTCAGAAAGACAGAAGAGTTTCCAGTCTTCATCAGCAGAGAGAGTTTCCACACCAGAAGTTCTCTACCCTGATGCAATAAATCATCAGTACAGACTGGGGGAAAACATGGGAATAAAAATGGGGATGTTTGTACTTTATTGTAAGGCTCAAATGGGATAATGGATGTAACAATGATAATGATGATGAGAGCTAACATTTATATAGCACCTACTATGCGCCAGGCACTATGCTAAGCACTTGGCAATTATAATCTCAGCTAATCCTCACCATTACCCTGCAAGGTAAATGCTATGTAGCAGTTGCTAGCAAGCCAACTTCAGGGTCATGAAGACCTGAGTTTAAGTCCCTTCTTTTTTTTTTTTTTTCCAGGGATAGGAACTCACTATTTATTTATTTTTTATTTGTTTATTTTTAACAGTTTATAACAGATAAAGCAATTCCAATGTTTGGTCAGGTGATACTTCTTTTTAAAGCATTTACCATATGGACCACAAAAGAATTTTTATTTTTAAACATTAACCAACTGAGACACAAATCATATTTATGTTGCTAACTTCACAAGCTCTTGACCTAATTGTCTCCACACTATTACTAAGAATTAAAGGACCCTCACTTATTGTTGTTGGTCTAAAGTCCTAAGCCTAATAGCTTAATTTTAGACAACCTTGGATGTTCCCCTACCCATAATCTATAATTGAACAGATCTGGTATTAAGCTTACAAGCCTTTTGACTGTAGGAAATTGCCACCAATAGTAAGCATACAATATCTCCCCAACTTCATGTCAAGTCCAGGCAGGATTAGATTATCCACTTGCATTCAGTCAGGCTTAAAGTCTACCATGTGTCAGTGGGGAAACTGAGTCAGGAGAATCCCACTTCAGCCCATGCTGAACAGTCGCTCTCCCACCCTTCCCTTGAGACCACCTGTGCAGTTCATACCAGCATCTCATCAGCTTACTGGCATCATGGATTGGAGGCTCAGACTGCCTTTCTTTCTACCCATACCTGGAATTAGACTCAGAACAGTCACTTAATAGTCCCATAGCATCTAAAAATGGCAAGTTCCAATAACCACGTTTCAAATATGATTATAGTTTCTCTTTGGCTAAGGAACATCTTTTGAGGCAAGTCTTAAGTGACTTACATGCCTTTCTATACATGTTCTAGTTCCTGATTAAATGGCAATCATAAAATCAAATTTGCCATTAAAACCTTGACTTTTCCATCAATGCCAAATTTTACCCGAGGTTACCTTCCTCTAGGAAATTTGGACTGAAATTCTTTTCTCCAAACTAAAGATGTCATTGATTTATTCTCAGTAATTAATTCAGTCAATTATTTTAATACTAATTGCTTTTACATCACTTTGTAACATGTCCAATTTTTCTCCCCATCACTCCCCTCCCCCTGCTTCCTAAAACCTTGCATTCTGATTACTCCTTCCCTCAATGTAACCTCCCCTCCATCACACCCCACCCCTCTCCTATCCCCATCTTCTCTCTTTTCTTGCAGGGCAAGATAAATTTCCATCCCCCTATCCCTGTAGTTCTTATTTCCCAATTATATGCAATAAAAATTCTCAACATCCGTTTCTAATACTTTGAATTCCAACTTCTCTCCCTCCCACCCTCCCCAACCCCACTGAGAAGGCAAGCAGTTCAATACAAACTAAATATGTGTTGTTTTGCCAAAGACTTCCATAGTAATCATGTTGTGTAATACTAATTATATTGCCCTCTGACCTACCCCATCTCCCCTTATTTTTCCCCCCTGCAGTTGACCTTGTCTCTTCTTGAAAGTGTTTATTTCTAGTGACTCCCTTCTCCCATTTGCCCTCCCTTCTGTCATTCCCCTCACTCCACTTGTCTCCTCCTCTCCTACTTTCCTGCGGTGTATATAAATTTTCATATCAAATTTAGTGAGCATGTTATTCCCTCTTTCAGCCAATTGTGGGGAGAGTAGCTTTATTTCCTCCCAGCTTCTCTCTTATCTCCTCCATTGAATAAGATTTTTCTTATCTCTTTTATGAGTTATAGCCTGCCCCATTCCATTACTCCCTTTCTCTTCCTGGAATTTTCCTCCTTCACCCCTTAATTTTTATTTTATTTTATTTTTATTTTGTGTGTGTGTGTGTGTGGATGTCATCTCTTCTGATAAAACACACCCTGTGCTCTCTATCTACCTATGTGTATGTGTGTGTGCGTATGTGCAATCTCTCTAACTACCCAAATCCTGAGAAAAGATTCAAGAGTTAAAAATATTTTCTTTCCATGTAGTAAAGTAAACAGTTCAGCTTTAGAGAGTCTTTTATGATTTTTCTTTTCTGTTTTCCTTTTCATGCTTCTCTTGATTCTTGTCTTGGGAAGTCAAATTTTTAAATACAGATCTGGTCTTTTCCTCAACATGAAATCTTGAAATTCGACTATATCACTGAATGACCATTTTTTCCTTTGAAGTATTATATTCATATTTGCTGAGTAGGTAATTCTTGGCTTCAATCCCAGTTCCTTTGACTTCTGAAATATCTCACTCCAAGCCCTTCGATCCCTTAATGTTGAAGCTACCAGATCCTGTGTTATCCCGATTGTATTTCCACAGTGCTCAAATTGTTTCTTTCTACCTACTTGCAGTATTTTCTCCTTGATCTGGGAACTCTGAAATTTGGCCACAATATTCCTAGGAGTTTCTCTGTTTGGGTTTAAGTCCCTTCTTTGACAGCATACCGACATATACGTCTAAGACTATAAATCATAGAGAAGGTGCTGATTTGCATTGATTGAAGGAGTTTTTCCACTTGGCTTTCATTCCCTATGCCAATTAAAACACAGGTCCAATCCAAGAGAAAAGGTAGGAGGGGGCTCTTTATATAGGTAATATTAGCAACTAATATTGTCTCCCTTACCATTGTGTCCTGTCTCTGTCTTCAGATCAGCCCTCGAATCTAGCTGTCTAGAGATCCAGAACACTACTGGCTTCTATATCCCTCATCACCACTTTCTCAGGTCTTTAAAGTTTAGGAGGAAAAGTACCTGCTCAGGTAGGGACAGGCCCAGACCCAGACCCTTACCTCTCTCTGCCTCTGTCTCAGTGTCTCTGTCTCTGTCTCTGTGTCTCTGTCTCTGTCTCTGTCTCTGTCTCTCTGTCTCTCTGCCTCTCTGTCTCTGTCTCTCTCTCTCTATATATATATCTCGGCCTCCAAACATAACAGAAAGAAATTTTTAAAAAAGGAGTTGTCCCCCAGGTTCCCACCAGCCTATACTGAACATTCAAACTCAGTTTTGATTTTGCATTCGGCTGTTCCACTTTATCCCGCAAATTAGTTCCACATTCAGGCCAAGGTCTGTGGTTTCCACTTGTTTTTTGTAATCCATTCTTCCCAAGTCCTTGGCACAGAGATTAGTGACTTAGAGTCTGCTAGGTTCTTTTTTATTTATTCGGAAACAGAAAGAATTTCAGATTGTTTCACTGGAAGAGAAAAGCTGTGCAAGGAGATAGGTCTACCATCCTGCTGAAAGGTAGTTTGAAGCTGACCGTTAACCCAGTCATTAAACACTAAGGTTTTGGTGCATCAATTTCCCAGGATGGAAGAGGGGCCACACCAAGATCTCAGGAGCTTTGGAACCCTAAGAGGGAAAAGGCAACCCAGAGCCAAGCTCCCTGGATGACTCAGGCCCTGACTTCTCTTCCCTGATCCTATGGAGGTATTGTTTGAAACTCTCTTATTGTAAAATCATGTCTGACTCTTCATGACACCGTGAACCATAGCAAGCCAATATTTTCCATGGGGTTTTCTCAGCAAAGATACTGGAGTGATTTGCCATTGCTTAATCCAGTGGATTAAGACAGACAGAAGTTAAGTAATTTGCCCAAGGTCACAAAGCTAATAAGTACCTGAGACTCAATTTGAACTCAAGTCTTCCTGACTCCAGGTCTAATAACATATCCACTGCACCATCTAGCTAGCTCAGTTGAAGGCTCTACTCACCTTCCATTTCGTCCTTGCCCAACCTTCTTTCCAGGCTGTGATTCATCTTAGAACTTGTTAAGATTCACTGAGAGGCAACCAGACTTTAATCCTATCTAGCCATCCCTCCCTGTCTAGTCCATCTACCACCCCCTTCTCTCCATCCATTCATTCAATTCACCAAACATTTACTAAGCACCTACTATGTGCACAATTATAAACTCCGGGAACATAAAGACAAACCCCAAATACCATGTTTCACTTCATAATCATCGCAAATTTTATGACAATTTTTTTGCAAAAAAAGTGGGGTACGACCATTATATGAAACTTTTTTAAAAAGTTGTGCCAGTATTACTTAAAAATCATTTATTACTAACCTATCTTTGGTGCAAGATTAGGATGCACAGAATACTCACGAATATACTTTAAAATTGGATACTGATAATTCTTGTTCTCTGAGAATTCTAGGCTCGTGACTCACAAGGCTCAAGAGATAAATGCGTATCTATATGTCGCTGGTGAATACGTTGCTGTCCTGTTTACTTTGTGAGCGGTATGATGAACAGAATTATGCCATGAAATGACTACATGATGAAAGGTTACAAACCAATTTTTGTACTAAAAAATAAAAACCAAAAAAAACCATGGTGTAACAATTACACACTGAAATACAGTAGTTCCTGCTCTCAAGGAACTTATATTCTCTTGGGAGGATTCAATTTGTACAAAAACTAATTTAATGCAAAGAGGGAAATAAAGTTGGGCAGGGGAAAGATCAAATGGAATATTCTAGAAAAATTTGAGAAGGGATGTATCAGGGAAGGCTTCAAAGAGGGAGCAGATTTCCAAAACTGAGCCTTGAAAGAAGATAAAGATTTTGAGTAATGGAGATAAGGAGAGAGGATATTCTAGGTAGGAGGATTGGAGGGTGGGGTTGGGGAGGCTTATGTGGCTTGTAAGAAACAAGAGAGGGAATATTGAGGTATTTTTTAAATCCCTTCACAACCTTCCTACCTTCTCAGTCTTTTTATACTTTAACCTTTTCTACATATGCTCTGGTTCAACGGCAGTGGTTTGTGATTCCGCACGGATGCCATTTCCATCTCCTGACTCCAAGCCTTTAAAGAAAGGGATAACTTCCATCTGAGCTACTTTTCTTCATTGTGCCGGAATGTCGAGTCTCAGACTTTCTGTGATTTGGAGATGCCTCCTTCCCCTCTCTTACCCCTGGTATCAGTTGTCATAGAACACTGTAGCTACAGCAGGTGCTTCCTGGGTGAGCCTAAGCCTGGACCTCAGTCCCCAGACTCCCTTTTCTACTCTGTTTCTTTCACTGAGCTTCAATTTTTATGGTTGTTGAGTCATTTCAGTCTGTCTCTCCATGACCCCATTTGGGGTTTTCTTGGCAAAGATACTGGAAACATTTGCTTTTCTTGCTCCAGCTCATTTTACAGATGAGAGAACTGAGACAAACAGGGTTAAATGACCTACCCAGGGTTACGCAGCCTCTACAAGTGTCTGAGGCCACATTTAAACTCAGGTCCTCTATCCACTGCACCATCTAGCTGCCCCACAGAAGAGGAGCTTAGGTTACCAGATAGCATCCCCAAAGTGGATGTATCCAGCCTTAGGAACAACCTTGTGAATTCAGGAGGGTGGGATATCCAAGGTCCTTAAGTCAGCACCAGCTAAACTTCAGGAGGTATCCCCAGAAGCTAATTTTTTGAAAGGAGATTGTCCTGACCAGAAGATGAGCCAGGTCCTGGCCTTGCTGGCCCGGAGACATGGACCCTGAGGGAGTTATTTGGAAAGAGCAGAGCCCAGGTGAAAATGAAATTGCCAAAAATTTCACAGACAACGGACAAATACCTATGTACATACAACGTATGTACAGTATTAGTGGAAGACAATCTCAGAAGAAATGCCCTAGAAATAGCAGGAGAGAAGTAGAAGGGGAGGGCACAAAGAAAGTTGCTTAAATTCATGTTTTAAGTATCAGCCTCCCAAGAAAAGCCTTATAGGTGTTGTAGATTATTGTATTATACTTTAGGTCTTTGTCAAAGTATACCTATGAAGTCTTCTGCGTTTTAAGCATTTCTTTTGTGCAGAAGAATAAATAGCTGTCCTATACTGATCTACCTTGTACACTGAGTACCTTTCTAATCCACTGTGGGAAGAACCTCGACATGAGACAAATTGAAGCTTTAAGTGACATTCTCCTGAGCCTCTGTGGTAGTATCACAAAGAGTTAGAGATTCGTGGTTTTCCCCTTTTGTTCTGATTCTTCTTTCAGAACATGACTAATGTGGAAATATGTTTAATATGACTGTACATGTACAGCCTTTATCAGATTGCTTGCCATCTTGGGGAGGGAAGGAAAAAATAGAACTCAAAATCTTATAAAAATGAATGTTGAAAACTTTAAAAAAAAATTAATCAATCAATTAAAAAACAACCATGAATCAGAGGTTGTGAGAAAGCTCCTGACTACCATTTATTTAGAGTCTAGGCTATAAACTATATTTTTGGTAGTCATTTTATAAATGGTTTTCCTGGCTATCCTCCCTTTGCTCTGGATCAATTCATATACGTCTTCCCAGGTTTCTCTGAATCCATCGAATTTGTCATTTCTCAGGGAGCCAATAACATTCCATTCCATTCATATACCATACTTTGTTTAACTGCTCCCCCAACTAATGGTCCTTGACTTGGTTTCCAGTTATTTACTACAAGAACAACAAAAAAGTATTACTGTAATTTTTTTTCTGTACATCTGAGCTCTTTGTTTTTACTTCTTTGGAGCATATGCCTATTATTGGTATAAAGAGTACACACAGTCTAATGACTTTTGGAGTATATTTCCAAATTTATTTAGAGAATACTTAGCCCAATTCACAGCACTGGTACACTAGTGTTCTTGTTTTCCCACAGACCTTCCCACAACCTCCCTTTTCTTTGTTTATCAACGTTGTCAATCAAATGGAACTGAAGTGGAACGTCAAGGTTGTTTTAATTTGCATTTTTCACATTAGTGATTTGGAAGCTTTTTTCGCATGGTTGTTGATAGCTTGCAGTTTCGTTTTGTTTTTTTGAGAACTGCCTCTTTATATCCTTTGGCCATTTACTTTTTCATATATATAATATATAAATATGTATTTTACTTTTTCTTATATGTTTGTATATCTTGGCTATCAGAACTTTATTAGAGAAATTTGTTACAAATATCTTTCCCAGTTAAATTTCTCTTCTAATTCTAATTTCACTAACTTTGTTTGTTGTAAAAATTTTTACATGATCATATATTAAGAACTAGAAAAAATGGATGTTGGAGGTCATCTAGTCTAGCCCCCCCCATTTTACAAATGAGGAAACTGAGGCCAAGAGAGTTTTAGGAAGGTGCCCAGTCACAAAGATCAGAGGCAGTATTTGAACCCAGACCCTCTGACTTCAGTGCCCTTCAATTTTATGTAATTGAAACTGTCCATTTTATTTATCTGTTATTATTATCGATATTCTTTATTTGGTCAAGAACTAATCCCATATCCATAGTTCCCTTCTCTTTTAATTTTTTTTCTGGTATGACATTTTATTTTAGTTCATGTGTCTATTTGGACCTTATTGTATTACATGGTATGAGGTACTGATCTAAATCTAATTTTTGCTCTGCTTGACTTTTGTTCAGCTGCCTCTTAGCTAGGCATAGTGGCTCATGGGCAAAGTAATGACTAAAGAAATGTGATTCTATCCTTATCAGGGAGAAGTAGTTTAGCATGATGGAAGGGAAATAGATTTAGAGCCACTGTACATGGGTTTGAGTCTTGGCACTGCCACTTACTATCTTTGTGACCTTGGGCAAGCCACCCAAAACTCTCCAGACCTCTGTTTCTTCATCTGTAAAATTAGGGGTTCAGAACACAAATGGAAGCATCAACCAAAAAAAAAACCCTAACTGAACATTGTACAATTATAATCATCAAGCTTGTCCCAATAGAGAGATCTGAAAATATATTTCCCTCACATCTTTGCAGAGGGGGTGGAATATTGTATATACTGTCAGACTCGGTTGGAATTGTTAGCTCGTTTACTGAATGGTCTTTTTTTCTCTTTAGATAGATAAATGAATGGATGGATGGGTAGACAGAAAAAGAGATAGACAGATAATGGAGGATTTAGTATTTACCAGGCATTGTGCTAAGCACTGTGGTAATGAGGATACTAATCTAAGAAAAATAAAGAAGATGGTCTCTCCTCTCAGTGAGCTCATGTTCTAATAGGGAAAGATAAAATATAAAGAGTAGCTAGAAAATGGGGGGTGGGGGGTGGGGAGGGGAGGCAGGGAACAATGCCTGAGCAGGGAAAGAAGTAGAGCAGTCCAGGGAATGAGCTGAGTTGGGAAGAAAGGGCATGACCTCAAGAAATGACAATTTCTTTATTCTTTGTTAAAAAGCATGGTTTACTGATTAGAGAAGGTGGAAGGGATGATATGAAGGTGACTGAAAACAAAAAACAAAACAGGTACTTTTTAAATGAAGGTGTTAGACTGGGTAGTTTCTAAGTTTCCTCCTACCTCCAAATCTATGATCTCTATATCCTGACAATAGGAATGAACTAAGCTCAGCCAGGAAGATCTGAGTTCAAATCCAACCTCAGTTATTTATTAGCTGCATGGGCCCTGGGCAAGTCATTTAAATTCTGTTTGCCTCAGTTTCCTCAAGTGTAAGATGGAAACAGTAATAGCACCTCACAAGGTTGTTGTGAAGATCAAACAAAATAATATTTATACAATGCCTGCCAAATAGGAGATACTTAATAAATGCTTGTTTTTGCCTCAAGTCTCCCCACTCCAATCCATCCTTCATTCTCCTGAAGCTCAGGTCTAACCATGTCATCTCTCCCCTCAATAAACTGCAATGGTTCCCCATTGCCTCCAGGATCAAACACAAAATGTTCTGTTTGGTATTCAAAGCCCTTCATAACCTAGCCCCCTCTGACCTTTCCCGGCTTCTTAAACTTTACTCCCTATCATGTACTCTTTGATCCAGTGACACTAGCCTTGCTGTCCCATGAATAAGATATTCCACTCTCAGTTAGGAATGTTATCTGATTGTCCTCCATACCTGGAATGCTCTTCCTCCTCAACACCACCTACTACCTTCACAGGTTTCCCTCAACTAAAGTCCCACCTTCTGTACAAAGTCTTTCCCAACTCTTAATTCTAGTGCCTTCCTCTCTTTATTTCTTTCTTACTTATCCTGTTCAGAACTTGTCTGTAGATAATTGTTTGCCTCTTGCCTACTCCATTAGATTATGAGCTCTTTGAGAGCAGACACTGACTTTTGCCTCTCTTTATATCATCAGCATTTAGCACAGTGCCTGGCACAAAGTAGTCACTTAACCATTTATTGACTGACTGGTGGACAGAGGTCAATATAGTCAAACAATGACCCCGAAGAGATGAATTCCAGAAGCTAATAGCTCTGCAGCTATGAGATCAATGAAGATGCCCAATAGAGTGAAGGCAACGATCTGCATCCAGCACTATCACAGGCATGGCTCTCAAGCAGGTTTGATGTTGGGATGGAATGAGGCACTTGCAAGTCATTGAACACATAACAAAGGAGGGGGTTTACTTTGCTCTAACACAGCAAGGATCTACATCAAGAATACATTGAACCTCGGTTTCTCTGGATGGCATGCCCCAGATGGAAATGGTCAGTAAGTCATCAGTAAATGGCGACTCTTGCCATCTCACGCACCCGTGAAGTCTGAGAGCAGGAGACCACCCGTGACTGCAATTTTTTATGCCACCAGACCAGGAAGACACATCAGGGAATCTAGGGGCTGGTCAAACTGCTCAGGGGACAGGAAGCTGTGTCAGAAAGTCAGGGAAGCCCCATCAAGAAAGCATGAGTCCTCTTAATAGCACAGAGATGCTGCACCCAGAAGAATCTAGGGACTCAGTAGGGATGCCCAGAAGAGATCAGAGAGCAGCAAGATGACATCCCAAGAGGGCAATAGCAGACTTACAGTGGAGGAGGCATGAGTTTCTGTTCCACATATGCATGTGCCCCACACATCTTCCTTATGTGGCTACTCCACAAACATGTTCTCTATGCACATCTACTTTTCCTGTTGATAATATATCTATTTGTGGGATAGTGTGTCCCAGGCTGAAGGGAGGAAAGCTTATTGCTACTTTTCTTACTATGCTATTTTATCTAATGCCTATACTTTGAATTAATTATGCCCTTTCATTGAGTAGAAACAGTAGACACATCAATAGGGGCTTGTTAACTGTGGCTTTGAGTGGATACGGGCCCCCAGAGTACCCTGAACCTGCAGTAGTTTTGTTCTAGGGATTCACATGTTTGAATGGGTGCCCAGATGCTACCCTCATAAAAGCAAAAGTCAGAATGCAAGAAAAACAAAACCCAACAAATTACCATATTATCTTAAGTTTTCTACATGCTTGGATTCTTAAATAATCAGGAATTTATGCAATGTAGGCACCCAAAGAGACATAACCCATCCTTCACCTCTTCTCTACCAGTGCCATCATTCACCCTCTCCCTTATACATCCCTGATGGCCCAGAGAAATGAGAAAACTCAGGAGTTCTTTGTGGCATACTTAAGTCCTTCTTTCCATCAGCAGGGAAACATGGTCAGATGGAAGCTGTCTCATTATCTCACTCCACTGCCATATAATTTCCATGACTATATTAATATAGTGAGATATCTCTATCTCTTCTGTGTCTTGCCAGTTACATGCAAGAAAGAATCACAAAGCCCTTTGGAAAAGAAAAGGGGACTGAAGGCATATTTCAAAAAAACCTGAAAAGACTTACATGAACTGATGCTTGAGTGAAGTGAGCAGAACCAGGAAAACATTGTACACAGTAAAAGCAACTGTGATTGACTTACCTTTTCTCAGAAATAAAACAGTCAAGACATTTCCAAAAGACTCATGATGGAACATGCTGTCCACATCCAGGGAAAAAACTATGTCTGAATGCAGGTCAAAGTATACTATTTTCACTTTTTTTGTTTGTTTGTTTTTTTGTTTTCTGTGGGTTTTCCCTTTTGTTCTGTTTCTTTTTGCACAGCAAAACTAATGTGGAAATATGTTTAACATGATTGCACATGTACAACTTATATCAGATTGCTTGCCGTCTTGGGGAAGGGGAAGGGAAAAAATGGGAAAGAGAAAAATAAGGAACTCAAAATCTTATAAAAAATAAATATTGAAAATGATCTTTACATGTGGTTTGAAAAAAACAAAATACTATTTAATTAAAAAGAAAGAAGGATCTGAAAGCTTCTCTTGTGCCAAACTCCTTAAGCTCCTCAATCTTTGGAGTCGCTGGATTCAGCACTTCCCTGAACCACCCTTATTAGCTGCAACCACTCAAGATGCCTGACGATCTACACCATGGAGAAGAGGAGGGGAAGACCTTTGCCTTCTTTGCAGAGATTACCCAGTTTATGTTCCTGATTATCAACACATTTTATTCCAATAAGGAAATCTTCCTCAAGAGATCATTTCCAATGCCTCTGAGGTTCTTTACAAGATTTGTGATGAGAGTCTGACAGATCCTTCCAAACTGGACAGCAGTAAAGAGCTGAAGGCTAACATCATCCCTCAGGAACATACCCTTACTTTGGTGGATAATGGTGTTAGCATGACAAAAGCTGATTTGATCAATAACTTTGGGACCATTGCCAAGTCTGGCACCAGGACTTTCTGATGGCAGTTTTTCAGACTTGAGCAGACATCTCCATGAATGGTCATTTTGTTGTGGGCTTTTATTTTGCTTGTCTGGTGGCAGAGAAGATAGTTATCATCACCAAGAACACCGAGGATGAACAGTATGCCTGGGAGTCTTTTGCCAGTGACTTCTTCCCAGTCTGTGCTGACCATGGTGAACCTATCAGCTGGGATACCAAGATGATCTTACATCTTAAAGAAGACCAGACAGAGTCTCTGGAAGAGAGGTGGGTCAAGGAGGTTGTAAAGAAGCATTCACAGTTCATTGGCTATCCCATCACATTTATTTGGAAATAGAACGAGAAAAGGAAATCAGTGATGGTGAGACAGAGGAAGACAAAGGAGAAAGACGAGTCAGCTAAAGACCAGGAAAAATCCAAGATTGAAGAGGTAGGCTCTGGTGAAGAAGGTGAAGGCAAGGATAGCAAGGAGAAAATGAAGAAGATAAAGGAGAAATATATTGATCAGGAAGAGCTGGATGAGACCAGGCCCATCTGGACATGTAACCCTAATGATTGATATCGTCAATATCACATATGCCAAGAGGAGGAAGGTGAGTTTTATGACCTCATTAATGGTTGGGAAGATCATTTGGCAGTAAAGCACTTCTCTGTGGAAGGTCAGCTGGAATTCAGAGCTTCATCCCCCAACTCCCTTTTACCTGTTGGAAAACAAAAAGAATAATGCCATTAAGCTGCATGTGTGGCATGTGCTCATCACGGATGGTTGTGACAAGCTTATCCTTAAGTATCTGAATTTTACCTGAGGTGTGGTGGATTTTGAGGATCTGTCCCTCAAAACTCCAAGAGATATGTTGCATCAGGATACAATGCATAGGAATATTGTCAAAGAAGAGGCTCTTCTCTGAACTGGGGCAAGACAAAGAAAATTACTTTTTAAAAAAGTTGTATAAGGCTTTTCAAAAAACTTCAAGATTGGAATCCATGAAGGTTCAACCCACAAGCAATGTTTATCTGAATTGTTACATTATCACACATCTCAGTCAAGAGATGAGATAGATGACTTCCTTGTCTGAATATGTTTCCAAAATAAAGGAACTCTAGAAACACATCTACTAAACCACTGGTTTAGGAACAGGTGGCTAACTCTGCTTTTGTGAACAGGTATGGAAACATAGTTTTAGTAAATAAACATGACAGAGATCACTGATGAGTAGTGTATGCAGCAGATAAAGGAATTCACTGGGAAGACCCTTGTCTCTGTTACTAAGGAAGGGTTAGAACATTAGAGGATGAAGAAGAAAAAAAATGGAAGAGAGAAGACAAAATGTGAAAACATGTGCCAACTAATGAAGGAAATTCTGAATAAAAAGGTTGAGAAAATGACAACCTCCAATTAGCTGGTGTCTTCACCCTGTGGTGGAATGAATCATGAAGGCACAGGCATTGAGAGATAACATGGCAGTCAACCAGCACCAGATGAACCCAGCTCACCCCATTGTGGAGACTCTCAGGGAGAAGGCTGAGGCTGACAAGAGTCACAAGGCTGTGAGAAGACGTGGCGCTATTGCTTTTGGAGACAGCTCTGCTTTCTTCAGGCTTCTCTCTTAAAGAACCCCAGACTCACTCAAATTGAATTTATTGCATGATTAAAGTAGGTCTTGGCACCGATGAGGATGAGGTAACAGCAGAAGAGCCCAGTGCTGCTGTTCCTGATGAGATTCCCTCTTCTACAAGGAGAGAAAGACACATCCCACATGGAAGAGGTGACTTAGACAGACCTCTGCATCAGATCTCGCTGTCTATAGTTTCCTGTTTCCCACAGCAGCAGAAGAGGCCCTGTCCTATCTGGCTTCATCTGCCAATATCTAGTGGCTTGTTTTTATTTTCTTCTCCTTCTATTTTCCAGTGTATCAGGGTAGGGCTTACAGGGTCTCTATTCCCCCTCGCATGATCTGGGGAGTAGGATATTTGTACCGTGGCTGTTTATATTTTTTGGTCTGAAATTAAGGTATATAGAATAAAGAGAATGTAGTTTTTATACACAAAAACAAAGAAAAAAGGGGCTAAAGCAGAGGCTCTTAACCTGGGATCCATATATAGATTTCAGGGGATCCATGAACTTGAATGAGAAAAAATTTTCATTTTTATTTACACTAACCTTAGCTTTTCTTCAATTATGATTTTTAAAAAAATCATTATTGTGAAAAGGGGTCCATAGGCTTTAACCAGACTACAGGTTAAGAAAATCTGGACTAGAAGAATATGTACTTGATATAATATCTGAGACAAATTGCCAATTAGCTCTCCTCTTCTGTCCCTGCCTTCTCAATACCTCCCATGCACTATTCTCCTCTTTCTGTCTTCTGTACTGTCCATTCTGTATTCTCACGAAGGAAATGGCATATTCTGGTCCCTCCAGTTAGGACTTGCATATAATTTAGAGTGATGAAATTTGGTGGAATTCCAGGTTGTCTGGGCCAGCCATGAGCCACTGACATACTAGCTGTCCACCTTAATGGTTCAGATGGCAATGTGCTGGCCATGAACTCTCAGGTCACTGACATCCCTCAGGAAATAGGAGAAAGTATGAGAGCATGAAAGTTGCAGGGCTGTGCTGGAGGACAGTCATCTGAGATTCACTGGGCATCTCTCATCACCAAAGCCACTTAACTGACAAAACCTGTCAGTTCAATACAACAAACACTAATTATTTACCAACCTTTGCAGGGTATTGAGGAAGATACATAGATAAAATAAGGCAAAGTCTCTTCCCTCTGGTATAGAGGAAGAGGAGAAGTATACAAGTAATTATAATGCAAATTATAATATGATTAGTACAAAGGAGAGGTCAGAAAGATCTCTCCAAAAGCAACCTATGATTGCATTAATTTCTTTGGCTACTATATCACATTTTTGCTTCTGCAGGATGGGAAAAGAAGAGGATGCCCAGATTTGGGGAGACAGTGGGAAGGAGTATTAGATGAGGAGAAAATTCAAGTATTCTGGTCTGGTTGGCAGAAGGAAGTATAATGTTATGTTGCCTTTACAATACCACTCAGCGATATCTTCCAAATCCTTGTATTCTGCGTTTACTCAAGTTTTTGATATGAATGTGGCTTTCCAAATAAACCTTCCTTCTAAGAAGGAATTGATACCTGTATTCTGATCATCTTAATATCAATATTTCTTATTGTAAATTAATAAATAGACATGGTTTAATAAAATGAAATAGGTGGATGGTAAAAAACAAGCAACTGAGAAATTAATATCACCTCAAAAAACAGTGCAGAATGGAGATGGTTTAGTGAATGGAGGACTGGACCTGCAGTCAGGAAGACTGAGTCCAAATCTAGTCTCAGACACTTAATAGCTGTATACCCTAGGCAAGTCAACTAACCTCTGTCTGCTTCAGCATTTTTATCCCTATTTGTAAAGTAGAGATCATAATAGCATCTATAACCCAGGGTTATTGTGAGGACAAAATGAGGTTACATTTGTAAAATGCTTTGCAAATCTTAAAGAACTATATAAGTGCTAGCTATTATTACCAACTTCCCCTACTCTCCCACAAAAAAAAAAACCAAAAAATAACTGTTGGAGTTTGCAGAAAGCTTGACATAAGGGCAACAAACAGATGAAAAATGGAACAGATCTTTTAGCTTTCTATTAACAAATTACTTCATTATATGGAAACAACACATTTGGATTAGAGAGCAGTATGGTACACTGGACAAGATTCTAGAATAGTAGAAGATTTAGGTACAAATTCCAGCCTTATTACCTATGTGATTTGGGACAAGTCACTTAATTTTTCGACTTCAGTTTCCTTTTCTACGAAATGAGGAAGTTGGACTAAGTGACATCTAAAACCTCTTCTGGCTCAAAGTCTGTGATCCTACGATTAAAATCTCCTGAGGAAGTGGAAATGATAAGAAAATGAAAACTAGAAGAAAAGAACTTGAAGAAAACTGGAAGAGAAGCTTTAACCAGACCAAGTACTCATAAAAAAACCCCATGATACTTGAAAGCTTTTTGAGGTTAATTTTAATATAAAAAGATATAGAAGATCAGAAAAAACCACGGACAGTATTTTTATGAAAATTAAGTCACTCAGAGGATGTCAATCTACTAGTAGTACTTTCTTATCTCTGAAAACATCTTTATATTTGTACACATTTTGGTCTTTCTTGATGAAAATTGAATAGGTTGACTTTCAGAGATGATTTTTCAAATGGTGGTGCTGGAGAAGACTTTTGAGAGTCCCTTGGACACAAACAGATCAAATCAGTCAATACTTAAAGAAATTAAGTCAGACTATTCCCTGAAAGGTAAGATATTGAAGCTGAAGCTTAAATACTTTGGACACATAATGCAAAGATGGGACTCAATGGAAAAGACTGTGATGCTGGGAAAGATTGAAGGCAAAAGGAGAAGGGGACAGCAGAGGATGAGATGGATATATAGTGTTACAGAAACAGCAAATATAAACTTGAACGGACTTTGAGAGATAGCAAAGGATAGAAGGGCTGAAGTGCTGCCGTCCATGGGATCGCAAAGAGTTAGACATGACTGAGTGTTTGAACAACGAGATTCCTTCAAAGATGTAATGACAAACTTTCTTCAAGGATTCTTTAATTATCAAAATCATGCTTATCAAAGGTATTTGCTTCTTCTATCTTCTCTATAAAATAAAGTGATAAGATATATGCAAGATGGTGAAAGTCATACTTTCCCTGCTTCACAATTTTGCTTAGGACCAGTCCCACTTATTTTTTACTTAGACTCCCAAGTACCATTAACAATAAATGCCCCCAACAACCATCAGAGGGGAGTAACCTCTATGAAAAAGAGGTCCGCTGTCCCTACCATCACCATCAACTGTCAACCACCATCTCTACCACTACTAACATCAACTGTCAACCACTGACCCACAAATAACCTCACGAGCCCCCAGAATAGCATTTGTTCCAAGACCACTGGCTCTGCTTCCACTCTGGCTCATACAGACATCACTGACAGATGGGACCAATCCATCCATGTGATCTAACTGCCTAGGCAAATATTGCAGCCTGAGTAACCACAAGTACTGAAAACTCAGGAAAGAAGATTCTCCCCATCAACGTCCTTCATACTGTTAAACATCAGAAATGGATATGACTTTATCAGTGGAAATAACATTAAAGAAGATGCATTACTCTGTGTAATACCAGTATTCTTACATTAATTACAAATTAATAAACAGACCTCTGACCTGTAGCTCTACGTATTGCCTCTTTCTATTAGAATGTGAAATGGGACTGTCTAACTTTTCCATTTTTTTGGTAGAATCAAGAAAATAATTTTTGGGATGGCCACAGTAATGTAAATAGGAAAACAACTTTGAAAGAATAAAGAGCTTAGATCACTGTAGTGACTTACAACAACTTCAAAAAACCAATGAGGAGGCATGCTTCCTACCTCTTGTCAGAGAGGCATTGAAGTAAAGGTGCATGGTTGAGACCTATACATGTATTTTCAGACATGGACAATATGTTCATCTGCTTTGCTTAACTCTATTTATTTGTTACAGTAAAAAAAAATTTGTTAAATATGTTATAAAAAGTGGGAGAGGCAGACTGATTATAATAGCCATCACTTGCATAGCACTCTAAGTCTTGCAAAGTCCTTTGCATATATTATCTCATTTGCTCCTTACAACACACCTGTAAGGTAGCTGATATTATCACCCCCATTTTACAGATGAGGAAATTAGGACTGAGAAAAGTCAAGTGACTTACCAGGGTTGATGAAATGATTAAGTGCCTGTATTGTAATTTGAATCCAGGTTCCTGATTCCTAGTCTAACATTTGATCCCCTACCACTCACAGCCTCCTATTTTTCCAATGGTGAATGAGAATGATAATAAAGACTTATCCTGCCAAGGTGATCAACAGGGAATGGTTCTCTATCTTTGTCATCTGAGGAGACCAGCTTATATTACAGCAAGGGGGATTGAAACTGGGTAGGTGGTAGGAATTTCTGAAACACTAGAGGAGGAGGTAAAATTTCCTTTGCTGGGATTAGTTACTTATAAAGGAAGTTAAATTTGGTTTGAATTTTATATTGCTCTGGCTGGGAAGTCCCAGTCCTCTCTAAAGGAGGACCAGGATTAAGTAATGATTGAATTAGTAAACTGATAAATTGAATTAGTAATTGATAAGTAATGTCTGCTTCAAAGGATTACTGTGGGGAAAGCACTTTACATTATCTCTGCAAATGCAAATTGTTTTAATTAGGTCTGCAGACCTCTGTGTCAGTGAATATTTTTATGAATAGGTTGCAGGATTCAAATCCATTCCACTCATGGTGGTTTTCAAACCATTGTTAATTTCAGCCAAGGATGCTGGTGGCCCACCTAGCAGACTGATAGCAACTGGAAATCTTGATATGAGGCTGATCAGTTTGAATCTGTAGGATGCTGACAGGATGGAGCATTGCAAAAAAGGGTACTTTTAATATTGGGAGCCATCTCCAGTCGTCCTGATCTCTGTCTTGCCACTCCACCCAGATGGCTGCACAGGAGAGAATGAGGCTGGTGATTTTGCACAGCCCTGCCTCACTTGAATCCAATTTATTTGCAAGTCAAGGCATCACCCTCCTGTGTCATTGGATCTCTTAGAGAAAAAAATGACTGGAAGTCACACTTGGAGAGCCCAGCCTACCCGAGTGTTCTGGGAGGGCCTAAGATTCTGAAATGAGGGAGAATTTCTCCTTGGGATTCCTCCTTCAATTTGTCTACTGTCTTCTGAGCCCTTTTTAACGAGTTTTTATTCTGGATATCAGGAATCTGTCTTTAAATCAACAATAGCTGCCAAAGTAAATAACTCACTTTATGCTCGGCTCAGTAAAAGTAATTATTTGTACTCCTAGAACCTTCTATTGAGGCACAGATTTCAGATGTCTGAGAATCCCAGACTAGTTAGCCCATTTCCTCTTCAGTCTTTTTTTTTTTTCAACAGTTTTACATGGTTTCATTTTATTCAATTTGGATGTAATCTCTTCCAGAGTTAACTCTACTTCAGCTTGTTGATGAAATGAAAATGCAGAAAGGTCCACTTCATATTGTTGGCACATTTTTGAGCATCTCTTCCTTTTTTCACAAGCAGTCAACTGTAGAAAAGTCTATTTGAAGAGTCTTATGCTGAAAAGTAATCTAAGATCAGGCAACGATCTCTACAATGATCCTTGAGGTACAACTGTAGCAAGTTACTGTAATTTGAGCTTAAAAAACATTAGACCAAGAGGAATTCTCTCAAATGGGTTTAAATGCTTTTTATTTTAGACAACCTACACGACGTGTTTTTAAAAACAATGCCTCCACTCCAAATAAATCAAGGTCAAAAATAAATGAATAAAGCTCAAGATGACATCAGTCCAAGTCTGTCCAAGTCCTGGTGTTGTGTAGATGACAAAAAGCAGCAGCCAGTTATAATGACAGGTGACTCGTAATCAGCTGAATTTGTTAACATTTCTCCATTTCTAAACCACCCTTAAAGAAAATCATACATGGAGTCACACCATCCTCACGGAAGTCCAAGAGAGCCACCATGCCATCTGGATTCATGTTTCCACCTATGAAGAACTGAGAGTTTTTAAAATTAGCAAGGATGTGTTTGATCTGCTCTGCAGCTCCCGTCATAAAAGGTTTTACTCTATCTGGCTTGTGTTCTTCAAGTCTGCCCTTGATTGATTTCATGTACTTTTTGTAGGATTCTTTTGTGAAACTAGTTTCTTGCAGATGATGGTTTATTACTATGTCAACTCCAGTGATTACAGTGGCGTCAGTTCCTTCACCCTCAGGACCTTCAGCAGAGGCATTTCCACCGATGAGTGAATCATCAATGGTACCCTCTGTCCTACTGACCATCTTCCCCTCCACCTCCAGGCACAGCCCGTTCGCGATCTCCCGGATCTTGTAAATGTCGGAGAACATCTCATCATGGCTGATGAGGTCCCGGTAGATGATCATGGCGGCGGCAGGAGGGTGGCGGCCGCGGCGCTAGCGCTCCGGGGTCCCGGAGCTCGGTGTGAGCGTGATGCAGCCGGAGCGGCGCTTGGTGGGGGTAGTGGGGAGCGGGCGGAAAAGCCCTCTTCAGTCTTAATGGAATGGAGCTGAGGTTAGGAGAGGTCAACTCCTTCCCTCCCTCTTCTCTCTTTCCATCAGTTGTAGAGTTTAATAAGAAATGATTCTTCCTTCCTGCCAATCTAATGTGATACAGGGCCTATTTCCCTGATTTGAATTACAAGAGAAGAAGAAAAATCTAATTAAAATTATACATCCCACTCACATGGAATTGTGCAGATCTGGAATCCTTGTTTGTTTGGGGTCCCGCCCCCATTCAGTCCGTCCAGACCCCAGCCTCTTGGGAAGGAAAGAAAGATGGGGCATCTAGAAACAGGCTCCATGACTCTGTTCTAGAATGAGTTTATAGGATCATTGAGGTTCTAAAGGGAAAAATTCTACAGCCTGATGAAGACCCTGGGGGAGGCCAGGGAGAGTCAAAGATGAGTGTGGAAGGCAGAGGGATCAAGTTCCAGCAAAGGCATGGAACTACAGTTATCCCTTCCCCATTGCAGGAGTTGGGGGTGCAGCCTTGATCTAGAAAATCCTCATGAAATTTTTTGGCCCTCTCTTCATACCAAGAAGTCTGAATTTTGTCTCTTTCTTTTATGGGGTATTTACAGTACCTTCTTATAAAATTTAGGTTAACTATTTGGTCATAGGTTCTGTGTCATCTGCTGGCCTTTGTATGGCTTCCAAAAAACTCCCCCAAAATTCCCGTTTAATTTTGTATGCTGATCCGTGATACATGAAAACTGCACTGGGGAAAGTCGTGATGTAAGAGCACTGTACTGGGAGTCAGGAAATCTGATTTTGCCTGTGGCTCTGCCACTAACTGCATATCATTAGAGATGGTGTCTAATATCTCTGGTCTCAGTTTTTTTACCTGTAAAATGGGGATAATAGCACCTACCTCCCAGGGTTATTGTGAGGATCAAATGACATAATATACATAAAGGGCTTTAATGCCAAAGTACCATGTAAATGCTATTATCAACTTCTACTTTCTTTCATTGGAATAAATAAATATACTCAAGAAAAACAAATCAACACATTGACCATGCCTGAAAAAAAAAAAGGCTAGGGAGAGAACATTCTCTCCAGCAAAGTCTTTCCTATTTGATAAATGGTTAAGCATCAAGAAAGGTCATCCTCTAGAAAAGAGAGTCTTAACTTTGGGTATGGACTCCTCTAGCATCAGTTTCATGAAACCTATGGATCTCTTCTCAGAATATTTTTTAAATGCATACAGTGATATGCCAAAGATTACAAATGAAACAAATTATGTGGAAAGAGTTATAAAATAATAAAACATCCTGGAAGTTCTAGGAGCCTTCTTAATAGTCCTTTTGAGTCAAAAGATCTTTCTTGTGTTCCCTTCTCTTAGTGTTTTTCCTATGGACTAGAGTTGCTCTGATAAATGAATAAAGTGAAAATGCTAACATTTAATGCTAATTTAATGTTAGAACTGTTAAAATATTAACAGTTGCCAGAATCTTGTCATCCTTTCTAGGTAATACGTTATTTCGAAAGGAATCTTTAATTTAACCAACATCAGGATTTCGAGCAATCATAGTTGATCACGTATTCTAAAACCCTACCACTGAAGCAAATCTCTTCAAATAGGGAAACTGAGAAGGAGAGTATGTCATGGGAGTCAAGATGAGTAATAGAGGGATGGCAGACATGTGACAACTTTCTTTCTCCCTTCACCCATATAAAGAGATGAGAGAATCTCTTGGCTTTCCTTCCTGTTGGGAGAGACTGGTCTCAGGGGTAAATTTGATGGGAGGCATCATAGCGGGCTGAAAAGGCTGGGCAGGGAGGTCAGGAAAGATTCAGCTGCCCCCTCTCCATGCTTCCAGTAGGTCTCAATGCAAGCTCAGCTAAACATTCCCAGACACAAAGGGCCCACCAGTGACTAACTGTTCTTAGTAAGGGATGAATCAATGGAAGGACTTGGAAGCTGAGTCAGCATTTGCACACAGGCTCAGTCCCTTTTCCCTCCCCCAACTCTGATGTGGGACTGGGACTAGGGAGACTCTCATCAGTAGTTTGATTTTCCACTCCATAATCTTTGAAATAGAGCAAATGAAAATCTGCAGGTTATTTGGGGGTGGACTGGGGCAAAGGTTGCAGTAACAGGACTGGGGAGAAAGGAAGTTATTCTTCAGTTTGTAGAGGGATAGCAGGAAGGAAAAATAGGAAAGAAATCTTCATTAATTATTCCCAAGCACATTGATATTTTTTTCCCCTACTGCTGGTAACACAGGCATTTTTGCCTTCTGGGAGAGTCTTGGGCCAGTCTGGGACACATTGGTGTATGACAAGAGCAGTTGCTCAGGGCACAGCTTAATGGGACATCTGGCAGAGGGAGAGGATTACTGTGTCCCCCTTTTCTCTCAAAATGTTCCCCATGTTTGATTAATATGGTTATATCCATTAAGCCCATGTCTGGAGGCAGGAATCTATTTTGTTGTTTAGTCTTGTCCGACTCTCTGTGACCTCATTGTGGGTTTTCTTGGTAAAGATAGTGGAGTGGTTTGCCATTTCCTTCTCCAGCTCATTTGACAGATGAGGATATTGAGGCAAACAGGGTTAAATGATTTGGCCAGGGTCCCACAGCTAATAAGTGTCTGAAGCCAAATCTGAACTCAGGAGGATGAGCCTTCTTGACTCCAGGTCCAGCACTCTATCCACTGAGCCACCCCATCCTCATGCCCAACCTGGAGACAATGGTATTGTTTGAAAAACAAACAAAAAAATCACTGTATGGAGGCCTGGGTCTTGGTGCTGGCACTGCTACCAGGCAGCATAGTACAGCAGAAAGTGTGTTGACCTTGGAATTTTTAGAGCCTGAGTTTTAATTCTGGCTTTATCACTTACTACCATTGTGACCTTGGGGAAAAATCATTGAACCTCTTTGGACCTCAGTTTCCTCCTTTGTAAAATAAGGGGGTTGGATCAGATGGTTTCCAAAGTTCTTTCCAGCTTTAGATCCTACAAATGGTGGACTAGTGAGCTATGACCTGTTACAATAAAAGATAATGGAAAGGGGCAGATTGATGCTAATAGCTGGCATATGGCATTATAAAGTTCGTAAATAACTTTACTTCTACTGTCTCATTTTGACCCTCAGAACAACCCTGTGAGGAAGAAGACCTTTCTCTTCCCTAACCCACAGTTTCCTCTTCTATATGATGAGGAGGTTGGACCAGATGACCTCTAAGGTCCCTTTTAGTTCTAAAATTCCAAGATTCTTATGATAAAATTCTCACTCCCTGTCCATTTTTTCTAACTTTTTTGTTGTGTTTTTGATAATATTTTTTTAAAAGCCCTCACAGTATGAAGTACTGTGGCTATATATTTTCTACCTGCGTAAATCAAAACGAAACTCTTCCTATCATAAGTGTTCCTATCTTCTGCTTGTTATACTACAGACTTTGAAGAATTTCCCCTTGGGTGAGATCTGGGACTCTCTGTCTCTCTCTGTCTCTATCTCTCCCTGTCTCTCTGTCTCTCTCTCTCCCTGTTACCTTGTTCCCAGTGAGAGAATTCCCTCTAATATTTCCTTCTTCTTTCTCCATTTCTGGCCTTGCTCCTACCTGAGACAGACTCTCATTTCATGTTGTTCAACCTCCTCCACTAGCAGTTCCTTTTGTTGCCTCCCATGGCATGAAGGTGACATTCTGGAGTTCTCAAAGGTCAGTAGAGCATTTGGTGGGTCCTCCGAGGCTGGGCAGGCCACTAGAACAGCCCATTGGCAGGTTCTATGGGTATCTGTCATCAGACATCTCTTGATTTTTATCTCTGAAGAACCTGTGCCTGATATCGTGCCTTGCGCATTTTAATCTTTAATTTAATTTTAATCTTTCTTTTTCCCATCTATTCTTCTTCTCAGTGAGAAAAATTCCTCTGCCAACGCAAATTAAAATTATAAATTAAAATTATGATACAATTAATATTTATATTATGTGCCATTATATAAAATATAATATCACATTATAAGTAATATAGTTATGTAGCATATTTTTTGTGCCACAGAAACCCAGGAAAACTGTAAAGACATTAAGGGTGTCTGTGTAGTGGAAGAGTACCTACACTAATAAAACCTTGGATCCTGGAAGTGTTTGAGTAAATTTTGCAGCCTATGGGGCTAATAAGATATTTGAGAATATCTATATGATATAACAAATATTATATATAATGTAAGATATTTGAGAATACATGTATGTATATATGTGTGTTGTTATATGTATACATATTCATTAATTTTATGTTTATGCTTCAGTAAAGTTCTTTCTCCGAATATGGCCCCCATTCAGATTCCACACTCTCTAAAATTCCTTCCTTAAAGCTTAGACTGTAAACTCCATGAGGACAGGGATTAAGTATGTCTGATTTAAACATAGGAAGCCCTGAGCAGCCTAGCACAATGCCTGATGAAAGTCTGCTGCATTTCTATTTATTCATTTGGTTTAAAATATTGCGCTTTTCCAACTGTCTTCCCCTCCCCCCCCCAAAAATCACTAGACTATTGATTTGAAATAATTTATGATATTCTTTATTTACCTAACAGAATGAGTACTTTGTAGTGTAGACCACTTAGACCCTTTGATTGTAGGAGGCAGAAAGAGACTATTTTTAAAGAGCAGGCAAAGAGCAGTTGCATCACCTTCACAGTCTTACCTGGGCCTTTGCTTTTGATGCCTAAATCGAGAGCATTCCACTTAAGGAAGTCTGGGACTCCGGTAGTTTTGCAATTTGCCTCACACAGCTTGTAACCTAATTGAAGGCATGCTTGATTGTCCTCTAGTTATTTCATGTGACAGCTAGGTGGTGCAGTGGATAGCACATTGGGCTTGGAATCAGGAAGACTTACCCTCAGGAGTTCAGTTCAGATCCGGCCGCAGACACACTTACTGGCTGACTGTGTGGCCCTGGACAAGTCACTTAATCCTGTCTGCCTTGGTTCCTCATAAAATGAGCTGGAGAAGGAAATGGCAAACCACTCCAGTAGTTTTGCCAAGAAAAGCCCAAATGGGTCACAAAGAATCAGACACGACTGAAGTTATTCAACAACAAAATAAGAGTAATGATTTATGTGAAAATGTTTCCCCAACTTCTGTTTCTGAATTCTGTGCAGAGCTGAAAATAGGCCAGTACAATGGCAGATATTAGATGCTCACAACACTTTCCTTGTGTATGTTGTCTCCCCTAGTAAATACATTAAGAATACTTATATTTACTCAGTGCCAGGCACTGTGCTAAGTGCAGACGACACAAAGACAAAACACACACACACACAGACACACACACACAGACACACACACACACACACACACACACACACACACACACACACACACACACACCCTTATTCCTTCAGGGGTTGGTGGAAAAAGTCCAAGAGCCTAGAAAGAAGTGAACATGAAAGACTCCGGCTCTTCATCAAATGGCAGGGCAGTGATGGGCAGTGACTCACCAATCACAGATAGAACTGGGGCGGAGGAATGTAAGGAAATGGCTCTCTTGCATTTGTATCCCTAGCACTTTAGCCTACAATCTGGTACATAGTAGGTGCTTAATAAATGTTTAATGGCTATTTATGGATGACTGACTTAATAAATGCTCATCCATGTTAAATTAAAGGGCAAAACTCCTTTCTTCCCCTTCAGACTAAGTTATCTTGCCCCAAAGGCATGCCTGTGTTAACTAGCTCCGGGTGAAGGAGCCAAGCTGGTTGGGGAGGGCATACTTCCTCCTGTCTCCCGTTCAGTTTCAACACTTCCTCATTTATCAGTCCTCTGGAGACACAGCCCACAAACCCCTGTCCGTTGATGGGCTATCCCCTCCTACTGAGTCTTCCCCCTTCTTCCAAACGCCTACCCCATCCCACCATGATAAGTGAATTTGTCCCACACAAACTATCAGCTAGCTATGGCTCTAGGTGGCTGATTCACAAAGGAAGAAACACTCGTTTCTTCTTCCTCTCCCTTTGGTTAAATTCTACACAGACACTTAATATTCTCCCTGTTCTCTGTGGTTTTCAGTGTGTTCCACTCAATTATTTCCCATCCCTCCCCCCTATCCCACCCCAGGCAACCCTCTCAGCTCAGACAGGGAAGGCTTTTGGTAAAGTGAGGGCATATTTACGGTGGACAAAGGAAACCCTTCTTAGCCAGCAGCTGGGGGTTGAATGTCAAGATGAATGAAAGGAAAAATGAATCAAAAAACATTCACCAAGTACTTACTGTGTATATAAAGCACTGTACTCAACAATGGGGATACAAACAGAAAACTGAGCTGCTCCCTGCTTTCAAGATGGTTTTATTCTAATAGGAGGAGATGACACACATAGGAAGGTTTAGCAGCAGGGTGGATGGAAAGGTTCAGAGTTCAGTGATGGGGCTGCAATATAGAGAAAAGATAAAGCTGATGTATAATCTCTAATTTTTTTTAATTTATTTTTTCTTACATTTTAAATTCCAAATTGTCTTCCTCCCTCCCCACCCACCCCACAATTTAACCTATGTGTGTGTGTGGTTTTACATCTACATGGTTTTACATCTATATGTATTTATGTATATATACACATATAGATGTAAAATCATAGTACGCGTACTTCTATTTATCTGTTATTTCTCTGAAAGTGGATAGCATCTTCCTTTATGGGTCCTTTGTAGCTGATTGGGATATTTATAATATTCAGGATAATTTAGTTGTTCTTTGAACAACATTGTTTTTACTGTATCCAACGTTCTCCTGGTTTTGCTCATTTCAGTCTTCATTATTTCATGTGTCTTTCCACGTTTTTCTAAACTCAACCAGCTCATTGCTTCTTATAGCACAGTAGTGTTCTATCACAATTGTATACCATGATTTGTTTAGCCATTCCCCAACTGATGAGCATCGCCTCAATTTCCAGTTTTTTGCCAACACATAAGTCCTGTTTCTGAAGGTGAACCATTTGATTTTGGTAGGTGCTTTTTTAGAGAGAACTTTCTTTTCTGGGGTTACTGTAGGGGTAGTTCCCTTCAATGATGGTGGGAGGTGGGCTATAGGCAGAGCTGACAGATTTTGGGGAGCTGCTTTTTCTAGAAGGTCTTGGGTCATTTTATGGAGGTGCAAAGGGAGATGTTAGTCATGGTGGTCCTGCATTATTACTGAGACTCCTCTCTCTCCTTTGGGGCACCTCACTGCTTCAGGCTGGTTTACTTGCCTGCCCATTGGGGTCAGCTGAAGATGAGGTCACATCTCCACAGGGATAGGTCCCTGAATGTTGGCTACCATGTGGCCTGGAGGGCAATGCTATTCCCGAGGTCCTGGGAGCCTTCGTGGGGGGTGTGGAGAGGTGGTGGTTGTTGGGGTGCCTCTTGGTCACCTTACTCAAGGTCTTGCTGTCCTCCATCCTAGGAGAGTGGAATTGTTTAGGGAGACAGATTCTTACCTGATACTTTCAAACAATACTCTCTCTTATCAAAGTTCTTCCACCTCCAGTGTCTAATTTGCTTCTGGCAACAGCTCTATGTTTCTATCTTCACTTTACTGAAAAGGATAATGAGGTCTAAAAAAGTCGGGTGACTTGAGAAAGGACATACATCTGGTGGATAATAAAGACTGTACTAGAAGCCACGTCTCTTGACTCCCAACCCAAGCCTCCTTCCAAAGCATCACGTAGTTGGAAGGAAAGATGGCACTTTACCTGGATCTCTCATTTTCCCTCCCCTTCAACTTGCATTGATGCCTTTTGTTACCACTGACAGCCATGAACACTCTTCTCACCTCCACCTCTTAGAATCCTGTTTTCTCCAAAGCTCAGCTCAAGAGGAGCACCCCATAGAAAAACTATTCTAACACACACACACCCCCATTTGCTAGTGCCCTTCCCCCATCCCAAGTTATACTGTATACATTTTATATTTAAATCTCTATGACAGGGGTTCTTAACCAGGGGATAGGTTCTAATGTGTAGGTAAGTTTTAACCTGGGAATAGACTTCAGGTTGTCCACGAAGTTGAATGGGAAAAACAAAATTACATCTTTATTTTCACTAACTTTTGGGTTCTTTTAAAATCTTATGTATTTTGTTTTATGCATTTAAAAACAATCTGAGTAGTCTATAGGCTACATTAGACTGCCAAAAAGGGTTACATAAAATCTTAAAAGCCCTATGCTGGGCGCATCTGGCTTCTCCCAAAGAAAATATAATTTTCTTTAGGACAGAGACGGTTTCTTTTTGTTTTTCACATCTCCAGTCCAGCACAGTGCCAGGGAGTCAGTAGCTGGCACTGAATAAACTCTTTGGCTTGACTGCCTAAGAGATAACACTACAGACCACACTAGGCCTATAAGAGGGAAATTTTTCCGTGGTTGATGCTTTTTGGAAAAAGAGACACAGAGACTAAATCTCCTGTTACCCTGTAGCCAAAAGGGGGCCTTAGACCTCACTGTGACTTTCTGAACCATATCTTGATGCTCAGGTCAGACTCTAGGTTACGTGCTCTGGGCTGTACCAGAGGCAGAGATAGAATCCAGAATGTCCCCAAACCCTTTAAGAGTTCAAACTGCACCAAGACTTTTAGGACATGCTGTATGTAGAATGAGAGTGAAGTTAACACTGAAGTCAGTGAGACTGGGTGACTGAAAAGATGGTGGTACCCTCAACAGAGACAGGGAGTCAGGAAGAAGATTTGGAAGGAAAGAAAATAGCATGAGCTCTTGGGTACAGAACAGCTCCATGGGGTGACTCACTCTGCCCCACCCAAAAGGGAGGAAGGGGAGGCAGAGCTCTTACTCACATAGGTCACTGCCCCAAACAGCAGAAATGGCCCTCCCAGGGCTTCCTGTAAAGGCCTTGAGGGGATCTGAGGGGCAGAGAGTGGGAGTGTGGAGGAGTTCTCAAGGGCACCCCAGAATCTGCTGCTTCAGGGATCCCTGTAGTAATGTTATGAGTGATTGGAGGGACCCATCCACAGGCTCCGAAGTGCAGCACTGGGAGTTTCTAGGAGTGACTAGAACAGTGTTGGTAGATAAGGATAGGAATAGTTGTATACAGCAGATAAGACCCAAGATTGACTTTTATGGGGAAGGTGGGATGCAACCCATCTTCCCACCCTCTGATAGCTTAGTCATACATCCAATCGATCAGCAAGTATTTATTTAGACCCCATCATGTACCAGGCGCTGTGCTAAGACTGCGAATACACTATAAAGGACAAAAGCATGCAGGCTTGTGAGGAGACTGCATCCTAAGAGCAAGAGAGACTATGTAAGTATGCATGTCTATATGTATAGATACATATGTATCTATACACATATACACATATGTATATACATGTACACATACATGTGTATAGGTAATGTGCACGCCATGCATGCATATAGATTTCAAAATAAGTACAAATATATACAGCGTAGTTAAATGCGACATTATTTGGGAAGGAGGCAATTGGAAGGTGATCAAGGCCTTCATATAGAAGATGGTACTTGAGGAAGGAAATCTATAGGGTTGGAGTAAGAAGGGGGTACATTCTAGTCACAGTGAAAAGCTAGTGCAACGACAGTGTAGCATGTGAGGAAAATAAGAGCAGGTCTATTTGGCAGCATCAAAGAGTGTGGGAGGGGTAGCAATTTCCAGATGAGTCTGGAAAGATAGGTTGGGGCCCGGTTGTGTAGGGTTTTAAAAGCTAAATGGAAGAGTCTAGGTTTTATCCTAGAGGCATTAGGAAGCCACCGGAGTTGAGTGAGCAAGGGAGCCACAGGGTCAGATCTGTGATTAAGGAAACACTTACTCATGGGGGTCAGGTCTCGAGCCCCAACTTTGGAGACTGTGGTCTAGACAACTTTCTCCTCCCCTACTGCCCTCTCTGAGGATGGAGAAACTGTTTGATCAGAGAGGAGAAACAATCAGACCTCAAATGCGAAGAGACAATTAGCAAACAGGCTTGTACCTAGCAGCAATCAAGGGTTTGCAAATTCCTTAGGGGAAGAGAAAGGGGGAGGGTACTGGGAACCAGATTGTTCCCTTTGGCTAGGATAACTGGCTCCATTTTTTCTTAAGAATTAAGGAGGTGGGGTAGGGGAAAGTGTGTGGGCAGTCACCACTGCTCCAAAGACCTACCCCTGGGAACAGTATAGTGGCCTGGGGCTCCCTCCCACACTGGCTTTAACGTTAGGAAATCTTCCACCCACCAGCTCTCCTTACCTCTTCCACCCCACCTCCTCACCCCCAAGAATTCTCTGGCCACAGGGAATAAGCCGGTTCAACCTTCTAACTGGATAGGAGCCCTGGATCCCTTTAACCATCCTGGTGTAAAAGGAAAGGGCATGATTTACAGTCAGAGGGACAGACGTTGTAACCCTAGTTCAACTGACCTGTGAGTCTTTGGGCAAGTTCCTTATGCCTCTTTGCTCCAGTTTCCTCATCTGTAAATGAGGTGTTTATACTGGAATGATTTCTCCGATCCCTTGAAACTCTAAAGTCTTTGAATTTACAACTCTGATTAAAAGCCCTCATTGAGGCAGTATCTCTAGTCAACAAACTTTTGAAGGAAAGGTGGATGAGCCTTTAAAAAAGTGAGCACATACTTGAAAGACTTAAGGGCCAAGTTTTGTTTACTACCAGCACAGACTTGGAAAAAAATTAGTCACCTCTCGTTCTTCTGCCCTTTCCCCTTTCCTTTCCTCACTGCCCCAGATGCCACGTTTAAGCCCTTGACATGTTCAGTCTGGCCTCTCATGCACCCACGTGTTCCTTCTTTGCACTAGCCTGTCTCATCTGCATGTACCATGTGTGCTGGGATAGCATGGCTGGGGGGCAGGAATCTTAGGAAACAGGATTATTCAAGAGCTGGAATGGGTTTCCAAGATCTTTGTTACTCAGAAAACCTGACCAAGATTTTAGAGTGGGAAGGGATCGTAGGATCATAGATCTGGAGCATAGAAAGGCGTTTAGTCCAATCCCCTCATTTTATATATGAGAAACCTGTGGGTCAGAAAGGTGGAAATGACTTACCCAATGTAATTCATCTAGCGAGTGGCAGAAGGGGCTACTCATTCCATTGTACCATGCATTATACCATATAGTCCAACTCTCTCCTCATTTGACAATTAAGGAAACTGAGGCCCAGAGAGACAAATAGCAGTCATAATCCTACTTAACATTTAAGCGCTTTACAAATAGTTATCTTACTTGAGCCTCTCAATAGCCCTGGTAGGTAGGTATTATTATCATTTCCATTTTACAGTTGAGAAAACTAAGACAGATAGGTTAAGTGACTGGCCCAGGGTCATACTGCTAGAAAGCCTCTGAGGAAGGATTTGAATTGGGGCCTTGCTGACCTCGAGTCCAATGTGATCTGCCCAAAAACACACAAATAAGAGTTGGAGTTGGGATTCAAAACGAGCACTCTGGCTGCAAATTCCATGCTCTTCCACTTACATTATACTCTCTACATTGGCATATATCGATCATGCCAGGCCAAGGCAATAAATCATGTTGTTGTCTGCCATTTGGGGTTTTCTTGGCAAAGATACTGGAGTGGTTGGCCATTTCCCTCTCCAGCTCATTTTACAGGTGAGGAAACTGAAGCAAGCGGGGTTAAGTGACTTGCCCAGGGTTGGCTAGAAAGTGTCTGAGGTCAGATTTGAACTCAAATCTTCCTGACTGCAGGCCCAGTGTGCTGTCTGTGCACCAAGGCACCTAGATATTCCTAGTAAATCACATTAACTCCCTTTTAACTAGAATGATGGGGGGAAATGATAATAATAATTATATCAAAAGATTCATAGTTGTTTTTATCAGTTCTGAATTCCCTCCACTGACACAGATTATGGGCTTTGCAGGCTGCCATGAGTAACTATAACCAAAAAGATTGTCACCCGGTCCTTAAGCTTCTGGTGCTAAGCCTCTATGCACTTAGCTGGATTTATCCTCATTGGATTCATTCTGGTCTAGCTTTTCAATGCCCCGCATCGCCCAGGCACCAAGACCAGGTGTCAGAGTAGGGTTGTCAGTAGAAGAAAAATAACTAAGTTCTCACCATCCCTCCCCCCACCTTCTGCACCCCTGCCCCTCCTTCCTGTGTTTTAAGATTTACAAAGCACATTCATCACAATAGCTCTATGTAACCTGGAGTGAGCAGCAAGTATCTTGTGCTATGCATTTTACTAAGTGCTGAGGTTAAAAAGAATGCTAAAACCCCCAGTCTTTGCCCTCAAGACATTGCCATTCTTTTTTTTTTTGTATTTAAATTTATTTATTTAAATTTTCAACATTCATTTCCACAAAATTTTGGGTTCCAAATTTTCTCCCCATTTCTCCCCTCCTCCAACCCCAAAACACCGAGCATTCTAATTACCCTTATTGCCAATCTGCCCTCCCTTCTAACATCCCTCTCTTCCCTTATCCCCCTCTTCTCTTTTGTCTTGTAGGGCAAGATAAATTTCTATACCCTATTACCTGTATTTCTTATTTCCTAGTTGTATGCAAGAACAATACTCAACACTTGTTCCTAAAACTTTGAGTTCCAACTTCTCTTCATCCCTTCCTTCCCACCCATTTCCTTTGAGAAGGCAAGCAATTCAATATAGGCCATATCTGTGTGGTTTTGCCAATGACTTCCATAATAGTCGTGTTGTGTAAGACTAACTATGTTTCCGTCCATTCTATCCTGCCCCCCATTGCTTCTATTCTCTCTTTTGATCCTATCCCTCCCCAAGACTGCTCCCTCCTCCCACTGCCCTCCCTTCCATTATCCCCCCCACTCTGCTTATCCCCTTCACCCCCACTTTCCTGTATTGTAAGATAGGTTTTCATACCAAAATGAGTGTGCATTTTATTCCTTCCTTTAGTCGAATGTGATGAGAGTAAGCTTCATGTTTTTTCTCTCACCTCCCCCCTTTTTCCCTCCACTGAAAACTCTTTTACTTGCCTCTTTTGTGAGAGATAATTTGCCCCATTTCATTTCTCCCTTTCTCCTCTCAATATATTTCTCTCACCACTTAATTTCATTATTTTAAGATATGATTCCATCCTATTCAATTCACCCTGTGCTCTGTGTGTGTGTGTGTGTGTGTGTGTGAGAGAGAGAGAGAGAGAGAGAGAGAGAGAGAGAGAGAGAGAGAGAGAGAGAGAGAGAGAGAGAGAGAGTGTGTGTGTAATCCCACCAATTACTCAGATACTGAAAAAAGTTTCAAGAGTTACAAATATTATCTTTCCATGTAGGAATGTAAATAGTTCAACTTTAGTAAGTCCCTTATGACTTCTCTTTGCTGTTTACCTTTTCATGTTTCTCTTCATTCTTGTGTTTGAAAGTCAAATTTTCTTTTCAGCTCTGGTCTTTTCATCAAGAATGCCTGAAAGTCCTCTATTTCATTGAAAGACCAATTTTTCCCCTGAAGTATTAGACTCAGTTTTGCTGGGTAGGTGATTCTTGGTTTTAGTCCTAGTTCCTTTGACTTCTGGAATATCATATTCTATGCCCTTTGATCCCTTAATGTAGAAGCTGCTAGGTCTTGTGTTATCCTGATTGTATTTCCACAATACTTGAATTGTTTCTTTCTAGCTACTTGCACTATTATCTCCTTGACCAGGGAACTCTGAAATTTGGCCACAATGTTCCTAGGAGTTTCTCTTTTGGGATCTCTTTCAGGTGGTGATCAGTGGATTCTTTCAATATATATTTTGCCCCCTGGTTCTAGAATATCAGGGCAGTTTTCCTTGATAATTTCATGAAAGATGATGTCTAGGCTCTTGTTTTTGATCATAGCTTTCAGGTAGTCCCATAATTTTTAAATTGTCTCTCCTGGATCTATTTTCCAGGTCAGTTGTTTTTCCAATGAGATATTTCACATTATCTTCCATTTTTTCATTCATTTGGGTTTGCTTTGTGATTTCTTGGTTTCTCATAAAGTCATTAGCCTCCATCTGTTCCATTCTAATTTTGAAAGAACTATTTTCTTCAGTGAGCTTTTGAATCTCCTTTTCCATTTGGCTAATTCTGTTTTTTAAAACCTTCTTCTCCTCATTGGCTTTTTGAACCTCTTTTGCCAATTGAGTTAGCCTATTTTTAAAGGTATTATTTTCTTCAGCATTTTTTTGGGTCTCCTTTAGCAAGGTGTTGACCCCCTTTTCATGCTTTTCTTGCATCTCTCTCATTTCTTTTCCCAAATTTTCCTCCACCTCTCTTACTTGATTTTCAAAATCCTTTTTGAGCTCTTCCATGGCCTGAGACCATTGAATATTTATTTTGGATATCTGGTATACAGAAGCCTTGACTTTTATGTCTTTCCCTGATGGTAAGCATTGTTCTTCCTCATCTGAAAGGATGGGAGAAGATATCTGTTCACCAAGAAAGTAACCTTCTATAGTCTTATTTTTTTCCCTTTTTTGGGCGTTTTTCCAACCAGTTACTTGACTTTTGGGTCCTTTGTCAAGAGTAGTGTATACTCTGGGAATCTGTAAGATCTCAGTTCCTCCAAGGTGGCACAATCAAGCATGTACTGGTCTGGGCACAGGCAAGGAATTTTGTGCCCAGAATCTTAGCAGTTACCTCTCCACAGCCACCTGGCCTCCAGTTCCACCAAGTCAGCACAGGGGGCTGATTTTCAGATAAGCTGGATGGGCAGGGCTGCCATTCAGTGTGAGACAAAGACCAGCTCCCCCAGGGCCTCCACACAGGGCTGAGCCAAGAATCAGCTCCTCAGTGCCCCCAGGGTTTTATGCTCCAACAACAGATGAAGTTGCTGCACCTCCTGATGTGGCCTCTATGGTGGCTGCCTAAGACCCACCCTATAGGAAGGCCCTTCTGCCTTCCTGGCCAACTGAAAAAACCCCGTCACTGACCTTTGGCGCCTGTGGGTTAAGGGATCTGTGAACCTGCTGCTGCTGGAACTGGGGATTCCACAACTGGAGATTCTGCCCCCACAGGCTGTTCACTGAGCTGTGCACCAGGGCCAAGGCTGGACTGGGCTCCGCGCTTTGCTCCACGTCTGGTGCAACCCACGTTTTCTGTGGGCCTTTCAGGTCACCCTGGGCTGGAAATCTCCTCCACTCTGTTGTTCTCCACTTCTGCTGCTCCAGCATTTGTTGAGAGTCCTTCTCTACAGCTATTTTATGGGCTGTGTAGGGAAAGCCTTCGTATGTGTGTCTTTCTACTTCACCATCTTGGCTCTGCCCCCCAACATTGCCATTCTAATGGCAGAGATGGCTTGTAAATAGTTAGGTAGATACATGATATGTACAGAGGATGTGAAGGCAGTCTAAGAGTTTGAAGGTGCTGGATGACAGAGGAAACGGACAATAGGGGACAGTCTACTGAAGAAGGTGGTTTTTGTTGTTCAGTCATTTCGGTCTTGTCAAACTCTTCATGATCCCATTTGGGGTTTTCTTGGCAGAGACTCTGGAGTGGATTCCTATTTCCTTCTCCACCTCACTTTACTGATGAGGAAACTGAGACAAACAGGGTTGAGCGATTTGCCCAGGGTTACTCCAGGCCCAGCATTCTATCTACTATGTCACCTTGAAGAAAGTCCGATTTAAGCTAAATCTTGAAGGAAGTCAGGGAAATAGAGGCAGAAGTGAGGCAGTGGAACATTCCAGGTGTGGAGGGCAGAATCTCCTCCAAAGGGCATCCAAAGCTCCCATTATTGGTGAATTTTATTTTAGACTTTGTTTATGGGTTTACAATATCCTAAAAGATGGGGGTAGGGGGGAGATGAAACTAAGATTTGATAGTTGCAAAGTATATCCTGAAAGTAGACTTGGAAATAGCAGTAATGTACAAAACAAATAATTCCAAGCTTCATTTCTGTCTGTAACATGAAGAGAAGGGAGAGGAGGGACAGGTGATTGGGTTTACCTAGTTGGGTCTGTTTGCCTATTTTATACAGATCCAGGATTTCATCAACATGAGGCGTTCCCAGTGAGGGAACTCCTACCACCAATGCAGATTATGGGATTACAGATCTAAAACTAGAAGGACCTTCAGAAGTAAGTCAGCCTCCTCATTTTCCAGATGAAGAAATCTGAAGGCCACAGAAGTTGTGACTTAACCCAATGTCTCACAGGCAATAAGAAACAATGTCAGAATTTGAACATGGTTCCTAGGACTTCAGTTTCAGTATTCAGGCAAATCCTAGCAGATAACCTAAAAAGGTGAAGTGAGTCTACCCAGGCTCATAGATAGGAAATGTTAGAGGCAAGATTTGAACTCAGGGCTTCCTGACTCCAATTCCACTACTCCACCCATTAAACCTCATCTTTTCTTTTAAACATCAAGAAAATTCCATTAGAACACTAAGAGGTCTGTCAACCCTGCCAAATCCACAGCCTTTAGCTGAGACTCCCAAGAGGATGGTGTGGGAAGCACATGGGAATGGGTCAGTAGAAAAGCATGGAAGACTCAAACGAGACAGAACATGCAGATCCCACGGACCTTCAGACCATGCATGATTCATGGCCCAGATCAAAAGGACGCTGCCGTCCCAAGGATCCACATTGCTTGTTCCCAAGTACCCTGGATTTTTAAAATGCCTGACTATACAGTAATACAGTGGAGGCAAAGGGTGGAGTGTCTGAATAATCCTGTGGGCAGGAAAATTTGGGAGCAGCTCTTTCTTCAGGCTACTCTCTACTCCACCCCAGGTATTTTTCCAAATTAGGAAGGAACTGCAACACACTGTCACAGGCTTCTCAATCGCTTAATCAGCCTGCCTTAGAATCAGCCCCAGGGCAGTCAGAACCATAGCAGATATTTATCTAGGATTTTAAGTCATATTTTAGCTCATCTGATCCTTATGGCTTTTATTCTTTCTGCCCTCATTTTCAGATAAAGAAACTGAGGCTCATTGAAGTTAAATGACTTCCCCAGGGTCTTGCAGCCAGCAAGGGTCCAGGATAATAACTGAACCAAGGTCTTCTAGGTTCCAAATCCAATCACTATCTTGCTGCCTCTCTTACTACAGTACTGAGGTTTCTGTGAGGACAGCACAGTCTTGATCTGGCTTCCCCTCCTTAGAACTTGATTCCCTAGGGAGAAATGTCTCCCACTTCCCCTGAACAAGGGAGTATATGCTTCTGCTAACTAGCTCATCTACCTCCTATCCCCCAAATATCCTTTGTTTTCACAAGAGCTATTACCTGAGCACCTACTTCTAAACTCACTCTGTCAGATTAAGCTCGTTTAAATTCACTCCTTCATTCCCCAAGTACATCTTTTCAAATACCTGAGAACTTTGCCTCACTTTAAGCAAACATCATATAAATTTGAAGATTTTTTTTTAATGAGATTTTTCTTTAAGCAAGATACATTTCTAAATTTATACTTCATTGGTGAGTCCTTTCAGTCATGTCCAACTCTTTGTGACCCCATTTTGGGGTTTTCTTGGCAGAGATACTGGAGTGGTTTGCCATTTCCTCCTCCAACTCATTTTACAAATGAGGAAACTGAGACCAACAGGGTTAATTAACTTGCCCAGGGCTACACAGCTAGTAATTGAGGTTGGATTTGAATTCAGGTCTTGAAGGCTGGGGGACCTCTATCCACTGCATCACCTAGCTGCCTTTTAATTTACACACCCTTTCATAAATATTCTTCAGTTACTTTCATATGTGATCCTGTTCTGTCTGTCCAACTCATTCTCCACGAACGGGAGCCGTTCTTTGAGTTTTTCTGGCCACTCTCCATCTGCAGAATCACACATTCTTAGGGCTGATAGGGACTTTAGAGCTGATCTAGGCCAACCCCATCATTTTACAAATGAGGAGACTAAAGCAGGGAGACGTAAAGTGATAAGTCACAAGGTTACACAGGTGGTTGCTTGGCTTTCATCTTTGTCTACATGGATTCTAAATATAGCAAGTTCTCAGCGTTGCTGGTTTTAACTGAGTTCTCAACATCCGTGGTCTGCAAACACTTTCAGTTTCTCATTCCTATTAGTAAAAAAATTTGTGAACACAACCCCCAATATGAATGTGCCATTTACTTATTTAAAACTTACATACCTGTACCAATGGGATAATGTTTATATTCAAAACTTACACAAAAATAAGTTTTTTTAAATTTTAATTAATCTATTTTTAGTTTTCAGCATTCATTTTCACAAGATTTTGAGTTCCAAATATTCATCCCATCTCTCCCCTCCCTTCACCCCAAGATAGCATGCATTCTGATTACCCCTTCCCCCAGTCTGCCCTCCCTACTCTTATCCCTTTTCTCCCCACTTTCTTGTAGGATAAGATAGACTTCTATACCCCATTGCCTGTATATCTTTAAAAAAAATTTTTTTTTTTAAAGGATAACACAAAGATGAATAGGGAACCAGTAGAGGAAAATCCTTGGGATAGCACTAGGGAAACTAGACCAAAGAGAAGAGAAATATGAGCTGGGGAGAGAGATTTGGAAGCTATTTTTAGACCAGGAGAGTAGTGATGAGGTCTTGAATAAGAATGATGACTGTGTGAGTAGACAGAAAGAGCAGATTTGAGAGATGTGGAGATAGAAAAGACATGATTTGACAAATGACAAATTTATGCTGGATGAGTGAAATCAAAGAGTTGAGGATGACACTGAAATCGGGAGCCGAGGTGAATGTACGGATGGTCATGTCCTTGACAGAAATGCAGAAGTTTGGGAGAGAAATAGGTTTGGAGGGGGAAGATGCTGTAATGAGATCTTCATTGCAGACTTCAACCCACCTGTACCTGCTCATTCTGGGCCATTCGTTGTCCCACAAAACATGAAAATGGGTTTGGGGAAGCAGCTCTTACTCACCAGACATTGCCCAGCAGCCCTGAGTCAGCAAAGGGGCACAGAGCCAGATAAGGGGTTCCTGCTATAGTCACAAGATGATCTGGAGGGTAGGGTGTGGGTGCCCTGCCAGGGAGGGGATGGGATTTTGCTAACATCACCTGTGCTACTTATTCTTTGAAAGTCCCAGTCAATTTTAGTTTATAATCGCCCTCAAGGTCCCATGTTGGTGTAAAAAGGGAGAGGTTGGGAGTTTTTACAGAGTAGAAAGGGGTGGAGTGGGAGAGTGATCATGTTGGAGACAAGTCTCATGGGGAGGGTGGGATGCAACCCATTTTCCCACTGTCCTATCACAGGATCATGCACCCTTAGAGTCAGTCAAGGGCCCCCACCTGGGACACCAATGATCTAGAAGAAGATCACGGATGCCTAACCTATTCCAACACATCTCATCAAGGCTTGATTTCAGAACAAAAACAGTAATAAAATAATTTACATTTATATCATGGGTTAAGGTATACAAAGTGCTTTTCATAAATCATTTCACTTGATCTTATCTGAAAGGAATGCAGTCTAGTGAGAAGAGCTACAGACTGAGTCAAGTGACCTGGGTTCTCGTCTTGGAAAAAATAGAAGTAAAAATCATTTATAGAGTTGTGAGAATCAGCTATGAAAATAGAGCTGAAATGCCCAAAGTGGGATTTGTTTTGTTCAACTAAACGTATTTGTTACAAGGGTTTTGCTTTTTTTTCAACCATAGTGGGGACAGGAAGAAAAGGGGACCTAGATGTAGGGTCATCAAATAAAATTCTAAGAAGGTCACTGGAATATTTTTTTAAATACATAGAAAAGAACAGGAGGCAAGTCGAAAGGAAACACAGGAAAGCGGGACAGCTTCAAAAATTATATGTTAAAATGATTATATACTTCAAAGGAAAAGCAAACTATATAATAGAGACTTGCAGTTTCATGTACAACCCTCTTTTTTCTGCTTTAGTTTGTATTTGGAAATGTTCATTTTATGTGGTGTCTCCTGAGTTCAGAATAAAACGAAAAAAGAAAAGAAATAGAAAAAATACGGAAGCATTTTGAGGATTTAAAAAAAGTGTGATTTAAATGTAAGGCAGTAATAATGTCTAAGTAGTACCCTGGGCTTGAAATCAGGGAGACATCTTCATGAGTTCAAATCTGACTCACTTACTAGTTGTGTAACCCTAGCTAAATCACTTAACCCCACTTACCTCAGTCCCTCATTTGTAAAATGAGCTGGAGAAGGAAATGTTGAGCCACTCTAGTATTTTTGCCAAGAAAAACCCAAAAGGGGTCACGAAGAATCAGATACAACTGAAACGACTCACCAATAAATAATACCTATATAAAACTCAGGTGTGGAGAGGCAACATAGTCTAAATGTAGGTGTTTCCCACTGGGACATTATTCCCACTGGGTACGAGAAACATATAAAGGAAGCATGGTGAATATTGAATAAGTTACGACTTTATCCTATTGGAATATCTCAAAAGTAACAGTGGAAAAAATTGTGGATTGGAGAATGTGTGAGAAACAGGTGAGGAAACTGGGAGAATGAGAAAGAGAGTAGAAGTGTGAATAATGCATCTGAAAATTTTAAGAGAGAATTGAAGGGATAACTTTTACTAACAAAAACTAAATAAATGAGATTTGGTTTCAAAACCCTTTTCATGTTAATCTAGAGAAAAAACCAATGTCAACAACCTGGTGAGAGACAACCTAATTGATTTCCAATTGGAATTGATTTGTAGTCAATGATGTTATAAAAGAGTTGGTGTATTCTTAATCCATTCTCACTAAATATGTTCACAAGGCTTTAATCCTATTTATAATAACTTGTCTCTATGAATCAGACTTCTTGGTCCTATTTTCAGTCAAATTCGAAGAAAGTAAACTGGAGCCTAAATATAATATGGGGGTATCTCTTTCAAAAACAATGCCAAGAATAAAACTATTGATTGACAAGAGACAGGATCAGGGTCCCACTAATTTCTATGACTGTGTTCAGATATGCATTAGGCGCTGTTTATGATACTGAAAGATGTTAAGATGTTACATATGGAATAAAGTTTTCTTAATGAAAAACAAATCTATTTTATTTCTTATGCGCATATGCATGGCAAATCTCTAGAATTTATTTTCTTTCATGTTGAATAGTGGGTATAGAAAGGTTTATTGAAAGCCAGGGTGTATGAGGAGTAAAAAAGTTAGGAACCTCTGGTGTAAATATCCTGCTTTGGAATCAGGAAGACCTGGATCCAGGTCTAATACTGAAAGCACACTCACTGGCTGTCTCTTTTTACTGTTGTTAAGTTGTGTCCAATTCTTCATGACCCCATTTGGGGTTTTCTTGATAAGAATATTGGAGTGGTTTGTCATCAGCTTAATTTACAGATAAGGAAACTGAGGCAAATAGAGTGAAGTGATCTGCTGCCTAGGGTCACACAGCTAGTAAGTGTCCGAGACCAGACTTGAACTCAGGAAGATCAGTCTTTCTGATTTCAGGTTGGCTATTTTATCCATCGTACTACCTTGCTGTTGGACTGTAGGTAGGTTATTTAACATCTCAGTCTCCCCCAGGCAAACTTCTAATATAAGATTTCTTAATCTTTTTGGTATCATAGATACTTTTGGCAGTCTGGTGAAGCCATTGGACCCCTCCTCAGAACAATGTCTTTAGATGCATAAAATAAAAGACATTACATTACAAAGGAGACCAATTATGTGGAAATATACTTACCAAGATATTCTTAAAAACAAGTTCAGGGACTCTAGGTTAAGAACTCCTGAAATACTGTAGGTTGCAAAGTAAATATATTTCTGTATTGCTAGAGTAAATTTTCTCTCCCAGATCTCCTTAAGTCTAGTGCAAAAAATTCCTTAAACCTAAAATGAGTTAAAATTCCATGTTGAGAGTCTTTTGAAAACTTAACACTTTCCCTCACCCATGCAGATCGAGATATATATTTTGGATATGTCCAATATAGGAATGTTTTTTCTTGACTAGCCATATTTATTACAAGGGTTTTGTTTTTCTTTTCAATGTAACTATATATGGAGGAGCTATGGAGGAGGTGGGAGGGAAAGAAAATAGATTTTTGTTCATTGAAAAGTTAAATCAAAAAATGTTTTAAAGCTCTGGTGAGTCATCTACCACAAAAAGAACAATATTTTGCTCTGCTTCCCACCTCGAGGTATTTGGAGATACCCCAGAGATGACAGTCAGGGTTGGGAACTACTATTCTAAGCTGAATCTTGCTCAGTGTAAAAAATACTGGCTGATAAAGTCCTGGCTAAGCTCTGAGGAACAACTCACTGGTGAGGGAAGAACATTCCTTCACCCAAGAATCTTCACCTCCTAGCATTAGGGGCATGAGTTTTCATGATAGGCATCACACAATGTTGAGTCATTTCAGTCTAACTCTTTGCGACCCCATTTGACGTTTTCTTGGCAAAGCCACTGGAGTGGTTTGCCATTTCCTTTTCATTTTAAAAGTGAGGAAAGTGAGGCAAACAGGGTTAAATGACTTGCCCAGGGTCACACAGCTAGCAAGTATCTGAAGCTGGATTTGAACTCGGGAAGATGAGTCTCTCTGACTCCAGACCAGGCACTCTATCCACTGCACCATGCAGCTACCCTGGTGTGATACTGGCCAGATTTCAATGAGATGGAATTGCTCAGGTGTCCATGCCCACTGGAGAAGGCAGGTCTGGAACTATAAAATTATGGAATCTGAAGGTTGGAAAGGACTGAGAGCACAGCATCATAGAAGAAACTGAGACCATCTCATCCAGTCACTGTCCCCTAAATAACATCTTCCACTGAAGATCTCCATTCAAAAGGAACCTATTGCTTCTTGAGGAAACCCATCCCACTTTTGGGCAGTTCTCATAGTTATGGACTTTTTCTTTATACTATGATGAAATAGACCTCTCTTCCTCTTCTAATGATTGTTCCCAGTTCTTTCCTCTGGGGCCAAGCAGACCAAGGCAAACACCTCTTTCACTAGGATAACCCTTTAATTCCTTGAAATTAAATTTAATAAGTTTAATTTAAATTTAATTTAATAATAATAATTTAATAAATTAAAATTCCTTTAATTCCCTGTCCTATCCCTGTTAAGTCTTGTCTTCTCCAAGCCAGATGCCCCCAGCTTCTTTCAGATGCTTTCTGGATAGCATGGCTTCCAGTCCTCTTGACTCCAACCTCTGAATGGATTTCTGAGAGAAGGGCATCCCTGGTTGACTCCTTGTTCTCTCCTACCACTATAAAACTCTTAAGTATCTAGCTGTAAAATCCCAGGGAGGAGACAGGGAATCAAATTGATATAGCAGACAGAATGAACTGTGGGCAAAAATTCTACAGTCAGAGTTAGGAAGAGTTTTTGTAACTCTCTCCATTTTGATCTATCCATATCCAGATGCCAAAATGTTTTTCCTTCAGGGAAGGTCTGCTTGCATCACTCTCTTACTCAATAAACTCTTTTGGCTCCCTGTTACCTCTAAGATTAAATATAAGCCTCTCCATTGGGCATTTAAAGCTCTTTACAACCTGATTCCTTCCTAATCTTCCAGCTCTATTACACATTAATCCCCTTCGACTACTTTATGGTCTAACACAAGATCTAACTGACCTTATCACTGTTCACACCAAGGCACTCCATGGCCCTCATGCCTAGAATACTCACTCCTCCCCTCTACTTCTTAGACTCTTTAGTTTTCTTAAGGAATCAGCTCAGGTGCCACATTCCACATAAACCTTTCCTTCTTTGCCCCACCCTCCCCCTCTCTATCAGTGCCTATACGGACATCTAGGTGGTGCAGTGGATACAGTATTGGGCCTGGAGGCAGTAAGACTTGAGTTCAAATGTGACCTCAGACCCTTGCTAGCTGTAAGACCCTGAGCAAGTCATGTACCTCTATTGCCTCAGTTTTCTCATCTGTAAAACAGGAATTATAATAGTAACTACTTCCCAGAGTCATTGTGGGGATCAAATGAGTTAATAATTGTTAAATGCTAAATATTAGCTATTATTAGTGCCTTCCCCACTAAAATTACTATTAGCTATTCCATATGTGCCTATATACATATTCATGTTACCTCCCCACAGGAACACAAGACTATTTTGCTTTTGTCTTTGTATCCTTACCACCTGGCACAGAACTTGGAACATAGTAGGCACGTAATAAATGTTTGTTGATTGTTTGGTTAATTAATTAGGTATCATTTAGTCTAACCTCCTTATTTTATAAATGAAGAAACAGAAGCTCACAGACTTTACCCAAGGTCACAGCAAGTCAGTGGCGGAGCTGGGCTGAGAAGCCCTGGAATTCACCAGTAAATTACTTTTTTCAACATTTATGCATCGTAACATCCATGATCTATCAACACAAGGAAAGGTTACACATTGTCTCTTCCTCAGAAGTCTGACAGCCTCACTAAGCCCAAGTCCTAACAGGATATTCTAGAATGCAATGTCCCCTTGTTTCTTCACTATGGCTCCTGCCCAAACTACCCTCTGCACACAGACTTCTGGCTCCCAGGCATGGTCCTGAGGGCATTTCATCATGGGATTTATGTGCTATTTAGCAGCTTTTGAATTGCCCCCACCCTTGTTGTTCTGGGATCTGTCTGGAAGGGGCCAGAGAGGCCTTTCTGATCCATGTTCTTAGTGCCTGGGATTGAAATGCAGGCTGTTGGATTTTGTCACACACACACACACACACACACACACACACACACACACATCCCTCAGGCTGGCAGAAAGTACTTTTCGTCCCTTTTCTATTCCTCTTTCTCAGGACAGTGTCATTAGGTGGGGGATTGGGAAGGGAGATATTCATAGTCATAATAAAAGTTCAATAAGCAGAACTGGTTTTTCTTAGCCACAGGTATAGGACTAGACTCCTCCTCAAGAATGTGACTTGGCCTCCTGGTCTCTAAATTTGAAACTGGTTAGCATTTGGGCTGAAGCATTTCCTCCGAGGTATGTGGTTTTACCTTTCTCTGTGGAAACTCTTTTTCTCTGTTCCATAGGGACCTCAGCTATGCTCCACTTTACTCCCAATTCAATTTCTCAGATTTTTTCTTCTTTACTCTCTCTCTCTCTCTCTCTCTCTCTCTCTGTCTCTCTCTCTCCTTTCATCTATCTATCCATTTATCTCTTCTGATCCTTTAAATAAAAGGATCCTATATAAGATCCCCTAAGCCTCTGATGCAAAGGCATAGCAAGTGCCTATACAAACATCAAGGTTATCCAGCAACATTACCCAAAGCAGGCAAGATAGTTACCATTAAGAGACAGAGGTAGTAGGTGCAAATGGGATGATGGGAAAGGGATGCTGGGAAAACCACTTTCCCTCAGTGCCATGATGGCAAAGGCATTCATCCCCCTATCCCTGAATGAAGAGGGAAAACATTTCATGTTTTTGAACACAGCAAAAGCAAACCCAAGTGGTTTTTTCCCCCGAAGCCACACATGCCAAAGAGGAATTCTTCATATATATATGAGTGATTCTCAGGGGTGACTATCCATGGTGCTAACAGAGCAAAGGGAAATGCCACTGAGCACAAATTGTATATATGCTTAGTATAATGCCAGGTGCTCGGAACAATAAGAAAAATAGAAGATACTGTCTCTGCCTTCAAAGAATGTGTCTCTAGTTATGCAAGACTAGGGTAAACACACACAACTAAAGTACAAAATGAGGTGATGTAAATCTGGCACTAAACTGTGATTTAGAAACTAAGACCTCTCAGAGATCAGAAGAGAGATTTTCTTTAGTCCAAAGCAACATAAGCATCATGGAATGATAAGGGAAATTTTAGGAAAACACCTGATCTGGAGTCTGTTACTTCAGATTCGCCCCACTGCCTATGTAATGCTTTAAAGGGTTGGATTTGCAGTCAAGAGGATATAGATCCAAATCCTGCCTCTGACATTAGCTGTGTGACTATGGACAAGTCTACGAACCTCATTTTCCTCACGTGTAAAGGGGATGGACCAGATGGCCTCTAAGATCACTTTCAACTTTAAATCTATGATCCTATGATCCCAAGTCATTTCCCTTCTCTAAGCTTCCATTTCTCATCTGTAAAAAGAGTATAATAACTGCATCCACTTCTCAGGGCTGTCGTTTGTATCAAATGAGAAATTGTACTCAAATAGTTTTGTGAACTTTAATCTGTTGTTGTTGGAAAGTAGTGTCCAACTCTTCTTGATTCTTTTTGGGCTTTTCTTAGCCATAATGCTGGAGTGGTTTGCTATTTCCTTCTTCAGTTCATTTTACCGAACTAAGGCAAATGGGGCTAAGTGACTTGCCCAGGGTCACGCAGCTAATAAGTGTCTGAGATCAGACTCGAACTCAGATTTTCCTGACTCAATCCAGGCCCTGTGCTCTGTCCACTATGCCACCTAGCTTAAAGCATTTTATAAATAACAGCTTTAAAATGATATTTGAAAGAACAAAAAGTGAAACATAGTGCTGAGTAATTATAATGGCCAACCTTGGCTCCAGAGAAAATGTACCTCTCTCCTTTTTATAGAGATAGGGATGGGGGTGATGTTGGAACTGATGCCCTGTGAGCGTGGAAGACTCCATGAAAGACTTCAAAATATATTTCCCTCCCTCCTTTGCAGAGGTCAGAGTGAAGGTGGGGGATTGGTGGAATTATACGTGTGAGATATTTCAAAAACTTAAACACAGTTTAATGTTGGTTGATTATGCTGAACTGTTCTTGAAAAAAAGAATTCGTTGTTACAAAGGTAAGGGAGATAAAGGGATATATTTGGAAATGAAAATAATGTTAAAACAAAAGTTATCCATAAAATTTTGGGGGGATAACAAAAGTTGCATTAAAAATCATTTTATTAGTTTTTCCTCATAGTTTTTTGGGGGAAAGAAAAGAGAAAAAAAGGATTCTATAGGCCTATGAAAACATTTTAAAATTTTAACGTATACTTATCTCCCACAGTGTCTAGCATGGTTGCATACATCTTGCATCCTTAAAAATACATAATGATCATGTTTGCAGGACATTTTTTTGAAAATATTTTCCAAAGCCTTTCCCATTGATTACGCCCATTTGATCATGAGAACTAACCTGTAGGGCCGATGTTATTGCCTGCTGTCATATGACAGATAAGGAACCCAAAGCATTGGGAGGTGAAATGATTTATACCAGATCATACAGTAATTAGTAAAAGATTAAGGACAGACACTCAGGTTACTTGACTCCTGACCCAGTACCCTTTCTACTAAACTACTTTGAAGCTAATGTCCTCTGCTTGGCATCCAAAGCTTTCCACGACCACATTTTTATTATCATTATTTACCTACATTAAGAGCAGCTTGGATGGCATGGTGCCAGGCTTGGAGTCAGGAAGACTCATTCTCCTGAGTTCAAATCTGACCTTAGACATTACTAGCTGCGTGACCCTGCACAAGTCATTCAACCCTGTTTGCCTCAGTTTCCTTATCTGTAAATGAGCTGGGGAAGGAAATGACAAACCACTCCAGTATCTTTGCCAAGAAGATTCCAGATGAGTCCATGAAGAGTTGGACATACTTGAAAATCACTGAACAGCAACACCTATGTTAATCCCTTCCAGGGACACTGTGATCTAGCCAAATGGAGCTTCTTGCTGTTTGTTCTACATACCACTCCCTCCATTTCCTGCCTCCATGTCTTTGTCCTGGCAGTTCTCCATGCATGGAATGCACACCCTCCTCACCTCCACTGCTTACGATCCCTAGGTTCTTTCAGGACTCAGCTACCAGCTGTCTATATGTGTACATGTTGCCTCTTCTGATAGAATATAAGGTCCTTGAAGGAAAAATCTGTTTTGCTTTTGTCTTTATATCTCCAGGGGTACCTCAATCAATCAATCACATTGATTGATTGAGGTACCAATCAGTAAACATTTATTAAGCATCTATTGCATGTGAGGGGTTGTGCTAAGCATTGGGGTGATAGACACTTCCTGCTCTCAAGGAACTTGAAATCTAATTAGAAAGACAACGTGCAAACAAATATATCCTAAGTGAAATACACGCAGACAAAATTGGGAATAATTAAAAGAGGGAAAGCACTAGAAGTAAGAGGGGTTGGGTACATACAGTCTGTTGTTTCATCATTCTCAATCGTATCTGACTCTTTGTGACTCCATTTGGGATTTTCTTGGCAAAGATAATAGAGTTGTTTGCCATTTCCTTTTCCAGCTCATTTTACAGAAACTGAGGCAAACAGGATTAAGTAACTTATCCAGTCACCCAGCCAGTGTCTGATGCCACATTTGAACTTAGTTCTTCCTAACTCCAGGCCTGGCACTCAAACTACTATGCCACCTAGTTGCCCTGTACAATTAAACAAGCATTTAGCTTGTTGGTTGACTGATAAAATTCCTACTCTGGAAAGTTTGGAAGAGTAAGGAATTTACTGTTTCTAGTTGTATGCTATGACTTCCCATTTCTAATAATAGCTGAAGATAATCCACCAAAACCTTCCCCCCCAACACCCAGACCACTTTGGCTTTAGTTCCATATGTGCCCTTCCCAGAAGTCCAGAGGAGCAGACTCTAAATGGGACCTGAAAGCAGCAAGAATATTCTCTCCTTTTAACTGAAGCTCTTTTCCTCTGCCAGTTTTTAAATCCCTCAGTCCCCAGTTTATGGATGGGTGTTTCTTTAAAAGACAAGCCCTTTTCTGATGAATTTGGAAACTGACTTTTTCGCTTCTGCTCCACCTTCCCATGAAGCAGGCTTGCCGAGGCGAGGAGGTCACTCTGACCTCCTCTGGTAGAGCCACTGGTGTTTCCAACTTCCCCACCCACTGTAGCCACCCCTTACTGCTGCGCTTTCTAAGTCAAATCTGAAATATGTCACTTGGTTTGTCCCATGTCAGTTTCCATCCTAGACTCTGGAGTGGGATATGGTAGGGATGGGCGGAGAAGGAAGGCTCCATCCTTAGCATAACGGGAAGGAACCATAGAAACCATCCAGGCAGTTGGTACCGTGTGCTGGGCCTGGAGGCCCATCCACAGATGCTTACTAGCTGTATGACCCTGGGCAAGTCACTTAACCTTTGTTGCCTCAATTTCCTCAGATGCAAATGAGAATAATAATATAATATAATATAATATGACAAATAATATAATAATGAGTATAATAATGTAATATAATGTAATAATATGAGTATAATAATATAATATAATATAGTATGATAATAGTACCCACCTCACAGAGTTTTTGTGAAGATCAAATGAAAAATTTTTATAAAAGTCCTTAGCATAATGACTGGCACAGAATATATATATATAAAGGTATATTCCTTTTCCTTTTTCTTTCTACTCAGTCCAATCCCCTTATTTTATGTGGAATAAATTGAAACCCAGACAAGGGATGTGACTTGCCCAAGGTCACATAGCCCAAAACTACTTTTTAAATTTTATTACACGACACCTTCGTGTTCTCCATGGTCCAATCAAATTGACCTACATGGACACTCTATCTCCCATTTCCAAATTCTCTGCACTGGTCACCCAAGCTTAGGATGTACTCACGGTTCACCTCTGACTTTGAATCCATCTTTTCTTTTAAATTGTGTCTGTATTTATACATGTATATGTTACCTCACATGATTGAATATAAGCTCCCTGAGGACAGAGACTATTTCATTTTTGTATCTGTATGCCTATAATCCCTGGCACAGACCCTGTTCCTACTAAATGCTTGTTGATTTTTTCATTAATTGATTGTAGTAAGTAGCAGACTAGAATTTAAACACAGGTCTCCTAATTCCAAAGTCTGCTCTCTTTCCATTATATAGTTTAATCTTGATGGCCCTTACAAACTGGCCTGCCCATTCCCAGGCAGAACCTTACTGGGCAATTCATGGGAAAAAGAGGCTGGCCCATTTCCTTACTCCCTTCTCAAATATGCATAAACTGGCCCTAAACCCAGTTAGATTTTTCTTATTCACTGGAAATACAGCCTCTATGAACCCATCCCATATGCCTCACAAAAATGAATTAGCATACCTAGCCAGGACCCTAGTTCTATGACTCTTTGAGACTTAGGTCTGAAATGCTTCATTTCACTGGGGCTTCTCCCTGCATACATCTTTGAGTGGCCCCAGAGCTATCTGCGGGGGGAGGGGGTGTTAGTTAAGGCAGGAGACACCAGATACTGCAAAACGTAGTTTGCAGCACCATTAGTATTCCAAGATTATGTTCTTGCCTTGATTTCTGATGACCCTGCCCCCCCAGATGTGGGGGATTCAAGCATGTTATATGACCTGAGGTCACTGACCAAACAAGTATCAGACCTGATTGAGATTTTGCTAAATTAATGTACTTTGATGTTTATGGTTTTACATTTCTAAATATTTGTATTTTAGGGGGAAAAAACAATTTTACCGTCATTTTGCATTTTTATCCTTGAGTGGTAAAGCAGATAAAGATGAGAAGACTGAGATCCAGAGCCAGGCCAAGAACTCAGGTTCTACTATCTCCCATATTGTGCTCTTTCATTTGGAATGCTCAGCAAGACAGCCTTGGAGGGGCAGACAAGTGGTGCAGTGGATAGAGCACTGGCCCTGGAGTCAGGAGGACCTAAGTTCAAATAAACAACATTAGACACTAGCCGTGTGACCCTGGGCAAATCACCTAACTTTGATTGTGTCACCCACAAAAAAAAAAGAAGACATTTAGGTTCTCTTGGACTGAATCCTCTTGTGGAACATGTTGTCTCTTCTCCTGGTTTAGACTTAGGGCATCCTCTGCTTTTGGCTCTGGCTCATCCTCCTACTGACTTCTGCGGAAGTTAACTCTCTTTCTTTGGCTTGCTTTTGCGAACCTTATGTTTATCTATCTATCTATCTATCTATCTATCTGTCTGTCTGTCTGTCTGTCTGTCTGTCTGCCTGCCTGCCTGCCTGCCTGCCTGCCTGTCTGTCTGTCTGTCTGTCTGTCTATCTATCTATCTATCTATCTATCTATCTATCTATCTATCTATCTATCTATCTATCTGTCTGTCTGTCTGTCTGTCTGTCTGTCTGTCTGTCTGTCTGTCTGTCTGTCTATCTATCTATCTATCTATTTACTCATTTATTTATTTATTTTTGCTGTTGTCTTTTTGCTTTGGGGGCTGCAGCCAAATGTCACCTCTTCTTGCTGTAGGAGGGAGGGTGCTTAGGGTCACAGGTGACTATATGCAAACTCCTTGGAAGATCTTACTTAAGTCTTTTCCTCTGTGGCGAGGGGTGGGAAGGGTCATTAAAACAAACCTTACTCTTGAAAACTTTTTTTTAATTAAAAGAAAATCTATTCGCTTGCTGCTCCCATGTGGTTTTGATTTCTTCTACTAGTTTTCTGTATTTTGAAAGTCTTTCATTATTTTTATTATCATCATTATCATCTCCTCATCCTTCTATGGAATTTAGATGGAAAAAATCCTAGGTGAACACTCTATGTTGCTATTATTCTTTTTTTTGGTTTTGAGGCAATTGGGGTTAAGTGACTTGCCCAGGGTCACATAGCATCTGAGGTCGGATTTGATCCAGGGCCAGTACCCTATCCATTGTGCCATTTATTATAACTTTTAATGATTAATTTTCTATAGAAAAAGCTAGGTAAAATAACTTATTTTTGTAGTAGGATAAACTGTTATCCCTGATGCTGGGTAGGTTGGTGGATCTTTTAAACACAGGAATTCTGAGCTGCAGCTGGTCTAAAGTTGATTGGGTTTTCATACTGTCTAACACCAATATGGTATGTATTTGGAGTTGTAACAGGTAGTTAAAATATTGTTCTTAAATTTGTTACAGATCAATGATTTGTTTGGGCATCTGGGGAGGATTTGATGAGGATGTTCTAGTTCCAGGGCAGTTTATTTGCTGAGTTCTCAAGGCTATTTCATAGTTTCATATTTGTACTGAGTATTTATTGTCTATTAGTCTAAAAAAGATGGTGAGGTTTTGGCTTATATTTCTAGCCCTTGACTGTATTTTTCTTGATTTCTGGCAGTTGTTATTTTTTTTCAGTCTGCAGTGATTTGTGGCAGAGTTTCCTCCATTATGTTGCATAATCAAATTGATCAAGAAGTGTTGTCTCATTAGAGAAAATCTTTCTATAATTTCTGGTGGCAATGACATGATCCTAGAAATCCTCTATTTCTATAAACACATCTGCATGACTCAGTCACTGGTTTGAGACTTCATCAGTGTACTGTGGCCTGAGTAGATTGAATATTATCTTTTGTTGTGGATCAGTCATTTTGGTTGTATCCAACACTTTGTGATCACATTTTGGGGTTTTCTTGGCAAACATACTGAAGTAGTCTGCCATTTCCATCTCCAGTATGTCCTCATTTTACAGATGAGGAAACTGAAGCAAACAAAGTTAAGTGACTTGCCCAGGATCACACAGCTATTGTGTCTGAGACCAGATGTAAACTCAGGAAGATGAGTCTTCCTGACTCCAGGCTTACTCTATCCATTGCACCACCCAGATGTCTAATATTACCCTTGGAGTGCATTTTGATTCCACTCTTGCGTCTTAGTTGTTTCATGGGGTTTAACTAGAAATAAACAGCTTTTGTTTACAATTGGGAAATCTGGTGGTATGTACTTATTATCAGCATCTACCGTTGCCTTGGGAAGTCTGTTTGTTCTAAAAATATTTCCATACATTTTTAACCTGCTTGTTATGGGCTTTGAGAGAAGCTACTGGTCTTTCCCCCCCTTTTCAATGATGAATTGTTCATCTTTCTAGAGATGCCTTGAGAAATGAGTTCCATATTTCATTAATAATATTGTACAGATTTTTGTTGGGATACCTTCATCTCTTTTTACTGTGCCAAAGATAACTGGTAAGATTGGTATTATGTAGGCATTAATTGTTCTAGATAAGTTCTCGTTGATTTTTTATTTCAAGATATCAGTCTTTAATATATACACCCTCAGCTTTTTCATGATAGCCTTAAGTTCAGTGTTTCTTGCCTAGAGAAGACCAACATATTTTTAAGCATCACCCTCGTCAGGACTGTGGGAAGATAGGCACCCTAGATCATTGTCAATCAAGCTGTGAATTGGTGCAACTATTTTGGAAAGCAATATGGGATTATGTAAACAGAATGTGTAAAATGCCCATACCCTTTTACCCAGAGATTTCACTACTAAGTTTATACCTCAAGGCGATCATTAATAAGAAAATCCCCACATGTGCCAAAATATTTGTAGCAGCACTTTTTAATGTTAAAAAAGAAGTGGAAACAAAATGGGTGTCCATCAACTGGGGAATGGTTAAACAAATGGTGATACATGAATTTATTGGAATGTTTATGAGCTGTTGGAAATCATGAATACAATAAATAAAAAAGAAAAGTTTCCATGATATGATGCAGTATGAAGTACACAGAACCAAGAAATTCAAGAATCAAAATGACCAGGACGATATAAACAGAGAAAACAAGCATAAAACAATCAAAAGTAAAAGATACAAAATTACCAAGAATAAATGGGGTTCCAAAGAAGAGATATGGGGAGGTACCCCCACCACACTCCTTGCCAGTCTGGAGATCCATGAGTATGATACATTGGACATATAACTCTATAGGATGATGCCCTAGAAAAACTACTAGGACAAATTTTGGTGATGTGAAAAGCAAATATATTCTTTAAAATTTATAAATAAGAAGTACCATCCATTGGCTCAGTTTGGTCCCCAGATTCAAGCTCAAAACTTCTAGTCTCTCTTTCTTACTGTTTACTCAGTATTTTATACTTACTGAGGCCAAACAATATTTTTATGTTGTTGGACAAAATTTCCAGGTGGTAAAATGGCTTTTGAATGTGTTTTTCAATGGAGCAATATAATTTGTCTTCCAGGGACCTCAAATGGTTAGTTCATCATTTTGGTATGACTCTCCATTTGACTTTCTGAAAGCCATGCTGAATTGAATTCAGAAATAATGTGAATGGATTTAAGGCAAGCTAGAACCATAGTGGACTTAAATTATAATTTCTCCGTGGAAGATGCCACATTTAATATCAACTGCTCATGATATTATTACATTGGTGATGTGTTTTAAAGGAAATAAATGTCACGTATTTTAGAATTCTCATAAAATTGGATCTCTTTTTATGAATTTGAAGCGTATGAAATGAGCCATGAGTACAGAACTGTCAAAGGCTTTGCAATAAACAGTAAGAGAGTTGTAAATGTTATGCTGCTTTCAGGTAGCTTCTTCAATAAATACCAAATCTATCATAAGCTGCTTTTTTTAACCCTGGGAATTTTTTGGTGCACTTTTTTTTTTCTGCTCTTTAGTCAACATATTGTTTTCTTACTTAATTGTTTATAGATTCTTCGAGCAATATAAGCTAAAAATGCTTAGTATGAAGTATGCAAACATTTAAATGGTCCACATTTGGAGAAGTCATTAATATTCTCACCCATTGATAATAAATAGGTGATATCTTCTCTAAAGAAATATAAAATCAAGCTTGTATCATAAAGGAAGATGTTAGAGTATTAGTAATTCATGTACCACTGAGAGTGTATGAGCCAATAATTATGGATCTTATATGGATTTTATTTGACTCCTTTGCTTTGCAAGTTTGTAGAGAAATTAGAGTTTCAGTCACCTCCCTCAACGTATTCGTTCTGTCAGCATCATGGTAACAGTATGTAAGTTGTCTGTTTCATATTTCATCCAACTTGTGCCTTCCATTGTGACTTCTTTTGACCATAATTCAGGTTCATGGAACCTGTGGTCTCAAGGCCACATATTGGCCTCTGAAGTTGATTTAGTCAAAGGGTCAAACTTGAAGACCTAGAAGGCCACATATGGCCTTGACGCCACAGGTTGCCCCTCAATCCCCTTGTTGAATTACATAGATGATCAAAAATTTCCACATACTCTGTACAGGATTATCTACCAGCATTTCCCTACAACATGACTTAGGAAGTATAGATTAGGTCCACACCTCTTCCTTGATTCTTGCAACAGGGACAAGTTTTTCCTAAAAGGAGACAAAATTGTTAAGCCCTTCCACTCCCCTATCCCCACCTCCACCCTCTACCTGTTTTCAGAGGCAGCTTCCTTATCACCTAAGGATATGTTAAAAAGCTGACCCAGATGAGGTCAGGACTTCTCTGGCTTGGTAGATTTCTGAAGTCTGAGTCACTCACCTTGCCCTGCTGACCAGACACATAGGGAGATGAGATGTCCCTGCCCAGTGAAGGGTAACTACCATTATAACCTTGTTACTGTATTAGGGCAAAATATAAATTTCCCTTTATTAACTCTTCAGTGACTTGTAGCACCTCATTTCATCCCAACATCAAACCTCAACTAAGAGCATTCTGACCTTGAGCCCTCTACTTTTCTTTAGCATTTCCCTCTTCCAATTTCTTTGCTTCTCAAGCCAACATAGTTTAGTTTTGAACTGATGTTGGAACTGTTCACTTTGGTTCTCTATGTTGCTTTGATTCCTTGTATCACTTTCACCTTTAAGATCTCATTTGTAATAGTTAACTATAGATACCGGGAATCTCTGATATGCTCTTGTCTTCCAGATGCCATCTGTAAGTTTCTAATTTTTTGCATTAAATGGGAATGAGGGGGATGTGTTCCTGTTCTCTACTATGCACACAGGCTAGATATTGATGTCACCTTCTAACATTTCCCCACAGGTATTCCATAACTTTCTTAAGTCACTTCTGCCATGATAGTATTTGACACCTGTCCTTAGGAATATCCCTAGATCCACCTCTCCTCCTATGGTCCACACCATTGCAAATTATTTATTGTTGTGTCTACTTTTGCAAATGTTTTTATATTCTCAAAATAGGTGTTCATTCATGATGGTTATTTTTTTAAAGTAGTCTGTGTTGTTATAGTTGGTTTGTTAATTGTATTTGTGTTATCAAATCCAAAAGAGTTTTTTGAAATTCCATTCTAAGAATGTCCTTATCCTTTTCAATCATTCAAGATGTTGGCATTATCTTCGCTCCATTTCATTTTTATTATTTCATTATCTCTGCCAGAGTTGGTGTGAAATGAAGATTTTCAGTGTTTTCAGATTCTTTGCCTTTCACTCTTCATCTTCTTAACTTTTCCTCTTATTTCTCCCAATTTGGCTTTAAGAAGGAGAGTATAGTTTTTTCTACAGTTGCCCTGCTTTCATCTTTGATATATTGTTCTGGAACTTGGAGTTGAGGATGTTGTTGACAAAAAAAAACCCAACTCAGTATGAATGAAGTCCTTGCCTGGCCCTGGAAAAATATGTTTCAACTTTGTTTTTTATAACATTTGTATCTTCAGTCCATTTCATGCACACTTGGAGTTTCACTTAAGTAGCCAGCATGGTCTCCATCAAGTTTCTTACATTGTTGCAGTGTGACTTTGCCTCCTTGTGATATTAGAACAAGAAAGAGAGCCCTCGATCCTCTGCATCAAACTGATCAACCAATAAACACTTATTTGATTATCATGGTAGTTCTGAGTACAGTCAGTCTGCAACCCCATGCTACTATATTTCTTAGGTTCACAGGATAATTTATGTCATACTGGCTAGGGATCTAACTCAGTCATTGAAGGTCTTAGGACTTAATTGACCAATGTTTCAGGATTCCTGTCTACCAGAATTCGTGACTACCATGTTGGTCTCCAGATACACAGAATTTCAGCTATATATCAACCTAGATTAGGGGTTCTTCACCTGATATCAGGGGACCTCTAAGAGCTCTATGGATAGATTTTAGGGTATTTATGAACTTAGATGGGGAAAAAAATCTTTATTTTCAATGCCTTCCAAGCTAAAATTGATCATTTTCTTCAATTATGAACGTAAGCAAGAGACATTATTCTGAGAAGGGATCCGTCCATGGGTTTCACCAGATTGGTAAAGTAGTCCATTAGAGTAAAAGATTAAGAACCCCTTTTTTTGTAGTTTTAGATAACATTCCCCTTTTTTTTGTAGTTTTGCCCCTCTCCCAGTGCCATAGACTCTGGGTTGGACTTGGCATGGGTGTCATTATTATTCAAGATTTACAATCCTACAGCAGGGGCCCTTCTGAGATGCTCCCTGCAGGGCCTCAAGGAATCTTTGTAGCTTAATGATCAAGGCATTAAGGAAGAGATCTGAGGGAATGAATTGATTCGTCATGAGCTCTGTGCTTTGGTTTACATGACATAGTCCAATGACAGGATAGAGATAGTCTCATTGCCAGAGCTCTCCACACTTATTGTTGTAGAGTGAAGCTGATGACTAAAGAAAGAGAAAAGATATGGAATACTGTCTGCCTCCAAATGGGAGACACCTTGGAAACACTGTTAACAGTTAAAATTACCCCTCTGCAAGCATCTGGTCTCAACTCGCCTGGTTTTGTTTCCAGACGGCTCAAACGCCAATATGCAATGTCTGAACTGGAAAGAAGCATGTGATGGTGTGTGTGTGTGTGTGTGTGTGTGTGTGTGTGTGTGTGTGTGCGCATATATACATACACACATATATATATTACATATATATGTTTCTTTTTCTTGGTTATTAATGTTAAAGCTTTTATGAACATGTCTCCATTCCACTTCCCTTCCATAATGTTTCCCCTGCCCACTTGCTTCCAAACAACCTTTTATCCCATGAGGAATCCCTTCAAGTCTGAATTTGGCTTTGTAAACCCAGTCATAAAAAACTGGCCAAAGAGTTTTAATAAACATTTCCTGAAAGGTCCCCACCCCTCAAAGTTCTCCCATCCGTTGGGAGGACTCCATCCCTCTAGAGTTTCCTAGATGGGTGGGTGGCTAGAGGTACATTCATTCACAAGGGCCCATCTTCTTTGGATTTTCCAAATGCTAATGTGCAGCTCGTTTTTCCTAACAATAAAACAGCTTGACCAATTTTCTTTATGACTAAACGACTCAAGCGTCTGCAGTGCTTACAGAAACCAGTACTACTTCTGATAAAGAGAGAAGGCCTGCTCGAGAAATGGGGCCAACTGGTAATTTTCACCAACAAGTAGCTGGTTTGAGGTATAAGCCATAATTTTCAGTATGGCTTATTTCCCCCAACAATGATGTTAAGGAGGGAAGAATTAAAAAGGGGGATGCTGAGAAGGAAAATGGAAATTTAGCAACACGAATGGGTCTTAACACAGAGTACAATTCTTGCAAATACAGGCCTTTGTTGTGGTCTGAGTTGTAATTTGTAGATAGTAATTTCTCTCTCTCTCTCACACATACACACACACCCCCCTTTCATTCTCTGCAGGAGTGTATAGAGTTCTGTTTTCTTTCCTTCTTCACCAAGGAGGACCTGGACAAAGGGTGAGAGAAGACAGGCAACAGCCCTGACCGCCCCAGAACCTGAGGCTACAAACCTCCAAAGTCCATTTCCTCCACTAGTATATATGTTTGTGTGACTGTCTGTCTTCAAACCCAGCTTTAGACACCCTGAGCTTAACTTAAGATCACTGATTTAGAGCTCAAAGAGATGTTAAAGGTCACTGGAGTCTCATCCCCCACTTCTTGTCTCTACTTTGCAGATGACGAACTTGCCAAAAGTTACACAGGTAACTACGTTAACAGGGTAAGAATTTGAACTCGGGTCTTTTGACTCCAAATTTCTCTTTCCATTATACCATGCTGCCACATTACTTCCAGAGTTGCTCATTGACCTGAGTTCAAATCTGGCCTTATATTTACTAGTTGTGTGACCCTAAGCAAGTCATTTAAATCAAAAGCCTCAAAAAAATAATAATTAAAAAAAATCAAGAGCTTCCCCTTTCTTTCTCCCTTTCCCCTCTTCTGTAAATTCTTAGGTCCTCTTTTCAAAGAAGACCACTTTGCCTGAGCAAGCTGGGAGCTCATCCCTTCCTTCTTCCCTCACTCCATCTCTCCTTAGGCAGTTAACTCAGACAAAACAGAAACGACAACCACTTTCTCCATGTTTATGACCCAGAGTAAATGCTTACAACCAGTCCTATGTTCTGGAAATGCCACAAGGAAATGCCACATGAACTGGAATGGCAGAAGCAGAGAGTCCACAGGTGCCTCCTGGGACCTCTGCTCTTGGGGAGGGGTGGGGAGGTTGTTGTCCAGTCTAGTGGGATTGACCCCAACAGACCCAAAATCCCCTTGCTCCTAGAGGGCATATCCTCATTCCCTATACCGGGAGGGATCCCAAAGTCCAAAGTAGAAACCTAACGTCAGTGATGTCTGTGTTTGTCACGGGAAGGCATCCTTCCCTGTCTCTCCCCCAGGACCTTGGTTACTCATGATTTCTCTGAATGCTTTTGCTAGCTTTCTTCAGTACTGTCATGATGCATAATCACAAACCTCACATTTGCAGGGCATTGTCTTCCAAGAAACTCCAAATGGCACTTGCCCCTTTTCTGTGCTTCTGTCCATATGTCCCTAATCACACATAACAATTCGGAGCCAGATTCCAAAACAATAATTTTTTTGTAATGGTTTTAAAAGGAACACTCTCTCTAGAGGAATTTCTGGGCTGCGTAGCTGAGTATGAGTCAGCAATATCCAGCTCCAGGGTTATTGTACGTGTGTGTCTGTGCTTTTAAAAGGCAAGCTTGTATTAAGAGGAACTTGGAGAGGTGTAGTTTAGCAGGCTTTGAGTCTGTGGAGAAGGGTTTATTCGTTCTCATAAGAAGAAGCAGGGATGGGTGTCATGGAATCCTCGGGAGAGGAAACCCTACTAGGGCAGGTCAGTCGCTTCGCTTTCATTTCAGGGGCTTAGAGCAGAAAGTGTCAAGCTTAGTGGTGGTGGTTCTGCCAGTGGCCTGAACCAGACTGAAATGAAATTGGGAAACGTTTAACAAAATAAATAGAAACACAACGTTTTGTTTGTTTAGTTGCCTCTGATGCTTTGTGACCCCATGGATAAATCCACGGGATTTTCTTGGCAAAGAAACTGGATTGATTTGCCATTTCCTTCTCCAACAAGCCGCCATTTTACAGATGAGGAACTGAGGTGAACGGTGTTAAGTGACTTGCCCAGGCTCATACAGCCAGTAATTGAGGCTGGATTTGAACTCAGATATTACAGACTCCAGGTCCAATGCTCCATCTACCCCATCACTTAACTGCCCTAAGATACAAGATAATGGTAATTTGTGGTTTTCCTAAGTTTATATGAGAGTTCAGGGATTCCTTTCTTTTTGAGTTTGATTCACCTGACCTAGAGAAGTTAAGGAACTTACTCAAAATCACACAGTTCATAGACATAAAATGCAGGACCAGAATACACATTTTTCTGGTTCCTACCTATATTAGCTATGTATCCACTATACCAGAGGTTCCTAAATTTATTTGACCTACCATCCTGTTTTTAAAAAAATTACTCAGTGCCCCCCTACAAGTCTACCTTCTTTGACTCTTTAACGGTGGGGTTTTTTTTTGAAATTTGCATCATTTCAAAAAAATATAATTTTTAAATGGTATCTTAAATTTAATAATTTATTGTAAATATGTGGGGTTTTCTCCTGCATTGAAATTTTGATGACACAATATTGTGTCATGTAACCATATAGTATGATATTGTAAACAAATCATTACACATACATATTCCAACAGATGCATGCTGGACTTTCTGACAATGCACCGACACATTCACCTGCCCTGTCCCCCTCAACACACACACACACACACACACACACACACACACACACACACACACACACACACTGAGTAAAAGTTTGGAGGAGGCGTTGAGCTAGAAAGATACTACAAGAGAAATGAACCAGTAATGAAACCCATGAAAACCTTATTAGATATGACCTTATTAGATAAAGTCATGTCTAATATGACCTTAGATATTTATGCATGAGTGCCCCTATTATGGGCAACAGATTTAACGCAAGAAAGGAAATTTATCCACGTAAGACATCACTGAAACATGCAAGGCCGAGATTCATGACTGGATGACAACGACTCTAGAAAAGTATTCTCAGATACTCAAATGCTTCTGTGATCTCATCGATCTGGATGTTCCCTTCAATGACGCATCCCCAACCCATCATACCTGCCCCTCCTGTGCATGTCCTCCAATAAATTCAGGACAGAGAGTACACCCAACATATGGAGGCCTTTCTCACATGCCCTAATGTTGCAAGGATACCCTGCTGTCATCTTTTACTCTTACCCTTTCAGGTTCTTCATTGGTTGGATATAACAGTCTAATCAATACCCACCATGCACCTTTTTGTTGAACCTTGCACTATGTATTCATCTTTAATTCTTCAGACTTCAAGTCTCACAAATTGCCAGACACAGCTTATTCAAAAGGAACAGGATGGATGGAAGGAATGGGATAATGTTGCCTATTAAGAAGATATACTCATATGTAAGGAAATCTATGAACCAGATAAGGGAAGCATGATAGAGAACATTTGTATAATCAACGAAGGAAAAACAGAAGCGATTTTGTTATTAGGATGTACTGTACTCCATTTGAACAAAAAGTGGAAATAAATAAGAGTTTGAGGAACAGATCATAAGTCTAATATAGAGGAATGAGATAGAAGTGGTGGAGGATATTAATTAGCAAGACATGTATTTGAGTTCTTCTCTGCCCAAAGCAGAGCAACTAATAATTTCTTGACTTGCCTTAAAAACAAATTTCTTACTTCAGAAGATGGAGAAGCCAATAAGAAGAAAATTTATTCTGCATCTGATTTTTATCTAGGAAGAACTGATCACTGGGATGGAAATGAGAACTTTAGAGTGAATTGGTTTGGAGAGAACACATTTCAAAGGGTTCAGAGAAAAGATAGTCAGGATTCATTGCACTAAAATTCTACTGGAGAAATCAGTCATAGGATGAGAAGTTCTCAATTAAATTCTGAAGACACAAAGAAAAACAATTCCATTGAGAAGGAAAAGAACAAGTTGTCTAATAAGACTGATGTGAATGCCCAGGGAAATCCATCAACTGACTTAGGATTTCAAAAGATATGTATAGAACAAAGAAGAAAGGACAGGTAGTAGAGAACGAATGAAAAAGCATGGCATTGTCCTGTAAGGTCACTATCCTATAAGGCTCAGAAAGAGCTGAGTTTAGCAAGGAAAACATAAGGGTATACTGGTGAAAAAAGTAAAATCAGAGAAGAATAGGATCATTATTTGAAGTGAAGAAGGGGTTACATGGAGACCAACCAGAATCCTGTACTATTACACATTATTTTTAAAAGATGGTTGAAGCATTTAGACAAGGAAGCAGTCATCACAAAAAGGCGTAATGGCTTCATCAAAAACAGGACGTGCCTGACTGAACTAATTTCCCTTTTTTGACAAGGTAATTAGATCAAGTGAATGTTATAGTTTATTGAAATTTTAACAAAGCATTTCACAGGATGAAGAGATGAAATTTAGATACTAGTATGGGCTGGTGGATTCATAGCTGATTGAGGGGCAACATCCAAAGAAACTCATTAATGGTTCAAATTCAGCTTGGAAAGAACCACAGGGATAGATCTGTGTTTGGTGATGGTTAACATTATTACCAACGATTTGGACAATGGCCTAGATGGTACGCTCATCAAACTCTCGAACGAGGTCTTCCAGGGGAAGGCTGGATGACCACTTGGGAACATCATAAAGGAGATTCATTTTCAGGTACAGGTAGAATAAGCTGGCTTCTGTGGATCCTTCCAACTCTGAGATTCTGTGATTCTATGAGCTCGTGGATCAACTGAAATGACGAAGTGATAATAACAGCAAATAATTTAATGTTAGAAAATCCTGCTGTCTGTATTGCCTAGATATGCACTCATTTTATGATGCTGTGTTGTGTATGTTACAGTGAAGGCTCCCATTTCCTGGTGGGTATCAATGCATATCAGGTATAATTTTCAAATGCAAGGAGAAGGGACCCACAATTTTCAAACTGGTTTAGGATACACAAATGATAATAACAATAATAGGAAGTTTACAAAGCATTTTAAAATACATTGAGTCAACAGTCATTATGGGCATGTTATGTACCAATAAAATACAATAAATATTTAATTAGTGCCTGGTGTTTTTTTTTTACCAGGTACTATGCTAAATGCTGACCAGACATTTTTCTTATTTGAGTCTCACAATAATCTGGTGATAAAGGTACTATTATTATTTCCATTTTACAGATGAGGAAATTGGGAATGAGAAAGGTTAGGTGACTTACCCAGGGTCTCACTCAGTTAAGTGTCTGAGGCAGGACTCAAATTCAAGTTTTGTCCTGCACTATCTAGTATACTTTGTCTGGGCTCTGCTTCTCTGTCCAAAATTGATCCAAGACAAAGTACTAAACACAAGTAGATAATAAAATAAAATGGACAATAAGATAATAAAATAGTTATTATTTTAAAAGTTAATGGAGAAAAAGTAAATAACCAAACTTTTCTCTGCTTGGTAGGAGACAGGCAGTACCTACAAGAACAAAATGTCATATATATTGTCCAACATAGTTGTTGTATGTCCTGAAATGACAGTGATATAAAAACAGAAGGCATCGATAAAGCTAATTGGTTTTGTTGGTTTGTTTGCTTTGTGTTTCAGTCAGCATAAGTTTGAGAAAAAGTGGGAAAGGGTGGGATGTGTGCTGGCACCCTCTGTAGCACTCAAGTTTAGCTGAAACATTTGGTATGCTAAAACTGTAAGACTGGAAAGTTAGGCTAGACAGAGCACGGAAAGCCTTGAGTGACAACTTAAGGAGTTTGGATTTTAATGGAAACTCTCTTATTCTCTGACTGTGTCAGTTTCATGACAGTCCATGTCATCCACTGTATCCCCATCTGAGATTCAAGGTGGCTACAACATTTTTCCTTGAGTATGATAACAGGAGGAGAAGAGATGCAAAGTATAATTTCCCTGTGCAGGCTAATTATTTGACAAGTGTATATTCCTCATTCCCTCCACCACTCCACCAATCAGAACTTTAAAAAAATTTTTTATAATATATATATGCACATACACATACACACATATATACCCACAAACAACCACACATAAGTAAAAATATATTTGTAGAAGCTTATATTGAAGAAGGAAATGGTGAACCACTCTAGTATCTGCCAAGAAAACCCCAAATGAGGAGGGTCAGGAAGAATCAGACACAACTAATCAACTCAAGAACAACAGCAAAGATAGATAGATAGATAGATAGATAGATAGATAGATAGATAGATAGATAGATAGATAGATAGATAGACAGACAGACAGACAGACAGATAGATAGATAGATAGATAGATAGATAGGTAAAGACAGATAGATAGATAAATAGATGATAGACAGACAGACAGATAGATAGATAGATAGATAGATAGATAGATAGATAGATAGACAGATAGATGAAAGAGAGAATGGGATGGATGGATGGATGGATGGATGGATGGATGGATACTAGATTACTGACATAGGGAACTCCCACGGGAGGATATCCCCTCTACCGATGCAGGTTGACATCTCTGTAACTCATAGTCCTAAGATTTGCCTAGAGCGCTGTGAGGTTACTTGCCCAGAGTCACTCAGCCAGTATCAGAGACAGAACTTGAACCCAGGACTGACTGGTGGTTCTCCCTCTCCTGAGCCATGCTGCCTCTCAAGCAGTAATTTAAGGAATTTAAAAATTTAACTTCATCTCCTTTGTCCCACTAAAGAATTACGAAGCTGGAAGAAAGCTTTCAGCCTTTCACCACCTCAGATCCAGTTAACTACGTCTTGTTGCGCAGTGCTGCTGTCTTGTGTTTTCCTTTCCTCTAGGAAAAAAACAACAGAAATGGCCTAATCTCTCTGAGTGAGACCCAGTGCCAAGTCCCAGCCCAGAGCAAGGCTCCATTCCCCGCCAATGCAAATCCTCCTGAAAATGGGATTAATGATGGAAACACTAACAAACCCTTCACTCTCTCCCGGGTTGCCTGGCACAGGGACAAGGCAGCACGCTGAACCTCCCCAACTCCTAATTAAAAGATAATGTCAATAAATGCCCATTGTCTGGGGATAAAGGCCCAGGGTTTATCTAAAACAAACAGCTGGGGGAGGGGAGAGCAGGGAAAGGCTTGGGGCAGGGCCAAGTTGCTGACTTCTGCCAGTGGAAGGCATTTGACCTGTGGCACATTTTCTTCCTTCCGTCAGTGTCTCTGTACCATGGGGTGAGCAGGGAGGGCGGCGCTGGCTTTCCTGTTGGAAAGTGAATGTAGGATTGCAGAGAGGGTCAGCTGTGCCAAAGGGCCAGTGCTGGAATCTGCCAGTCTGCTAAGCAAACTCTCCCCTCTTCTCCCCTTCCCTCCTCTTCCCTCCTCTCCCCTCCTCTCCCCTCCCCTTCCCTCCTCTTCCCTCCCCTCCCTTCCCCTCCCCTCCTCTTCTCCCATCCCCTCTCCTCTCCCCTCCCTGCCTTTCCCTTCCTGTCCTGTCTTCTCCTCTCCTCTCCTCCACTCATTTCATGCACCCAAATATTATTTTATATTTATCATGATGATTCTGAGTAGAGCCAGCCTGCAACCCCTGATATTCTATTTCTTAGGTTCATAGGAGAAATTGTATCGTCCTGGTCAGAGATCTAATCTAATCATTCAAAGCCCCAAAACCCAACAGACCAGTGCTTCAGGGATCCTGCCTACCAGTGTTCATGACTACCATTGTGGTCTCCAGGTACACAGAGTCCCTGTTATATATCAGAATAGATCTCCCCTTTCCCCTCCCTTTTCCTTTCCCCTCCTCTCCCCTCTCCTCTCCTTTCTTCTCCCTTCTCCTCCCCTGCCACCAATTTCTCTACTTTCTGTCACATATACACTCATCACTTCTGTCAGTTCATCTTGACCACAATACCTGTCGTTGTCCGTCTTCATAAGCCCAGTGCTTATTTTAAACAGGAAACATCAGTCTGGTGAGCAGTCTGTCTGTGTCCAGGTCCTTGATGTACACAGGCAAGCCCAAGCTGGGCCACTGGAGGGCATAATCCCACCCAGGTATAGGAACTTTCCAGTTCCAAGTCCTTTCCACACACATAAATTCATATATTGAAAAGTAAGATTAGAAGAACTGGGGTCTAGAACCTTGGGGGTAGCTGCGCTGCTCCACAGGACACTCCAGTCCTCAGACGCCCAATCATTGTGGCTGGCATTCATATAGCACTTTACAATTTTGTTTTTCAGTTATCTCTGACTCTTCACGACACCCCTTGGGGTCTTCTTTGCAAAGACTGGAATGGTTTGCCATTTCCTTCTCCAGCTCATTTTACAGTCTATAAAACTGAGGCAAACAGGATTTGCCCAGGGCCACACAGCTAGTGAGTGTCTGAGGCCAAATCTGAATTCATATCTTCCTGATTCCAGGCTCACTGTTCTATCCAAAATCCCACCTAGCTATCTTACTTCAAAATTTAAAAAATACTTTATATTTATTATCTCATTTTATTTGATCCTCATAACAATTCTTTTACAGATGAAAAAACCAGGGCTGAGAAAGAATCAATGACTTACCTAGAGCCTCGTGGCTGGTAGGTACTTGAGGCAGGATTCAGATTCATGCCTTATTGACTTCCCCATTCAACACTCTATCCATTGAACTACCTCCCTCCCTGATTACACAACCCTTTATCTTATCTAGAAAAAAAAAAGCAAAAACCGTGAGCTGTCTTTCTCAAAGAGAGCTGGCCTTCTCTGGGGTTCACCTGGAGAAAGAAGTGAATGACCCCCATGCCTACCTCTAGGGAACGCTCCCCTGTGTGACATAAAATGTGTGTATGTGGAGGATATGAACCTAACTATGGATACTTCAGAGCATGTAATTAATATAGTAGGAATAACACTTCTAATTTCTTTACCATTTACTGAGAAGGAAAGAAATCTCTGAGCCATCTTCTCTAACCAAAGAGTTGCACATAGTAAGCACTTAAATGTTTCCTTTCTTCCTTCCTTCCTTCCTTCCTTCCTTCCTTCCTTCCTCCCTTCCTTTCTTCATTCATTTACAGGTCCCAGGCCCAGAGAAAGCAGTAAAAGTTCAGTTTGCACTTAATTGCCCCATGCCACTTATTGTGGTGTTTACATAAGCAGACCTTACTGCTCAGGGTTACTGGTTAACTGTTTCCCATGTCTTCCCAGTGCAGTACATGAGCTGCTTCCCAGTGTAGTACATGAGCTACATTTCCTTCTCACCACTTCTCATCATACCCTGCATGGTTCTCAGGTACCTGTTGACTTTTCTGTTGGGGTGTGACCACCCTGGACCACTGGAAGACATAATCCCACCCAGGCAGAGGAGCTTCCCAGCTCCAAGTCGCCTTCCCAACACATAAATTCATATATTGGAAGCTGGAAAGGAGCTGGGAGGCCATTCCACTTGAACCCACTCATGTTCCCAATGGTTAAGTGCCTGAGGTCACATAGTAAAACTGTTGGAAAGGATATTTGAGCCCAGTTCCTCCTACCCCAGAGCCAGTCCCACTGCATCATAAGGAACACTATTATTTAACTCTTTATGTGTCTTATTTCTGGGGTTCATTTAGTACAAAACAAATTTGAATATTTGTACAGAAGAGTTTAATTTTAAAGGAGTACATACTATTACTTTCATTTCGATTCTCACCTGTGATCTTTGACATAGAGATAAATCCTGTGGAGTTACTGAGGCCCATAATAGGTTGTGATTTGTCCAGAGTAACACAGCTGATTAGTATAAAAGTCAGAATTTGAACCAAAGTCCTGAAGCCATTACCAATATCGCTTCTCCACAACACCCCACCTTTGGTGGTTGTTGCTTGGTTTTTTTTGCAAAAACATTGTTAGCTGGTTCCCAGAGAAAAAAGTATTTGTATTATCTGGGCAAGGGTAGGACAGGGTTCCTTTGTCTGTGCAGTCAGGTACAACAAGGCTTATTCCATATCTCCTGAACCATGTAGATTTACAGCTCCTTTCATCACCTCTATCTGTGTGCTAAAGAGGCCTCCAGAAGAGTGGCTATTTTAGGTACTTGCAATTTTGCCATGAGGAGAACTTCTCTCTACAATGCTGACCACCTTTCTGGCCTGTAAAGTGTTTCTTCTCTCCATGTTTCCAGCTCAGGGACAGGAAGCATTGAAGAAACCCAGTGCCAATGGGTGTGTGTTGGGGGCAGGAAGGAGGTGGGCACCGAAGAAGGATGTTGGTTGGTTGGAAATCTGTATGCCAGTTGGCAAGACGGACGCTAGGGATGGAGCAGCGGAGGCAAGCCTGTTGTCAACAGGCCTGGCCAGGCCAGATTTGCCCCCTAAGACTGACCTCCTTCCAGAGTTGCTTGGTCTTAGCAGGAAGCAGATGCCACCTTTTCCTCCCATGATTTAATTTCATCATCTCTTATTGTGAAGAGCATTTTCTGACATTCAGTTCCCCTCCTCATCCCTGGGATTTAATGTTAAAAAAACATTAGAGCATAATTATGTATGTATGTATGTATGTATGTATGTATGTATGTATGTATGTATGTAAGAAAGAGTCTAGATTTGTAATCAAGGCACCTGGATTCGAATCCTGCCTTTGCCACTGACCTACCTTCGTGATCTGCTGAACTCTCTGGGCCTTATTTTCCCTAAAAAGAAAATGCTTAAAGTAAATGATGATTCCCTCATACCTGCCTTGGACTTCTGGGACGATGGATTTACCCAGAAGGGACTTAGAGGTCATTTAGATTTTTTCCACAGAGAAATAATTTTTTTAAAATGAAATTAACCTCCTGGAAACACTATTGGAAGCAATTAACAAGCATTTATTCCATAGCTTGTCTATTACCCAGAAATCACCTCTTTCAGTATGTCCCAGTCAAACCAAGAACAGTATAGATGTTTTGAATGTGGAAAGGAGGACCAAGTGGTGGCAGCTATCCAAGGGTGCAGTATTATAGGGACACCTGGAAGTGTAAGAAGCAGGGAAAAGGATGATTTTTAACAGAGGACCCAGGAACCCCCAACTCTGGTGCCAACAAAGCTCTGGGGGAGGTGAGAAGATCTGGCACTGAGGGACAGTGGGGAGAGTCAGCAGTAGAGAAGAGGTCATGATAGTACCAAATCTATGCTTTATACTTCCCTAAGCATTTTCTCATCTGTTATCTTAATCCCAACAATCCAATGAGATAAACCAGAGCAAGTCCAATTATCTTCTTGCCTACCTAAATTTTACAGTTGGAAAAATCAGTAGCATGGGCTTATGGGCTGACTGATGGATGATACAATTTTCTGACAACAAAGAATTTTTTAATACTGTACAAGTACTTCTTGGTGCCTCACCATGTGATTTTTTTGAAGGTATGGTTGGGGCAGAAGTGAAGGATATTGGTGAATGTACTACAAAGTCCCAGGTACTTTTTGTCCCAAGTACAGAAGGGTTGTTTGGGGGTCAGAGCTGTACTCTGAGTTCTAAATACCCTCTTCCTCTGGTTTACAGAGTTGTTTTTTTTTCTCATTAGATGACAACTGTAGTTAATGTTTAAATCTCTGGGAGAAAAACTGTCCTGAATGCCAAAACTCAGGCCTCTGTTTATTTAACAGACACACTAGTCATGACATGTTGCAGACAGAACTCTGTATAAAGACCAAAAATGGAATCTCTTATGACATGCTCCCATAATCAGACCTCTGGAGAGGTATTTTCTATATATTGGAGATTTTCTGTATATAGAGACGACTAGAAGTTGCCAAGCAGGTGCCAACCTGCATTGGTAGAGGAATTTTCTTCACCTGGAAGCTCTGCATTCACTGACAATCAGGGGTCCCATTCCTGCCCCTATTCCTAAAGATGACTAGATGCTTGCAAAAGAAGCCTTTTCTTTCTTTTTAAAATTCTTATTATGAATTTAATCATCAATAGTCATGAAAACGTCAATATACAAAGAACAAAAAAAAGACTATATTAAACCATGAACTTCTATTACACGTAGTTTGGGTTTTTTAAGAGTATGTTAAATTTAACAATAGTTTCATGATGGAATTGTCTTGTTTGTTTTCCCTCCTAAACTTTTCTTAATTTTCTTTTATGTATTTTCAAATACTTTACTGATTCACTTTTCCTGCTTTTTTTTTTGGCATCTCTATCACTGCCCACTAACTCATCACTCTTCCTCCCTTGTAACAAATAAGCACAATTACACAAAGCAAACCCACATATCGACTGTGTCTGAAAGCACTTGTCTCATTCTGCACAGTCTTTTCTGCCCAGAGGTGGGTGGCATGCCCCATCATCAGTCTTCTGGTGTTGACATTGGTCACTGCATTGATCCCAGTGAAAGAAGCCTTTTCGAACGGATGTACCCTTCACAGAGCTAATGAGAGCAGATGCCTGCTTTTTCTCAGGCGCTCACACATATTCACCCTTTTATCATCTCTATCTCCTGCCTATGCTCAGTCTCCCTCAGACACATCTAATACAATGGAAGTTCAGCCTGCCAGGAGACACCTTGTTACTTTTTGGCAGGAGTGACTGCTTGGACACACTAAAGCTCTGTTTGGAGGCAAGGGAGATCCATGGGCTTGCCTGGCTGGAGCCTCGGAAGAGATTGGTTTCCAATGCGTTCCAGGCACATGTGTCCTGATATGCCAAGCTTCTCCTGCTGAGGCAGAAAGTCTTTATTTCCTCCCAGTCTTACCCTAGATTCTCCTCCTCTCCACAACTTCCTGGCTTAAGGAAAACACATGAGACTCTGTAATGCACATGTTCCACCCCTCTCCCCCAACCAGCGTTCTCTTGGACTTGAAACACTTGACAGCTTAATTTTTAAGTGAAAGGGGAGTTTGGGAAAGACAAATCCCTTAGGAAGTAGCAAGGAGAGGAAGGCACTGGAACTCTGGAGGAAAAGGTCTACCTCAAAGGCTGCCAAAGACAAACTTTTTCCTACTTCATAATTTTGCCTTAAACTTGGCCTCACTATAGCTAGGAAAGACCAAATGGAATTCAGTCAAAAGGCCACACTTAAGGATTTAAAAGGCCACATGTGGCCTTAAGGTGGCAGGTGCCCCACCCCTGGCATAGTAGTGGAATCTAGCCTTGAAGCCTACCTGGGTTCAAATTCCACTTTTCATATGTACTGGCTCTAGAACCTTGGGAAAACTGTTTAACCTTTCAGAGTTCTAGGCAAGTTGCAGAGAAGGTGCTGACCTTCATTGATAGAGAAACTTGCCTCACCTGGATTACCTATAGAATCAAAGGTCCTGTTCTTGTCTCTTCTATCTGGAGATGCTTCCCTTATGAAAGTGGCCAATGGCTTGCCACACCACCTCCATTCCCTTCATTTTTCCCCTGCCCTGGGATTAGAATCAGCCTTAAGTCAGGAGAATCTTTCCATAGTCATCTCCCAACATGGAAGAGAGCTGACCTGAGAACTTACCACATCTTCTGAGATCTTGACAGATGGGAGTCATTTACATTGGCCATTAGGAAGAGCAAATCTGTACTGCCATGAACATCTGTTTAAAATGAACATCAGACTCAAGCTTCCAACCTCTCTGAGTCCCTTCCAATGAGCTCCACAGCTGCCAAGAAGGGGGAAGCATTGAAGACATTGTTCCAAGGGAGAATAAATTACTCAACTCCCCCCCTCCCCCCCCATACTATCTTTCTCTCTGTCTCTCTCTTGCTCTCACCCTCTCTCTCGCTCTCTCTTTGTCTCTCTCTGTGTCTCTGTCTCTCTTTCCACATTGTTCTTTGGGCAGAGAATTTGCAACTATGCAAGCTGGCAGCCTCATTTACTGAGCACAGAATCTCCCATCCACAAGATTTTCCAAGCTTCTCTGCTAAAGGGTTGCTTTACTTCTGATCTCTGATTTGGAAGGAAGTTGAAAGGGCCCTTTTGCCTTCCCAGTGTAGTACAGTGGAAAGACTGTGGTCTCTGGAGCCAGGGGATTTGGGTTCAAATCCTGCTTCTGGTACTTACTACTATTGAACAAGTTCCGGGATTTCCCTGGGTCTCAATTTCCTCATCTCTAAAATGAGGGATCTGGATGAGATTGCCTCAGAGCTTCCTTCTAGATCTATGACTCTATTGTCTTTTTGGTGTTAGAAGGACACCCTCAAAAGTGAACAGTATATTCAACCCTTTATTATAAACAAAATCTCCTTGATACAATTGGAAGAAAAATCTGGAAAAGCAGCTTAGATTGATAATTTAAAAATCAGTAAGTATTGAGTATATACCTGTGCCCAAGTTTCTATTTTGTTGATTTGACCTCCATAATATCTCTTATATCTATCTCTTTCCTCTTATAATACCCTACCCTAGCTCAGGGTCTTACCACTTTTTTGCCTGAACGGCTTCTAGTCTCTCTTCTCTCCAATTCTTCCTTTCGAAAATTCTTTTTTAAATTTTGAACTTATTAGCATGTGCAGGCAGACAGCTCATTGGATAGAGTATCAGTCTGGAGTTAGGAAGATCTGAGTACAAATCAGGCCTCAGGTACTTAATAGCTGTGTGACCCTGAGCAAATCACTTAACACCATTTGCCTCAGTTTCCTCATCTGTAAAATGGGGGTAACAATAGCACCTACCTCTCAAGATTGTTATGAGACTCAAATTAGACAATAACTATAAAGAGCTTAGCACAGTGCCTCGTACATAGTAAGTGCTATAAAGTGTTAGCTATTATTTTAATTATCAAATAAAACAAACATTTCCATATACATGGTGGAATAGAAAAAAAGAGATGTGACTATTATGTATGTAGACCTCGCTTTTCTTTTAAAATATGCAAGCAATTCAATATGTAACTTTCAAAACTATCCCGCTTGTCTGTGATTCTTTCTGGCCTTCCTTCTGTAATCTGTACATTAAAAACAAAAAAACAAAAAAACCCTTCATTTCCTTTTTTTTCTTTTTCCAGCAATCTAGTTCTCCCTCCAACTCCACCTCTCCTCTCCCCCCACCATTGGGGGAAAAAAAGACAAAAATTTTATAAGAAATATATATAGTCAAACAAAACAATTTCCCACCTTGGTTATATCTGAAAATGTATGTCTTATTGTACATCTCGGGTCCATCATTCGGTCAGGAGGTAGCTGGCATGGCTTCATTGTCTGACTTCTGGAATTATTATTGGTCATCACTCATCAGAATTCTTAAGTCTTTCAAAACTCTTTTTCTTTACAATGTTGTTATTGGGTAAATTGTCCTCCTAGTTTTGCTCACTTCCTTTCTGCATCAATTCCTGTAAGTCTTCCTGGAAAAATGTATTGGGGAAACACCATGGGACCTTCTTCCCATTGGGCCAGGTACCCCAAGAAATGTGCTTGGACTCCGCATTTGCTTCTTTCTATTCTGGGTGAAGAGACTGGATTCTCTGATGCTGTAAATTCAAAAGGTCCAGAAGGGTAATTGGATGTGTGTGTGTGTGTGTGTGTGTGTGTGTGTGTGTGTGTGTAATAATTGCACTGTGAAGCAAACATCATTTTGTAAAAATTAATTGATGTAAAGTGATTAAATGTAACTGAGTCACTAGACCCTAGCAACACAGCCAATGGGAGTTTGAGCCAACGACATTAGAAGAAAGACCTCCAAATCCTCTCAGAGCTCCCTAGGACCCCGAGGGATCAGATATAACTTGCCTGGCTCCAGGAGACTGGGCCAGAATCAGCTGATTTTCTCTCTCATCATTCTTAAGGTGGCAATAATTTTCCATTATATTCACATACCATAATTTGTTCAGCCGTTCCCCAAATGATGAGTACTTCTATGGTTTCCTTTACTTTTTTTTAATAACAAAAAAAGCTGCTATAAATATGTTTAAACATCTGGGTCCTTTTCCTCATTCTTTGATCTCTCTCCAATCCCTCTTTCTCAAAGCTGGCAAAATTATCTTCCTAAGGCACAAGACTGACCATATTGCTCCCCTTCTCAACAACCTTCAGTAGCTCCTCATTGTTTCTAAGATAATATTCAAATCCCTCAGCCTGGCATTTAAGACCTCAATAATCTCTCTCTTACTTTAACTCTTCTCCAGCCTTATCTCCTACCAAACAAATGCCATGTTCCAGCTAAACTCGCCTATGAGCTATTTCTTGGAATTGATACCGCATCTCCGACCTTCTTGAATTCACACAAATCCCCTTCCTGAGCTTGCCCCTCTTCCCAGAATTCTTGCCTTCCTTCAAATGACCATCTTCTCTATGAAGTTTTCCCTTATTTTCACCAGTTGTAACTGCTTTCTCCCTCTTCAAACTACCTTGCCTTATTTGTGTTCATTTAATTCTATCCATTCATCCCCACTCTCCCCAGGTAGAATGTGCGTTTCCTGAAAGTTTACTTTTAACTTGTTTTTAACTTTGTATCCTCTGTACACATTGTCTCACAGACAGTAGACACTTTGGCAACTTTGGATGGATTGAGTTGCCCAATATTGGGGATAGGGGTGGGGAAGGATAGAGAAGTACAAATCCCTGTCCTCAAGAAAGAGAGGAGACACACATAAAACAATATTAAAGTTTTGCACATTGTAACTGCTTCATAAATGATTGTTGCATGATGAGTGAATGAATGAATGGTAAACCACAGAACATGTGAGATGTCCTAAAAGTAAGTTTCAAGCTATGAAAATTTTCACTATTACGCAATAGGATTCAAATGGGATTGCTTCAGAAGTCCAACAGCCATTCATCTGAGCTGGATCAGTCAGGGAAGGCTTCCTGAGGAAGACCACAGCTAGATGTTAAGAAATGAATAGGATTTCCTTTAATGATATATATATATAAAGTAGGGAATGATAAGATCTTAGACTTAGAGCCAGAAGGGACCTAAGAAGTCATGGGGCCCAATGACCTCATTTTATAGATGAGGAACCTGAAGGCTATAATAATTTCTTTCACTCATGAGGGAGATAAGGACAGTGTTCTATAATTATTTCACGGATATTCTCCCTGACGGTTGAACCCAAGTTTATTTCTTTGGCATTCCCCAACACAGTCCCTATGTTCTCCATTGGATGTGATAAACAATAAGCCAGATATGCACCTTTCATCCAAAGCCCACCAAATCCTTATGAACCTAGGTTAAAGGTAGCCCTCGCTGCAAGTAAATTACCAGACATCTAGAGAAATTAAGCATTTTGCTCAGGGTTATAGTGTTAGAATTGTTCTGTGGGGAGTAAACTGTCATGTGATTGGTGATAATTGACCAAGGATTACCAATGTGGTCCCACCAGAAGAATTTCTTCTTTGTTGAGATATATGGAACTTAGAATGGGATCACAGAATCATAAATTTGGAAATGAAAGAAACATTAGAAGGCCATCAAATTAGGCATCTCCTGCCCCCACGTACTTTACAGATGAGGAAAGAGAAATTAAGCTACTTGCTCAGCATCACACAGTATCAGAGGTAGGATTTTAATCCAGGCCTTCTGAACTCCAAATTCAATATCCCATCCATTATACCATACTCTCTCTCTTGATATATAGGAAGGGAACCTAGAGATCAGTTAGGCTGATCTCTTCATTTTACAGGTTAGCCAATCAATCAGCATGCATTTATTAAGCCTCAACTATATGCCAGTCACTGTACTAGGCACTGAGGAAACAAAGATTAAAAAATGGAATAGTCCCTGCCTCAAGGAGCATAATAAAAAAACTTTAGCCTTATGGAGGTAGAGTGACTCACCCAAGGTCACACAGCATATGCAAGAGTGATAAAATCGAAAAAAGACTCAGGACTTGTGAATTTCAGTCCTATGCACTTTTTCTTTGTCAAAGTTATATTGATGTCATTCATTCTTCACTACAGATACTTCTCCAGTGCTCTCAAGGCCTTTTCTGCACCAGATCCACTTCAAACTCCCAGTTTCTGCCTACTGTCTAGGCTTCCCTACATCATACCTTTTTTTTTTTTTTTTGGAGGAGAGAGGTGAGGCAATCAGGGTTAAGTGACTTGCCCAAAGTCACATAGCTAGGGTCAAGTGTCTGAAACTGAATTTGAACTCAGGTCCTCCTGCCTCCAGGGCCAGCTGTCCCCAAGGCCTATTCCTTTCTGCTGGGAGGTGGTCCTCCTGGCTTCACAAGATTCATCACTACCACCTGGCATGAGGTTGGACTTTGAGGGAGGACCTTGAACAGTCCAATCCTGTCTCTCTCAACAGACTTCTCTTCAGTTTCTGATACTTTACCTAAACTCATTTCTCAATGTTCCCCATTCCAGGGATTCTAAACTCCTACTGATGAAAAACAGCTCCATTCCCTATCCCCAACTGCTTACTCCCTCATTCCCATAACCCTAGTCTGCACACATCTTACTCCAGATCTACCCAACCCTTTTCTGTACTCTCTGGAGTGCCTGCTCCTTAATTAACAAACTTGCTTTAATTCCAAACCTTGTTCTTTCCCACTCCTCCCATTTTCTGATACTCACCGAGATCTGGCTCCCTCCAGATGACACTGCATCCCTGGCCACACTTTCTAGTAGACTGCACTGTGACTCATACCTCCTGACTCACTGGTCATGGTGGGCGAGCTGAAATACTCCTTTCTCCCCATTTCCTCTTTTAGACTCTCCTTCTACCACAATCACTCAGTAATCTCTCCTCTGAGCTTTATACTATCCAAATTTATTATCCAATCCAGATCCTGATGACCATTACCTAGTTACCCATGATATTGTCATTCCTACAACAGTGAGTTCAACACCTGACTTACAGTCTTTTGCTTCAATCCCAATCTTGACTTCAACATACACAGCAATACTCCCTTAAGTACTCTCACTTCTTACCTCTTTAATCTACTCAGTCCTCAGTCCTTTCCCCTTAAACCCACTGCACTCTGAAGCTGGGACACCAATCGGCCCCTGCCTGAGGGCTCCTCCGGACCCTCCTGACTTCAGAGTGATTATCAACAGTAACTGCTACTGTTTCCCACCTAGCCAGATGTCTTTCTTTTTCTTGACCTCATTAAAGGGTCCATGCCCTGGCTACTTCTTAAACAGGCCTATTCAATGAATGGGGTTGCCTCACCCAAAGTGAGTACCTGCAAAGACCTTGGCCTAAAGGACCCAAGGTCTCCCAGTGCATCCTGAGTCATCTCCAGTCATCTTAATGAATGTCTGGTTGCTAGATTCTGATGGCTCAGGAGGAGAAATGAGGCTGGTGATCTGCACAGCCCTCCCTCACCCAAAACAAAGTCAAGTGCAAGTCATGTCACCATTTCTCTGATGGCATGGTCTTCTTTGGCGTCGAAGGAAGAACACAAAGTCAGTCCTCATGATATACATTTCCACTCTCTCCTTAACTAAACAAAGGAGGTACCTTTTATCTCTTCTCCAGGATCTGACTTGGTCTTTATAATTACTCAGCATTCACTTGCATTTTTAGGGGATTGTCTTTTTGTTTACATTGGTAGAGGTATCACACAAAGCATCAGTTTATATGTGTGGATGATTTCTAGATCTATTTATCTATCCCTAAGCTCATATGCCTTCCCATGTTTTTCTGAATTTCCCACATGAGCCATTTTAAAAGTACAATAATACTCTATTACGTTCCTACACATATGTACATAGGTAAACTGCAATGATATTCTATTACATTCATAGATTTGTTCAGTCATTATGCAGTCAGTTCTTTGCTACTACAAAAAGTAGTACCATGAATATTTTCATATTATATAGTATCTTTCTTTCTCCCTTTGATCTCCTTTGTTTATATACCTAGAAGTAGGATCTCTGGGTCAAAGGATAGAGACATTTTAGCTGCTTTGGGTCGTTGTTGGGTTTTTTACATTATTCCAAACTGTTTTCCAAAATGGTTGGACTAAACCAGGGGTGAGGAACCTGCAGCCTTGAAACCTCATGTGACCCTCTAGGTCCTCAAATTCGGCCCTTTTGACTGAATCTAATGGATGTGGATGTGGACTTGAGGACCTAGAGGACCCCACCCCTGGACTGAGCCATAGCTCCTCATGCTTTCTTCTCTCTACCACCCACCCCCTAAGAAGTCCCAGATGGCTTGGGCAAAGATTCTTTGCTGTTGTAGATAGCCCTCTGATTCTATCTTTCTCCAGGAATTTAGGTAGAGTGGGAGTGGGTTCCCAAGAATTCCTTCTGCTACTTTTCCTGCCTCCCGACCGTAAATGAATTACTGTCTGAAAGACCCATGTTTGACCACAATATTTAGAGGCTATAGCACATGTCAAGCCCCATTGTAGCTAGCAATGGAGGGAAGCAGAGCAAGAATGCTCCTAAATGCACCAGAATGTATAAGGATGAATCAGAGTCTAATACACCTATCTACTCAGTTCAGTTGGCTCCAAATTTAGGGGACATATCTGCCTGACATGTTACGGGTACAGCAATAAGACTAGAATGTACCGTTCCCAGTCCCTGGCCCTGAACTGGTAAGGCCCCATTGTACTTCCTTCCAGAGCTGTAATTTTCTCTTTAGAGAGCACAGACCAGTTATTAACTTAATTTTATTTTATTTCCTTGGAGAGTCTCTAAATTCATATCCATAAGTCCACATCCCAAAGTGGTCACTGAAAGTTTCCTTATCACAATCTTCTCTATTACTGCTTCTGTCTCTCTCTCTTGTCTATGAACACACACACACACACACACACACACACACATACACACACACATACACACACACACTCACACATACACCCCTATATCTGTCATACCATCACCACAGCACCAAGTAGTCTGGCAAGACCACTGAGCTAAAAAGAAATACAGGGAAATTTTAAAATGTCCCCTAGATTTCCAGAAGGCCATTGGTTTGAGGAACTCTTCAATACATACCAATTGTGACCACCATTCATGATGCCAACGCAGAGTCTTTGTGCTGAGGTAAAAATTTAGAATAGGGATTTGGGACTGCAGTTGGAATATATGTATCTAAATATATTTATTTATTCCAAATATATTACATATATATGTGTATGCATACATATACACATATGTATATATACACACAAACATACATGTTCATGTATATATGTGTGTACATATATGCATACACATATATACGCATGCATACATATGTGTATATGCACATGTGTATATGTATGTATGTATATATCACCATACCACCCCCAAAAGAAAATCTCAGGTGATAAGAGCTGCAAATTGTGATTTTCTAGAATTTATGTGCTTACTAGTTTCAGTTGTGTCCAACTCTTTATGACACACTTGGGATTTTCTTGTCAAAAACACTGGAATAGTTTGCCATTTCCTTCTCCAACACATTTAACAGATGAGGAAACTGAGGCAAACAGAGTTAAGTGACCTGCCATGGGTCACACAACTAGTAAGTGTCTGAGGCCTGATTTGAATTCAGGAAGATGAGTCTTCCTGTCTCCAGGCCCAGCCCTCTATGCACTAGGAGGCTGTATCAGCAAGGACACCAACATGCACAGGAGGACCTGCTATTCTTAGATCTGCTTTTCTAAAAGGAAAGCACCTTTTGAGGGGTCAACAATCACTTTAATCAAGCATATCTATCATCCACTTAGTTCAGGGGGAAAAGTCAGCACCCTGAACTTCAGGAAAAATACAGAGAAATAAGAACCAACAGACAGGGCTTCCAACTATCTGACCATACATTACAGATCAACAGATAGATCCAACTGTCTAACCATACATACATAGTTACCAGCGCCAACATCTGGGTTTTCAAAGGCAGAGGGCTCCTTAGTGGCTGCCCAGAGTCTCCTCTGGCCAGTTACTTCCAAAGAGTAAGCCCCGAAACAAAACCTCATTTCAGAGTAGATAGATAGATAGATAGATAGATAGATAGATAGATAGATAGACAGACAGACAGACAGACAGACAGACAGACAGACAGACAGACAGATAGATAGATAGATAGATAGATAGATAGATAGATAGATAGATAGATAGATAGATACTTTTCAGAGCCTGAGGGCATCACAGCCCTTAAGAACCAGTGCCTCATTAACAAAAGGTGTGGGCCTTCCTATAAATCTCCCCTAATCAAATTCTCCTTAATGGGCAGGCCCATTAATGGGTGGGGAAGATCTTTAATCCCATTAGCATGCCACCTAACTGTCTTCTGGGCATTATGGAAGTCAGTAATAGAGCTCTTTGTTGCCAGACTGTTAAGCCGTGTGTTTGATACCTCTGATGCAGAGCATAAGGAGCTGGACCGAGAGTCAGGAAGACCTGTATTCAAATCCCACCTCCAACTCATACTGTCTGTGCTATCCTAAACAAGTCACTATTTCTTAATACCCCTAAGCAACTCCCCAACATTATAACTTAAAGAGAAAGTGCTAGTCTACACTGGCAAAAGAAGTTCTATCTGGGAGTTTGAGTACGTCCTACTCCACTTTGACTAGAAATTTGCCATACTTCTCCTACAAATATGTTTTTGGGTAGATTTTTGAGTAAGAAGATCTAGTTTTCAATTCTGGCAGGATCACTTACTACATGTGTCAAGGTGGGCAAGTCAATTAGTTTCCAGTGCCATCACCAGAAAGCCCCTATAGGGTTCTCATCTGAAAATAATGCTCACTTAGCCTCTGCACTGGGCTAGCCAGAAAGATCCAGTTATAGCCATCTACACTCTCTTAATAGAAGACACTGCCAGAGATAACTGTAAATGACACAGATACTTGAATGATAAGCATTCCATAAATAAAACATGATATAGTATTTACTTGAAAGGGGAGATAATAGCTTATATTTGTATGGTACATTAGAATTTACAAAGCACTTTACAGATGTGATTTCTTTTGCTTTTCCTAACAGGTGTGAGAGAGGTATTATCTCCATTGTACAGATAAGAAACTTTCTTTGCCAATACAGATTAATGCTTTCTCTGCAGTTTATAGTATTGAAATGTTTCTTAGGGATACTGAGAAATTAAATGACTTATCTAGAGTTACCTGGACAGTATGAATTAGAAGTGAGACTTGAATACAAAGGCTTCCTAACTTTTAGATCCAGCTCCCTATACTTTATGTCAGAGGTATCAAACACATGGACCAACACTCTGAATCAGATTAAAATGTAGTTGGAAAATATTTAACAAAAGAAATAAAAATACAGTAGAATATAGACAATCTTAATATGTGGTTTTAAAGTCAGTATGTGACTTGCAAGGTTAAACATCTTAGGGGGCTCTGTTTGTATTTGTCATCATTGTTTCATCATACTGCCTCTCACAAGTAGGTACTTCTTGCAAAGTTGTTGAATCTGTGATTTCTCTAAACTCCACCACCACCACCACCAAATACAATCTAATATTCTATTGTGTCAATGTAAATCACCAGATTAAATGACAATCGTGACTTCAGAGGACTGATATTGAGGCAAGCCTCCTCTCTCTCTGCACAGAGACAAGTGGACCATAAGTATGGACTGAGATATATGTTGTCATACGTGGCCAAAGTGTTGAATGGTCTTTACTTAATTGTAGTTGTTTTTGTTATAAAGGATAGTTTAGTTTAGTGCTAGTGGAGAGGAGATTCAATGGGAAGTTTCAGTGATGGAAAAAAAAAAGAACATCCACAAAATATTTCTCTTAAAGAAGAAAAGAATAATTTTCTAGAAATGTCATTGTTTAATTTTATTTTTTATCATTTAATACTTTAGGGATTGGTGATTTTCCCCAGTGTGGATATTCCCTCTAATAATGCAGATGGCAAACATTGTACAACTTTGAGAGCTGTTGGAGAACCAAAAAATTAATTACCAAGTGATCAACCTAGTCATGAGTCAGGTGATGAGTAGATGGTAAGCTATCCAAGCTTGCCTGTTCCATGGGACTCTTAACCACGAACTCTGATAACTTTGTCGGAGGGCTCCACCTCAGATGAGAGGAAGTTTTCTCAAATTTTCCTTCTCTCACAAGGATAAGAATGGAACATGCAGGTTGTTCTTCAATGATCCTTCCCTCTCAGCCCTATTTTTTAATCACACTTTTCTTTACACAACTTCTCCTTCATAACCCTTTGTAATATGTTGAAACTCGCTCACTCCTAACACGTTTCTCCCACTTAAGGTGATTCTTAGTTTCAGTCCTTCACGGTTCCATACAACTGTCTATAAGAATTTTGGTGTTAAAAAGATGAGTTTTTATTTTAGGGAAAAGCTTAAAAGAACATTCAAAGAACTATAGTTTCCCAAATGACATTCAGTCCCTTCTTTCCCTCCTATTCAATTATGTGAATTGTCCACCTGCAACATCTGTCACGATATATGTTCTTGGGAGGGAGAGGTAGAAAATTTACAACTAATGGAAGTGATTGTTGAAAACTGAAAACAAATAAATTAAATTTTTAAAAATAAAATTGAAAAATGCTTGTCAGAAAAAAAAAAAAGATATATGTACTTGTGAATGAGCTCCATCACACTGCAAAAGAAAGTCTGGACCAATAGTATCAAACTCAAATAAAACATCCCTACAGGCTGTAATTGACTGAGAAAAACACAGATTAACATTATCTCTGTGGTATTTTTGTTTATTTTGTTAAATATTCTCCAGTTGTTTTGGGGGGGGTGGGGAAGGCAATCAGGGTTAGGTGACTTGCCCAGGTCACACAGCTAGTAAGAGTCAAGTGTCTGAGGCCAGATTTGAACTCAGGTCCTCTTGACTTCACAACCAGTGCTCTATCTGCTGTGCCACCTAGCTGCCCCTGCCAATTACATTTTAATCTGACTCTGGCAATACTGGAGAGTTTTGCAGGTAGGTGTGTGGGCCAAAAGTTTGACAACTCTGGTCTAGACAATAGGTATTTGTCAATCCACTTGTATTAATGAATGTATTTCAACATATTTCACAATAGATTATATCTTTACCCTACGCAAATGACTGAAAGATGTAAGAATACAAGATGCCATTGCAATTATTGTGAGTTTCCTATTTTTAAAAAAAAACTGAATTGGAAGATCAAAATGTGACCTTAAACATTCCTCTTCAACATGGTGTCTCCAAAAGAATATTTCAGAATTCTACAAGATTCCTTGAAAGATATAATAACAGAGATTACCTATTCAATGATCCTCTGATCATTATTATCAAGTGAGGCAAAAAAATAGGATGATCTGCTCTTGACAAAGGTCATGGAAGAGATCTAGGGCACAGTCCAAGCTGCAGATTCTCTAAAGATGATAAGGTTCTCCAGGCACTCCCATTTACAGGTGACACTATGCTTACAACAAATCTCAGCACAGTGCAGAACCTCCTATAAGAGATCCATAACCAGTCAAAAGAGTTTGCCCTAATTATCCACATAGGAGAAGCCAAGTGAATGAAGAATGTCTGTAGCCCAGAAGTAGAAGCTAGTATGATAAAATCTCTTTAATGTGGGTCCCACTTATCTACACTGCGTAATAACTTGGAAAACTTAGATTGGAAACTTAGTTGAAATTGACTTTAGCACTAACTAAGCAAGTCTATTAAGCTAATGAATGCTAATAAGATTTCACAGGGAATGCTTATCCTGTTAAAAGAAAAGCCAATATGCAATTTATTAGATTTTGGATTTGGAATTTTAATAAGGGAATAGGGGATAGGGATTGGTATTGGTATAGAGAATTCCCATGTAAGGAAAGGCTCTCTATCAATGCAGATCATTACATTCTCTGCAGCTGAGAGTCACCTAGAACACTGAGAGATTAAGTCACTTTCCTAGGATCACACAACCAATATGGGTCAGAGGTGGAATTTGAACTCAGGTCATCATGGCTTCAAGGCTAGCCCTCTATCCACTACACCAGACTGCCTCTATTATTGGATCATTACTAACAAATATGAATTGAATGTCTGCTGAATATTGATTGGCAACATGGCACAGTGGGTAAAAAGTTAATGTTAGGATGAAGATCTGAGTTCAAATTTTACATCTGTCTGATGTGGGCAGGTAGGTGGTACAGTGAATAGAGTGCTGGGCCTCAGGTCAAAAAGACCTGAGTTCAAATCTAACCTCAGACACTTACCAGCTGTGTGATCCTGAGCACGTCACTTAAGTTTCCTCATTTATAAATTAACTGGAGAAGAAAATAGTAAACCACTCCAGTATCTTTGCCAGGAAAATCTCAAATGGGGTCATGAAGAGTCAGATATAACTGAAATGACTGAACAACAGCAACTTATTGGCTATATGACCCTTAGACCAATTATTTAAGTTCTTGTGCTTTAGGCAACTCTCCAAGACTGTAAGTTACAGAGAAGGGGGTAACCTAGAGAGCTGGATAGTTTCCTTTCCTGAGAATTTCATATAACAATAAAATCACTTCCTCATTTCTTTCTTTTTACTAAATGCTAGACATTGGAGAACCTGAAACATCATCATGAAAAGCTGGGAGTATTGGTGCTTAGGACAATTTTAATACATTAAAAGACATTTTATATATAGTATGTCCCAGAAGTCTTAGTGCAGTTTTAAGTTTTAATAGTTTATTGCTTTGTATATTTATATGCATATGTAATTATATATATATTTTGTTTATGTATGTACGTGATAAATGTAAACTGTTAAAATGTAAATTCCTTGAGGACAGGAACTGGATTGTTTATAGCTTTACCTCAACAGACAGTACTTAGTATATAGCACTAGCTATAATAATAATTATTAAATTATTTTTTATTGATAACTGATATTTATACAGTTGATGTTCACAAAGTGCTTTTAGATTCACAATCTTATTTGATTCTCAGAACGTTTCTCTCTCATCAATGTCATCCCCATTTTACAGATAAACAAACAGAGAGATGGCTTGACTCATTCATGGTCATACAACTAGTTATGTCCTTGGCAGGATTCACATTTACATATCCCCTGACTTCAAGTTTTTCCACTACACCATGTTGCCTATTGGCATGACTCAATATTAAGTACAGATTCCTCACTACATTTGTGTATGGGGTAAAGGGAATTGTTGGAGAAATACAAATAGCCAATGTTTCATGATACTGCCTTAAAATTCTGTTATGTCATAATGGCTTATAGGAAGGTGAATCCCTCTAGCATCATCTCCATGGAAGGAGACCTATAGGACCTCAGTTGGGAAAAGATGAGGTAGGAGCATTTCTTTTCTAATTATGATTTGTGAGATGGAGTGAAAACATAGAAGGGTTCAGTACAAAATTGGGTTTGTAGGCTGGGAGTGGGCAATAGCCTTTGTTTTATAGATTTCCCAAAAATTGTGTCATTGGAATGGTCATAAATCAAACCCTCTTCAAAATTACACAAGGGTCTTTGTCACAAGACACCCACTCCCACCCTAGGGGGTAGGGTAAGGTGGGGAGAATGCTGTGAATCTTTTTATAAAGTAAATAATTAAATCTCAAATTGATCTGATTTGTGAATTTGGATTTTCACATACAAGCCACTTGGGGTAATGAAAGGAGAACCTGCTTCAGAGTCAGAAAAACCTGAATTCAAGTCCTGCCTCTGATACATATGGGCTATGTGGTTACAAGTAAGTAACTCTCTGTGCCCACTGGTCCCTCTGTAATACTATAAGTTGCTAAGCTTCACAGATAGAGCATTTTCTCGTGGAGAGTTTGCTATACTTAGGAAGTCACAGATCTGGTCCAAAACCTCTGTGGTGTCCAGCATGACAAGGACATAAGCTGTTGTGGTTATGATTTAGTATTTCCATATATGCCACACATTCTCTCTAATTCTTTGAAAGTTTACAGTACAAAATCTACTTCATACAGCATAGTACAGAAAAAAAGATGATTGACTCTGGTGTCAAAAGTACTGGGTTCAAATCCCAGATCTTATATTTAACTTGCTTTTATGACTTTGAACAAGTCCTTCCTAACCTCAGTTTCCTTATCTGTAAAATGAAGGGACTGGACTAGATGGTCTATCTCATCTATTCTCTCTCTCTTTTGTCCTTCCTTCCTTTCTTCTTTCCTTTCTATTAACATTTATTAAGCCCCTATGTATACCAGGCTAAGCTCTAAGAATACCAAAGAGGTGAAGAAGAGTTCCTGTTCTCAAGGAGCTCATAATCCAATGGGAGAGACAACAATCAAGAAATATATACAACCAAGCTCCACACAGGATAAAGAAGAAAAGAAATTTTAAGGCACCAGAATTAAAAGGAACTGGGAAAGGCTTCCTACACATGATGGTATTTTAGTTGGGACTTAAAGGAAGCTGAGAGACTGGTAGGTGGATATGAAAAGGAAGAATATTCCCAACATGGGAGACAGCCCATGGAAATGCCCAGAACCAAGAGATGGAATGCAGTGCCGCTGGATCAAAGAATACATGAAGGATATAAGATAGAAAAGGTAAGAGACAGCTAGGTGATGAAAGACTTTGAATGCCAAATAGAGGATTTTGTATTTATTCCTGGAGGTGACAGGGAGCCACAAGAGTTTGTTGTGGCACTTTAGGAAAATTGCTTTGGTGACCAAATGTCAGTTGGATTGGAATGGGGAGAGACTTAAGGCAGGAAGACTCTTCAGCAGGCTATTGCAATAGAACAGGAATGAGATGATGAGGTCCTGCACCATAGTGATGAAGGTGTCAGAGGAGAGAAAGAGGAATATTTAAGAGAAGCTGCGTATGAAATCAGCAGGCTTTGGCCACAGATTGGATATGAAGGGTGAGAGATATAGAAGAGTTGAGGATGACACTATAATGGTAATTTAAGGTTAATGGGAGGGGGGGAAGAGTTAAAACTCTTCACTGCTCATTAGTAGGCCTCAATATTTTTTATTAATTTCTACTGAGAGACTGGGTCAGAGGGTTATGCCCTCCAGCTCTGAAAAGTGTATAAATACTCTGAGGTGAGGTTTTGTTTTGGGGCTTATTCATTGGAAGTGTTTGTTTGGCCAGATGAGACTCTGGGCAGCCGCTAAGAAAACCCCAAGCTTTGAAAACCCAGATGTTGGTGCTTCTCTCTCTGGTAACTATGTATGTATGGTTAGACAGTTGGATCTGTCTGCTGATCTGTAATGTATGGTCAGATAGTTGGAAGCCCTGTCTGTTGGTTCTTATTTCTCTGTATTTTTCCTGAAGTTCAGGGTGCTGACTTTTCCCCCTGAACTAAGTGAGTGATATATGTGCTTGACTGAAGTGGTTGTTGCTCTCTCAAAAGTTGCTTTCCTTTTAAAAAAGCAGATCTAAGAACCTATACAGCAGGCCCTCCTGTGCATGCTGGGGTCCTTGCTGTTACAGACAACTAGGTTGGGAGGATGCCATTACCCACTCCAGTAACAGAGAAATTAGGAGAAGGGGAGGGTGTAGGGAGAATGATGATGAGTTTAAGATATCTACTGGACTTAGTTCAAGATGTGTGAAAATTGGAAATGAGAGAGCTGTCATCCATCACTCATCTATTTATCTATAAATCCATATCTCCATCTCTACCTAAAAATATTATTTATGTATATGTGTGTATGTATCTCCACTCTCTCCTGAGTTTCAATCTATATATAAAACAGAATGTGCCAGAGATATCTCCAGCTCAGCATGTCCAAAACTGAACTCCCCATATCCAATTAGTTTCTAAATCCTGCTGTTTTTATCTCTACAGCATTTCAGACATCCACCCTCTTCTCTCTACTGACACAGTTACCACTTTGGTTTGGACCCTTATTATCTCTGTCTTAGATTGTTGAAAGATTCTTTAACTTGGTTTCTTTGTTTCAAGCCACTCCTAGCTCCAGTCCATCCTAAACTTGCGGCCAAAGTGGTTTTCCTAAAGGAAAAATTTGTTCATATGACTCACCTCTTCAGCTAACTCCAGGAGTTCCCCAAACTTCTCTGTTTAGCTGTTAAAGCCTTCCACAACCTGACCCAACTTATCTTTCCAGCCTTACTGTCCTTTACTCCCTCTTTTGCTCTCTGTGGTCCAGCCAAACTGGTGTTCTCTCCATTCTTTACACATATCACTTCATCCCCTGTCTGAGTCTTTATATTGGTTATTTCTCATGCATTTCCAATTGTTTAATTCCCAATGCATTCCCATTCCCTCTTCACATCTACCTCACAGAATCCCTCTCTTCCTTCAAGACAAAGTTCAAGCTCTACCTTCTATATGAATTATTTTGTGATCAACCCAGGTACTAGTGTCTTCCTTCCCAAACTACCTTGTAGTTAACTGCTTTGTATTTAAATGTATTTATCCTCTGTGTATATTTAGATCTGTCCTTCTCTCCCCAATTAGAATGTAAACTCCTGAAGAGTAGGGATTGTTTTATTCATTGTATTTGTGTTTTCAGAGCCTAGCATAGTTCCTGCCTCATAGAAGACACCATAGAATTGCTTGCTGATTGATTTGATGACTTCTGAGGTCTCTTCCAGCTCTGGATATAAGATCCTATACTAAAACATCCCTGAGAAATTATTTAATCTCTGAGGAGTCAAAAAAACTTCAGATAGTTTCTTGAGCTAGAGCATACCAGTGACCATTATACATTATAGGAAGGCTGCAGAAATAATATGTTCTTGTTTGCTAGGATATATTTTATAGTATGGGGTTTACTTGACAGGGGGCATGCCTGTTTTCCTGGTGTGTTTAGGCTCTGAGTTGTAGTAGTATCCTTGTAAAGAAGAAGTTTTCCTCTAAAATTCAATCTAGTAAATAAGTTAAAAAAATTTGTTAAGTGCTTGCTTTAACTAAAATACAGTGGTCAACAATGAGGGAGGCACAAAGTTTAAAGAAATGATCCCTACCTTCACCGATCTCATAATATAGTATGGGGATGAAATATATGTAGATAATTATAATGTCCTTATTGTGTATCATCATGTATGAGAAAGGTACAAAACAAAGGACCATGTGAAAGTTTAAGAGAGAAACATAGCTCGAACTGGGAGGAACTCTGAGACCATCTAGTGTGAGTCCCTCATTTTATGTAAGGAAACCAAGGGGCTGGAGCAGGGTGGGGTGGGGGCAGGGGGAGTGGTGGGTTAAGTAACTTGTCCAAGGCCAAAAAGAAAATTGAGTGGCAGCAACATGATTTGAATCCAGATCCTTGGGCTGCAAATCCAGTGCTCTTTCCACTATCTCTAGAAAGTCATTGCCAACCAAGGGGGAATGGGGGAGAGAAGAGGGAAAGTTTATTTAGAGAAGAGGCATTATTTGAGCTGAGCTTTGAAGGAGAAGTAGAATTCAGCAACCACAGAAGGGAATGGATGACATTCCTCATATGAGGACATGTGAGTAGGAGCAGAGAGATGGTAAAGCTCAGGCTGAGTGAGGAATTATTGAATTTAGAACTAGAGATTATTTAGTCCAACCCTCTTACTCACTGATGAGGAGGCTGATGCCTAGAGAGGTTGCTTGCTGTTTGTTTTTCATTCTTGAAGAGGACCATGACATCAGGGAAGTGATGCCATGACTTACAAGTAACTGGATTTAAGTGAGGGAGGGCTGTGCAAAGTCACCAGCCTCACTTTCTCCTTCTGAGCCACCTGGGGCCAGTGGTCAGATATAGATCAGGATGCCTGGAGATGACTGAATAGAATCATAGATTTAGGGGTGGAAGAGACCTTTAGAGGTCACCTAACCCAAGCCCCTCCTTTTACAGATGAAGAAACTGAGAATTAAGTGACAGAGCTGGGATTTGAACTTAGATTCTCCAATTTCTTCCATATCTGGGAGCTGCACCATGACTCCATTTGGATGGAGCTGACAATGATGAGATAAAGCTAGAAAGGCAGGGTGGTACCTGGCTATGGAGGGCCTTAGATGTCAGGCCAAAGAGTTTGAAGCTTCCTGAGATGTTTGTGCAAAGGAGCAACGTGACCAATGAATTCTTTGCCCCTAGAATTCAGAATGAAGTAGTAAGGCTTATCCCTATCCCAAGAGTACTACAGATCAGTGCTTTCCAACTTTTTTTTTTTCAATCTGTGACAGTGGCCAGGAGACTCATTTTTCTGTCTACTACTTTTCCATTCTGGGAAGAAGGGGGAATGGAAGGGAGGAAGCATTTATATAGCATTCTCTGTATGCAAAGCATTGTGCTGAGTACTTTTACAAATATTATTTCATTGGATTCTTACAACTCAGGGAGGTAGGCACTATTTTTATCCCTATTTTACAGTTGAAGAAACTGAGGCAAACAGTGTTAAGAGACCAGCTCAGCATCACGCAGTTAGCAAGTATCTGAGATTGGATTTGCAAGCAGGTCTTTCTAATTTCAGACCCAGGGCTCCATTCACTGTACCACCAGAAAGTCAATATTTTGCTCAGAAAATAAATATTCTCTATCTCTCTTTCTCTGAGTATGTATATGTGTGTGTATATGCACACATGTATACACATCGATATGCACAAATATATAACTATATGCATATAGAAATACCTATAAATACATACATACATACATATATATATGTATGTATGTATGTATGTATGTATGTATGTATATGTGTATAGTACAGGCCACAAGAGAAAAGTGGTCCATTTGCAACTTGGCACCGCAGACTTCTCATTGTGTTTGTCCTTTGTTGCCGAAGAAGACCATGCCATCAGAGAAGTGATGACATGACTTGCCCTTCACTTTGTTTTGAGTGAGAGAGGGCTATCTATACAAGGTCACCAGCCTCACACTTTCTCCTCCTGAGCCATCTGAATCCAGTGACCAGCTATTCTTCAGGATGACTGGAGATGACCCAGTATAGGCCACAAGAGAAAAGTGGTCAGTGTGCAGCTTGGCACCCCAATCTTCTCATAGGTTCATACTGGAAGAAATGTTAGGACCTGTTCACAAGAAGTTGAAACATTAACTCACTTTGAAGGAGTATCTTAAGTGGAAGTTACCAATACCTGTAATGAGCATAATAACTGAAACAATGAAACTCATTAGAAAGGTACTCATTAGACAGATTGGCTTTGAATTTAAAAGAGAGTGAAAGCAGATCCTAGTACCAGCCTTGGGCATGGATTTGTTTTCCCTACTTGTCTGAAGCTAGAGCCAACAAGTCTAAAGTGAATTTCTTCAAATGTGTCTATGTATATAGGTCAGGATACACCTAGCACCCCAACCCTCGGGCCTCCTCCCTCCTTTCTCCACTATACCTGCTACTGTCTCCACCCTCCAAAAACTCATAAAGGGAAAGGGAAAAAATCTCAGGGTACCGCAGCACACTACCTTATAACACAGTGCTGTGACATGTTGATGGGGAAACAGTGACCCAGAGTTCAATCTAGAGAATAGACAGCAAAATTCAGAGACTCCTCTTCTCGGATTCCCCACTCTCTGAATTTCACATCCCTCTTGACCTCTTGGCAATGTTCTAAACTCTCCGGTCATGACCCTGCATCTCTTATCTCTATCTCTTTTTTATCACCTTTCCTGACTTCATCTCCTCACCCTCTAGATATGGGTATTCCCCAAGACTGTTCTTTTTTCCCATGATTTCAGCCATCACCTCCCTAATAACACCAAATCCATACTTCTGGCCTGGACCTCTTTCTGTCTGCAGATGCAAATGCATGTGGAACATTTCCACTTTTGATATCCCGTCATAATCTCAAATATAACCTGTCCCAAACAGATTTATCAATTCAAACCCCCAGCCTGCCTCCCCTATCAAAAAATTAAAATAAAAATCCAGAGTTGTCCTCCAACAAGATCATCACACCCTCCCTCTCCACCACCCCTAAAATAGCCCAAGGCTTTGATTTCTATGTGTCCCTTGGGGAGGCGAGGATATTCCAGAGGGCAAGTCGCTAAGTAAACAGGCAGCAGGCCCTGTCTGCCCCCTTTAGACTACATTCCAAAGTCTAAAACCCGCTTGCTCTTTTGGGAACTCTTGGAAGTTATAAATAGACTTAAAGGATGGCTTTCTTCCTGAGTCCTTAGTTGAGGCCCAGGATGCTTTCTAAGGTTTGTGGCATTAGGGCTTTGTAGGATTTTTTTGGTCTTGCTCTAGCTTCTAAAAGGATACAAACCAAGGTATCCCATGGAAACTTGTAAAAAGGACTCTGTTCATCCCAGTCCTGTCTCTCTATACCATCCATCATGGGTTGACTTGATTTTGGGTTCCCCGCAGAGACTTGGGGGATGTAAATGTAGAAATAACCACTAAGGCCTCTGAGGCACCTGCCAGGGTCTTTTAGTGTGCAATGTGAGCTTGGTCCCTGGGCAGGCCTGCAGTAGGACAGCTGGCACTTGGTTAAAATGTCAGGAGTTTATTCTTGAAGCAGGGGTGTTGCTTCCAGAGGCAATCAGCCAGCCAGGTTGGCAGGGATCAATTCTTCTCCCTGCTGTCCCTGGACATTTGTCACATTAGAAGCTTACCATCTCTTAATTAGATGCCACAGAGAAACCATGGAATGTGATCCCAGGGCCAAGATTCTCTTCTAATGAGAATTTGGACTCTTTTCAGATGATTCCTTCTTCCTGGGAATAGATAATCGGAGGAGTTCAAGAATATAGCAGGGATTACAAGCCCCTGGAGCTCCATAGCTCACTTACTTCAGTCTCTTATAAAATATTATCTTGTGGAAATATGTTTAAAATGATTGTTTATGTATAGCCTATATCCGATTGCATTCCATCTTAGGGAGGCGGGGTGGATTTAGAACTCAAAATCTAATAAAAGTGAGTGTTGAAAACTAAAAAATAAGTTAATGAATGGAGAAAATACTATCTTCCTGGTCTGAATGGGGTATAGTTCTATTTGGAAGCAGAAGAAGGAAAACAGTGATACCAAACAGCGTTTCTCAATTTTGTTGTTTCAAAGATTATTTCACTGGGGTCGAACAGTCTCAGGCTATCTCACTTTATACTTCAATAATAAACCTTCCCCAAATGAAGTAGAAAATTGGCACTATTTTAGAGGACATTCTAATGAATAAGAGGCAGGAAATGGTTCAGATGATAGAACACTGGACTTGGAGTCTGGAAGATCTCAGTTCAAATCCAGTCTCAGACACAAACTGGCTGTCCTACCCTGGTTAAGGCTCTTAAGTGCTGCCTGCCTCAATTCCTTCATCTGTAAAATGGGGACAAAAATAGCACCTATCTTCCAGCATTGTTGTGGGGATCAAATAAGGTATTTGTAAACTGATTTGCAAACCTTAAAGCATTATTTAAATATAGGCTGCTATTGTAAGATCAGGCTATGAATTTGTGACATCATACCATGCTAGAAACCCACTGGAGCAGAAGTCAAGAAATCTGGTTCTTGTCCTAACTCTGTCACTAATTCCCTGTGTAAGTCACTCAAATTTCTTTAGGTCTTATTTTCCTCATCTTTAAAATAAAATAAAATGAGGAAGTTGGACGAGAAATTTCTAAGTTGTTAAAAAAAAAAGTTGTTTTTTACCAGTAGAGTATAAATGCCTTCAGAGTAAGAACTTTTGTTTTTGTCATTACATTCCCAGCACTTGGCTTTGTGCATTGAAAATAATTTATAACAGTGATAGTGATGGTGATGGTGATGGTGGTGGTGGTGGTGATGGTGATGATGATGACAAGCGATCTTTATATCAGGTTTTAAACTTTTCGAAGCACTGTATGTCATATCACATCGGAATCTCCCAACAGGCATGGATGTAGAGGAAAAACTTTTTTTTTTTAAAGTAGACTCACATAAATAAATCTACATTGAATCAAATTCAACAAAATTATCCGAGGTAGAATTGCACATTGGAGGCCCGAAGAAGTGGATTCCAGTCCCATCCCCTACACTTACTTGCCTAATCTCTCCCTGCTCTAAGCAACTCTCTAAATTGCAGAGAAGGCGCTATCTGTATTGGTAGATAAAGTGTCCTCATCAGAGAGTTCTCTTTGCCAATGAAGTCACAGGTCAGGTTGCTGTTATTACCTGTCTCTGAACTGAATTAACTCTAAGATTCCGTATGTGCTATATGCACTTAAAAAAACCCAGGGTAGATTCCTATTTGAGATAATAGAAGTACTAAGCTCTGGTTGTCCTTTTAGAGTTAAAGTGTCTATTTTCTGGAGGGAGAAGACCTCCTCTCCACTGCTTCCCGCACAAACAATCCCTCCCAGTAGCTCCACCAACTATGATAATCTATTCTAATCATCTTTCCGGTGCTCCTGGAGCCAATACTCCTGGGGGTCTCAAAGAAGGATGTAAGTGGCATTTTCTTCTTCATTAAAGTGCAAAGCTCTTGAGTCAAAAAAAGATGACAGTCTTTGTACTGAAGAGACTAGAGGAGATTCTTGGCCTCCACCTGCTCCAGGTGATTGGTGAGAATCTAGAAGGAGAGCTATTTATCCTCATCCCACCTTGTATTTATAGCTATTTCTGTCTTTTTAAATCTCTCCAGCCTTCTAAAAATAGGATACATAATTTTTTTGGTTCTCAAACTGTATGTCAAATTGATATTATTTTTACTGGGAAGATATGTATTCTCTTAAAACTGACTTGGTACTGAAGCTGCTGGGTCCTCAATATGCTTATGCATATTCAAAAGTGAATCCAGTATGTCATATGATAAGATCCTTTAAATAGGCTTCATATTACACCATTACTGTATGGCATGGTATATGGAAAAGAATGAGTGGGAAATATGGAGGGGGAAGGACAGCATTCACATCAGTGAGGGTTGACCGGGGAGACTCAGATCCTAAATCATTTCTAAGCCACATGTCCCCCACTCTCTTCATCTGCTGAAGGATGGGCTTGGTCATTTGCAAGTGATGGAGGTTTAAATTTTGCCAAGGCTCCCACTTAGCCCAGGAGCTGGTTAACATAAATCTATATTTATGAGGGCTGAATGAAAAGGAACATAATAAAATATCCTTTCAACTATATACTCTCTACCCCTATCTGCACCCCAGAGATGAGCTCTCAGACTAGAGTTTGATCATAAAGAACACAGATTTGTATGACTTGGCTTCCCCAAAGAACACGGAGGTCACAATCCCTATTGTACATTTTAGAAGGACTGGGGAGGGAAGTGTTGAAAGGCAAAGTGAAATTGCATGCCTGTAAGATCCGGCTGCAGTTCGGCTAAAACGCTTCTAAACTTATGCATTGTGTTATGCTATTAAGCAGACAGAAGAAAGCAGGAGGAAGAAAATGGCAGTATTTCAATAATATATGCATGCATTCAAGTGCCTATAAAACAGCAAAAGACTAGAACTGGCTAAAGTCGAGACTAACAAAACAACTCGCTAAGAGACAAAATGATTCAGGGAAAGAGATATAAATTCTGATTATTAGTCAATAAAGTTAATGTTAGCCAAGGGTCTGATAACTGCCATCAGGTTGATTACAATAAGGTGTGGGGAAGTCCAGGAGTGGGAGTGGGGCTGTACTTCAGGGAGGCTGTCTTCCTACAACAATCTGTCCATGGGCTAATGTTAATCCATGATGTCAACACTACGACATGGGATCACCAAACCTGGAAACATATTTCTGTAGCTGTTGGTGAGTGTGCCCCTCCTCTCTACTCCTGGGCCCTTGTACACATTTTAAATTGGGATTCTGACTCATATCAGCGAGCATGTGGGATCCTGACTGCCTCAATTCAATATACATTTATTAATCACCTCCTATGTGCAAAGTACCACCATGTTAGGTGTTGGGAATAAACATACAAAATGACAGTTCTGACCCTGATGAAATTTACTCTACTAGAAGAGGTACATGGTGTAAACAAGTAAGTGCAATGCAAAATAAAATGTGATATAGGGAAAGGAGAGATTCAAACAGTGCTCTAAGAAAATTTTAATCAGAAGAGATTAACTGCAAGGAATTAAAGAGGTTCATGGAAAAAGAAGCAACTGAGATAGTCCTTGAAGGAGGCAAAGGATTTCAATAGGCAAAAATGAGAATGGAGTGTGGTCCAAACATAGAGAATGACTTGTGCAAATCCACCAATTTGCAAGAGCATCGGAAAAACATATTAGAAAATATCCACCTCCAGAGAAAGAACTGATAAATAGAAGTATGTGTAGTATGTTTTTATACATATATATGTATGTATACACACATTTATGTATGTATATACATGTATGTATATACATATGTGTTTAATTGTCACCTTATCTAAGCTCGAGTGGGGAGGGAGGGAGAAAAAAATAAAAGTGCTCAGTAGAAAACAAAAGAAAATTTAGAAGCTCAGAAAATCAGGGTAGCTTTGAAAACAACGTATAGTATTCATTACATAGTTTCAAAAAAAAGTAAACATTCTGAAAAGGAAATTCATGGTTTTATATTGAATCCTTTCCTTATTTTGTACATGGAAATGTTCTTTTTTTTTTGTCTTTCTGTATTTAAATTCAAAATGCATAAAAAAATTTTTTAAAAGAAAATAATAGTTTAAGAACAATGTCCAGAGCATGATAATGGGTGAAACCATTTAAGAGGCTATTATACTTCAATTCAAGTTCACACAAGAGGGGAAGGAGGAGTTAAAATAAAGTCATGGCAATGATGAAAAGGGGAGGAGGATACAATTATGAATTAGACTATAGGGGTAAATTGAACAAGACTTGGGAACTGATTGACTATAGGGGGTGAGAAAGAACACAAAGAGTTATAAATGGCTTTGAGGCTTCAGGTGACAGGAAAATGGGGATGCCATCATGAGAAATAGAAAATCTCAGAGGAAGGGTATGTTTAGAGGGGGACATAATGAATTGAGCAGCATATCATGATGGACAGGGGCTTAAAATCACAGATGTGAGTTCAGATACAGCCTCAAACTAGTTGTGTGACGATGGGCAAGTCACTTAACCTTTCTTGGTTTCCATTTCGTTATCTGTAAAATGAGAGGAAGAACTCAGTGATCACTAGGGTCCTTTTCAGTACCCAAATCTATGATCTCATGTTAAGTTTGAGAACATCCAGACAGAAGAGTCCAGCGGGAAGCTAGATTTTTAGGGCTAGAGCTCAAGAGAAAGATCTGCCTGAACATAAAGATGAGAGTCCTCTGAACAGAGGAGAAGATTGCAATCATGGCAATGAATGAAATCTCCAATCAAAAGGATAGTAAGAGAATAGGGCCAAGGTCAAAGTCTGGGTGACACCCACACCCAAGGAGAAAAATGAACTAGTAAAGTATGCCAAGAAGGAGCAGTCCTACTGGTAAGCAGAGAACCAGCAGTGTCAGGGAAGGAGAGAGTAACAAGAAGGGGTGGGTAGGATGAATATATCAAATGCTACAGAGCTATTAGAGAGGATGAGTACTGAGTAAAGACCATTGGACTAGTCAACTGTAAGGTCATTGGTGACCATAGAATAACTTTAGTAGAGTGGCAGGGATAGAAGCCAGATTTAAAGGGTTGTGTGTGAATAGAGGCGATTGACCTGTAGGCTGCTCTATATAAAAATTTTGTAGTGAAGGGCTGATACAGGAGATGTCTGATACTCCAATCAATATGTGATCTTGCTGACCTAAGTATTCCCTCCAGCTATCAAGATCACAACCCATACTTACCTTCCCGTCCTGCGAGACCCTCATCCAGGATCCCTCACAGGTTCACTCCAGAAGGGTCCACTCAATGAGCCGTGTGCCTTCCTCAAGTTCTCTCATTGCAAGGATACCAAGGAAACTTCATTCAGGCTGTCCTTTGTCATCACCTTCAGTCCAAAATTTCTTTTGATCACGTATTTGGTAACAACCTTTATAATACCTCTCCTTTGTGATTCCCTGTTTATAGTGTTGCAATCTGCTCCTTCCCATCGGAGCCTCTGTGCTGTCCCTCTGATTTTTCTCAGTTTCAGTTATTTGGAGACTATAGTGGTTCACGACATGCAGTCTTATAACATCACCAGAATAAAAATGGTATTCCAAAGGTGGACTTTTTTATTTTCAGGGAAAAGCTTGAGCTCATTAAATGAACTTGCAGTCTTTGATGAGCAATCCATCTTGTTCTACTCTGTTCCATTCTGGGCCTAGCTTATTGTCCATTTGCAGTGTGTGAGTGTGTGTGTGTGTGTGTGTGTGTGTGTTTGTGTGTGTGTGCGCGCGCGTGTGTGTGTGTATGGCTAGTTAGGCCAAATTCTTATGAGTAATTATGTATCTCATTTAGGAGACTCTGCTGTTTTCTGGGGCTTCATACAATTAACACAATGTCATCCATAAACGAACATCAATAGGAAATCCCTCTTCAGCTTGGACTCTGAGCTGGATCATGATAATGGGGAACACCTTTGGTGAGCATATTGTATCTTTTTGTTTTATGACTCATTTGAGATAAATAATCCTCACTGATATTAAGGGATGTATGGCAGGGTCAAGGAAAGTGTTTTACTCTTTAGACCAAAATAGACACAAACATTTGAGAGACAGGGGGAAAAAGAGTTAGTGGAGAGGTAGAGACTGAAAATGGTGAAAGGACAAATAAGATGCAGCAAGATCTCAGAGAAGATGGGAGGGTACAGGGATCAGGGCACAGGTGGGGAGAGCTTAGTCTTAATTAGGAAAGTCAACTCATTCTCTAAAGCCAGAAGGAAGGGGAGCTCACATAGAGACATAAAGCAATTTCAAAGTAAATCAGAGGAGAGAGGACGGAGTTCAAGTGTTCAAGTTGGATACCCTCGATCTCGGTAAAGTAGTAAATGAGAGTGGTATGGGATCTGAGTTAGGGGCTTGAAGAGAGGAAAAGTTTTGAGATAACTGCTGAGAGAATCAAGTGAAGTTGAATATAAAAGGATTTCTCTGCAATAGCTGGGACCCAATGGAGTTTCCATACAATGACTTTTCAGTGCGCCCAAAGAATACATTTTTTTACTTTCTCTAGCAGTAAGTGGTGGTTTTTTACTATAAATAGCATAGACAAATGGTGGAGATGACCCATGCTTGGGAATTAGCAGCACTAAAAGAGGGCAAGGGATGAAAAAAATGGAGGGTTTGTTAAAATGGCTGATGATGGAGTCAAAAGGTATAAACAGGAAGGTTGGGGGAGTGGAGAATGCAGAGAAAAGAAGCCCAAACAGAGGTGTCTGGGAAAACAAGGAGGAACGAGGTGTAGCACACTCCACCTCCCCCTGGCAGGCTGTGTCCCCAAAGATCAGCTGCTGCTTCTTCTCCTCAGGGTTCTAGGAGTAACCACCTTGAGGGCTTCAGGATGTTTTTTTTTTCTAATATTATAACCCACAAATCCCAACTAATGCACTTCACCCCAGCGATTGTCAGTTGATACCAATTAGACTGACAGACTTAGATTTTAGAAAGAGGTACTTTACTGAAGTGGTATAAGTACGAATAGTTGATACAACCCCCACCCTCCCCCAAAGTCTGTAACACCCTCCAAAATACAAGTTCATACAAAGTCCAGGGGTCTTTGGACTCAATCTTGGAGCACATGTGGCAAAGAGGGGAACTCACAGTTCCTGAAAATTCCTTTGCTATCATCCTCATGAAGTTCTCCTTAAGTATGGAGTAGTTTTCTACTAGGCTCTCTGCAGAGACTCAAAGCTTCCTTTCTTCAGTGTGTCTGGTTTGTTCTTAGCTCCAAGTGTAGACACTGCATGTGCCGTACAGGGAATTCGGCTAGGTTTCTCATGGGAAGTCCAAAACTTTTAAATCATGCAAAGTGCACAAGGTCATCCTCCGGTCAAGGTTCGTGTAGGTGATCATAGCTCATCTTCTCCTCTCTCCTCAAGTGATTCTATCTCAGGGGCTTGGCTGGAATAGCTCTTTCCACTCTGCTGCCAGATACGCTAATGTTTGGATTGTGAACTGCCTTGTTAAAATATAGAAAATAAAGGACATGCCTGAGTCTTCTCAATCAATACAGTCTACCACTTACAGACTATTCAGTTTCATCCAATGGCTTTCAAGGACTTCTCACCCTATCTCATGCCCTATTGATTATCTATCTATATCTATCCATCTCTCTAGAGAGAGGAGGGAGAGGAGGAGGAGGAGGGAGTGGGGGGGAGGGGAGGGAGTGGGGGTGGGGGGGAAGCTATTAACTAGATACTATGTGCTGGGTGCTGTGCTAAGAGTGAGAGAGAATATCCAGAATTAATACAAGGTATTTTCAAAGGACAGAACACTAACAGCTGGAAGGATATTTTAGTTAAGTTTTGGATTATTCCAGATATTCCAAGAGAGAGAGATATGAAAGGAGGATATTCTAGGCACGATCAGCTCAGGCAAAAGAACAGAGATAGAAAATGAAATGTCATATGTTCAGAGCAGAGTCGGCCAGTATGGCTGGACCACAGAGAGGAAGGGCTGTAATATATAAAAAGGCTGGAGAGGTAAGGAAGCAAAGGGCTAGCTCATAAAGAGCTTTCTATGCCAAACAAAGGAGTATATATTTGATCCTGGAGGTAATAATAGGAAACCACTAGAATTTACTGAATAGGCTGAAGGGGGTGATATAGTTAGACCTGTGCTTTAGGAAAATCACTATGGTATAGTGAGTGTGATAGAAAAAGTCCGAGGATAATGGGGCATTCATTTAAAAGATGCAGGTGTTGTGTAGGGCACGGTCCACAGAGAAGAAATGCTACTGACCAGGGTGAGTTGGGGCGGACATGGTTAGAAAAGAGGGAACAAGGAGAGTTAGCAGGGAAAAGGGATATTCACTCTGTAAGAGACAGGGAAGGGGATCAAGAAGTAAGCAGAAAGAATAACAAATAAGCAGAAATTCATTTAATAAATTGGCCCTAAGACTGTGATTAGAATGTTCAGATAGTAGAGTGTGCCTTTGCAGACCTTTCCCAGATGGTTCCTTTGAACTTGACTACAAAAGTGTTATGAAGCTAGAGACCAGCAGTATAGCCACAGAACTGTCAACTTCCCAAAGCTGTTTAGAACATCAGCTAACACTTATGGCTGGTATCAAAATTACCTAGTCAAAATCCCTGCCATCCAGCGGTAACTCATCTCAGAGGCGTCTTCACAGTATTAATTACTATAGTGTTAATTATATTATATACTACAGTACAGTATTAATATTACTGGTTCTACTTCCACTTACTAACTACTCATACAATGGCTCCAAATAGCACACCTTGTGTGCAAAATTTGTTGGTCTAATCTCCAAAGAACTTGTACCTAGAGTGGTATGATTTAGAGGCAGTCAGTCTGGGAGGTGGGCTATAGATAGTTGTGTGTGTGATTGTGTATGTGAATATATATGTATGTATGTATACGTATACACACATTATATATGTATATATACACATACATATACACACATATATACATACACATGCACATTTATATATATATATGCACATATCATTTGAATGAAAAAATGGATGGAGAAATTAAAAATGAGGAGAGGCTTGGCAACAGAGAAGGAACAACGTGCTCTTAATCCTTTTTAAATACCTGAAGTTGATATTTAACTAAAATGAAAAGCCTCAAGAGGGTTTGCCATGGGCTGCTACTGAAGGGTACCTGGGCTTGTGGGTGAATTTGGGGGATGACTCAGGTTACTCAGGTGGGCTCCCTCAGGGCGACTGCTCCAAAAGACAAACTTGATCAGACTGACCTATTCCAATTTGAACCAGAGTGCCAGGCAGAACTCTGTCTGGCCCTTGTCATCCTATCCTGCATGTGGGACTGGGAGTTTGTCCAGTTAAGAGAAACCATCTCATCCCACAGGAATTAAAATAAACTACAGCCATTCAAATCCACCTCCCCAGGGGAGAGAAAGACACAAACTCTGCCACATTTGGGTTTAGCACGATCCTTATTTGTCTGGAAAGCAAACAATGAGTGGAGGGTGGGGATTTGATGTGCCTGGGGGAAGGTGTGTTTGTTTATTATTCCTGATTCAAAAGACCATCCGTGGTGTCTCTTAAGAGATTATATTCAAGATATGAGAGAGAGACAGAGAGACAGAGAGACAGAGAGAGACAGAGACAGAGAGACAGACAGAGAGAGAGACAGACAGAGAGAGAGACAGACAGAGACAGACAGACAGACAGAGAGAGCTGTCATCTCCTGCCATTCAATAGCAATCCACCTCATGCATGGTTAAAAGTTAGTAACAAAATACTAAAAATTGTTACAACAACTGAGATTTCCACTGGAAAGTTAAACAGCAAACCACACAAGTGTTGAAATACAAGGTAGTTTGTTTACCCACATTCCTTAGTTCTTCTCAGTGATGGGGGCTGGTGCCAAACGCGAATAGTGGGTGCTGGGGGATCAGCTCACAAGTTACCCATGTTGGACCTTTGGACATAAATCTTCTTTTCTTTGAAATCATGCTTTGGGTGCTCACTTGTAGCTCTCTCTGGAATAAGCTCTGTAGTGGGATTGCAATCTCTGTATTGAAGATTTTCTTTGAAATACTTTTTTTTAAGTGTTCTCTGGCTTTGCAAATGCATGCTGACTCAGGCACAGGCTGGTGGCTGAATGAGAAACAAATGCTATCATGTTAATATAACATGGTCCAGGTGTATGCTGGAACAAGCTCAAACAGCTCCAGAAAGGTGATTGTTAAATTTTCAGTGTGGACATTTAAGACTCTGGAATTGGCAAATGGGCTATAAATCAGGGCTTGATTGCTGTTTTATTGATTGTCTAGACTTAAGAAAGTGGTGGAGGAAATGTTAATAGCTATTATGTTTTGGGAGAGCTGGTTGTTAAATATTTACCAGTACACACACACACACACACACACACACACACACACACACACTCACTCTCTCTCTCTCTCTCTCTCTCTTCCTCCCTCTCTCTCCCTCCCTCCCTCTCTCTCTCCCTCCTTCTTTCTCTCTCTCTCTCTGTCTCTCTGTCTCTCTGTCTCTCTCTGTCTCTGTCTCTCTCTGTCTCTGTCTCTCTGTCTCTCTCTGTCTCTGTCTCTCTGTCTCTCTCTGTCTCTGTCTCTCTGTCTCTCTCTGTCTCTCTCTCTCTCACAGCAGAGATATAAAAGCATTATTATCTCTCCAGATCTGGGAAGGGCATTATATAAAACCAGTTCAAGGCAAATAAATTAGTGGGGCCCAATTACAGAATCCAGTCCCAAAGAGAAGAGAGGAGCAGGCCAGGTCAGTGAAAGGGAAGGAAAGAAAGAAGGGCACAGCCACTTTCTAAGAAGGTTAGTCATGTGTTGGTGTTAAATCACTGTTATTTTGTGGCCTCATCAAATCAAAACAGATTTATTTGTCGTGCCCTTATTATGTGCCCAACACTGCTAAGCAATGCATGAGAAGAGAGGCATGGTCCCTGAATTCAAGAATCTCACAGACCGGCTGGGGAAACAAGGCTAACACACATGCACCAAAAACAGAACAATGCAACACAGTGTCTCATCAAGGACTACATTGTGCAGTACAAGCCATTAAGTGTTAGCTGAGGTTTGTGCTCTGAATGGATCTCCCTAAAGACCACAAAAAAAAGCCAACCTTGCCTGAAAGGCCAGCCAATGAAACCGAGAGAAAGCCATTCAGGCAGGTTAGTCTGGAGGCTACCAAGTTGAGGTTAATGTTCCAGAAACTGAGGGAAATCACTACAGAAGAGCTAAGCATTTGACTACTGAAGCAGGGATCCTCCTTGGAGTCGGGGGTTCAAATACAACAACAAAATATCCATAAATGCCGCCAAATTATTTTTACTTTCCTTTCATCTTGTTTCCCATTCAAGGGCAAGCCCCCAAGCTTATAAGAACACCCAAGGGCCAGAGTCCGTTTCTCTTCTGGCTGGTGCAGAGGAGCCAGGTGGGTTTGCTGGCACAATAGGATAGCATGTGTGATATATGTGTGAGTGATAGCATAGCTGGCATAACATTGCAGGAAGGACTGAGAGGGGCCTTATCTCTGAGTCTGATATGCGAGGCTTTCTCAGGGTAGGAAGCGCTCTTCCGGAGATTTTTTTTTTGGTCTAGAACCCTGATGTCATTTATAAATATCACTTCCTTTTCCGCGAACTTGTCTCTTGTTCTGTACTCTCCCCCTGCTCCAGAGGTCCAAAGTACTTCAAAGAGTCATAGCTCTAGAGACATAAAGTACCTCACACACAATCTTGTCTGTAAGTTAATAAGCATTTATTAAGAGTTTACTATGTTCTAGGTACTGTGCCAAGTACCGGGGATACACAGAAAGGCAAAAAAAATACCGTTCCCTGCCTTCAAGAAGCTCATGTGCTAATGTGAGACAATATACAAAATAACTATGAACATACAAGGAATATACCATGTAAATGGAAGGTAATTCTAGAGAGATGGGACCAGTAGTGGGAGACTCCTGCAGAAGGTAGGATTTAATCTGAATCTTGGAGGTCAGAGATGAAGAGGGAAAGTGTTCCAGGTGTGGAGGACAGTCAATACAACTGTATATTGTCTAGAAAGGAAGTATCCCATGTGAGAAACAAGTAGGCAAATCTAATCTCCTCATTTTACAGACAGGGAAAGTGAGAGCTGGAGGGGGAGTAAGTAACTTGCCTGAGGTCACCTTGATAGTAAATCTCATAAATGAAACATGAATGAACCCAAGTCTCCTGACTCCTAAGCCCGTGCTCTTTCTGCTATACAGAATCTCTGAAATTGCTGGGAAATCTTTTTCTTACACTAAACTCTAATTTACCTCTCTGTACCTTCCATTCTCTTGTTCTTAATTATCCTTTGGTAGGGACATTTCTTGCCAAGTTCATGTCCAAAATACAACAAATACATCTCCATGATGCCAAGTTATAGTGCTTAGCTTCCAAGGGTTCAGGCCCTGGTGCACCCACCTCCCACATCATGGGTAAGCTATCCTCAGAGCCAGGACCCTGGACAAACACCCTATTGCCTTCTGAGAAAGTCTTGCTCTGATTTTAGTCTAGTTAGTTGGAAGCTTATTTGTATATCCCTTTTTTCTTTAAACTCTTGCCCAATATTTTAGATACTAAAGATTTCCCTGCGAGAATTTTAGGAGATCTGGACTCCTCAGACAGCCCAGACTTGAATGGGAGAGAGAGAACAGGTTCTGCAGAGTTAGACAAAGACCTTCACGTTTCATAACGTCAGTCTGAAAATTACAGAACGTGGGCAAAAGGCAATGTAGACACTCCTCTCTGCAACAGAAGTCTCATTGGAGCATCAAAATTATATTCTGCCAATTAAAATCCACATTTTAAAAACTAGGACTTTACAGCTTAGCAACAAGAAATCTGGAAGAACTCTGGAATTAATTTAAGGAGAAAAAAAAACCAAGAAGGGAATTGTCAGTAAAGTAATAAGGCAACACATCTTTATTATTACCTTTACAGCCAAGGCAGGTAATAAACATTTTCAGTATTAATCACAAGGAGAGAGAAGATGAGGGACCTATCTTGTCTCAGAAGCTGCAGCTTACTAACTTTCTCTTTACTTTGGAAAGAGGCCACTTGCTTAGAAATAGAAGCAAAGGCAAGGAGTGGTGCAACTAACAAACAAAATGAAGAAAGCACATACTAACACAGATCCATCAGCTACTTAGGGCTGGAGACACATTAGTGCTACAGGAGACTTAGGACAAGCTGAGGACCATTGGAGAAGAATCTGGAAGTTGGGTTAACTAAGCATAGAACATTAGAGCCCCAGTTTCTAGGGCCATTTAAATACAACATTACTGCATATGACCTATCTTTACAAAAGCTAAAAATCACCCGCTATACAAACCTCTTCGTTTTTTTTTTTGTTGTTGGGTCGTTTTCAGTCACATCCAACTCTTCATGACCCCGTTTGGAATTTTCTTGGCAAAGATACTGGAGTAGTGTACCATTTTGTTCTCCAAGTCTTTTTATAGAGGAGGAACTAAGGCAGGTAGGGTTAAGTGACTTAACCTAGGATCACACAGCTAGTGCTGAGGGAACATTTGAATTCACAAAGATGAAGCTTCCTGATTCCAAGCCAGTGCTCCCTAAACCTTTTCTTAGACAATTTAAAGGGGTATGACAACAGAGGAGATAAGGTAGTCTGAAATTAGAACCACTTGTGTTACTGCTGTTAGGTTTCTAGATTGGGATGCTACTTAACTTATCTACCCACACACACACACACACACACACACACACACAGCATACACTCCATATAATAATTAGGCTAAATGATGCAGAAGACCATTTATGTACACTTTAAAAAAAAAAAAACATACCTGAAGGTGAAGGGCCATAGGGTGCTAAATGCTTCATGTAACATTAGGTGCAGTTGATGAGTTGGTTGGTTTTGATGAATCTTTTTCCCCCTTTTTAAAAGTTCTTCATGAGGAATGATTTTTTTGGGAGGGGAAGAAATATATTGTAAAAGAAAGGTGATATTAAAAACAAAAAAAATCAATATGAATATTTTAAAAATAAAGGCATTCTTGAAACAGTTTAGATCACCAACACCTTCACACACATACATACCCCCCCCCCACACACACACACACATACACTGCCGCTGTGCCCTCCTCCTTCACAACTTCTCATTTACTTGGAGCAATATTGTAAGCTGTTGAACTTAATGAGCTAGGGCAGGAAGCTGCTAAGAGTCCCAGTCTAATTTTCTCCTTATCATATGGGGCTTATTTGTGCCTTTTCTCAACGTGGCTGTGAATTGCTACTACTGGAGTAACTTTGGATAGAGCACAACCTTTCTGGGTCTTAGTTTCTTCATCAGTGAAATAAAAGCATAAAACCATATGATTTCTAAGGTTCTTTTTAGCTCTGATATTCTCAAATTTCCAAGCTCTCTTCCAGCTTTAAAATGCTACAAATCCTCCTATCATAGCCAAATATAATCAATTCTTCTTCCCATCCTCCCCCCCTCCAGTTTTTATTAAGGAGTAGGATGCTCTGGTTAACTGTGAGTTAGGATATATTACTTTCTGAGGCTACTGATTTTCAGAGAAATTAGAATGCAGTAAGTTCTTTTCAGGATAAATGCATCTCTCTTTGATGATTCAGGAGACACTTCAGAATTCTAAGAGTGTCTCATCATTGCAAAAGGACTTCAAATGCATATGATATAGCAAAATTGTTTATTCAAAGGCTTAAAATATTATCATTATTATTATTTTATAAATATCATCTCCTGCTCTCCAAATTCTTCCCTTTCCCTCATCAGTATGTGTCAGTTTCGTCCACAATGTCAGGTAATGGGGCATAGCATTCAAGGGTTCAGGTCTTTCTGCTCCTACCTCTCAAATACATCTCTGTGAACATCGAATATTCATTCAAAAATATTTCCTAAGACCTATTATGTACAAGAGACTGCGAATGATACAAGAATTTATAAAACACAGTCTCTGCCCTTGAGATGCTTACCATCTCGAGTAAGGGAGACTATCATATCTGTAATGTAAGGGTGTATATGATAGGTATCATATGAGAAGTAAGAGTATATGGGGAAATTTCAGGAAGGAAGAGCTTCCATTTGGTCAGCGATAAGAGAGGAGCCTTCAGGGAGGCTTCAGAGGCAGCTAGGTGTCATAGTGGACAGAGTACTGGACTTGGAGCCTGAGTTTGAATCCTGTTTCTCACACTGACTATCTGTGAGCCTCTGGACAAATCGCTGAACGTCTTTCCATCTCAGTTTCCTCATCTGTAACATGAGGATAAAAATAGGAAGCCTCTCACAGGATAGTTGTGAGGCATAAATGAGATGAAGCAGTTCTGAGCTACTGAAGCATAAAAGTTTCAGGCCACCTTCCATAGGTGAGGTTCTTTGGAAACCTTATTTGTTGTGGTTGATTTGTCGTTTGGTTATACCTGACTCTTCATGACCCCATTTGGGGTTTTCTTGGCATAGATACTGGAGTGGTTTGCCATTTCTGCCTCCAGCTCATTTTAGAAATAAGGAAACTGAGGCAAACAGTTAAGTGACTTGCCCAGGGTCATACAGTTTGTAAGTGTCTGAGGCCACATTTGAATGCAGGTCTTCCTGACTCCAGGCCTGGCACTGCCCAGGCTGGAGTATAGGTCTTGTTCTTCCTCATACTTGGCAATCTAATTTCCCCCTCCATGCTTTTGCAGTCACTGCCTCCTTTGGTTGGACTCACCTGTGTCTTTTAGCATCCTTAATCTCATTCAAGACTCAGCTCAAATGTTACCTTCTACATGAAGGCTTTCCAGATTCATTCTCCCCCATTCAAAAAACATTGTATTTATTTTGTAACTACCTTGTAAATACATGTATATATTCATGTTATCTTCTCTAGTAGAAAACAGGCCTGGTACAATACCTACCTAGCACATAGCAGGTGTTAATAAATGCACTCTGAATGATGGATTGCTGTATAAGGGAGTGGCATGAAATATGTCTGGACCAGTAGGTTTGTCCCTCATGATGTCCCTTACCTGAGAGGCTAGAGTACTATGAAAATAAATTCTGGTTATCTGAATCCCAGATAACTGGAAATTGGGCATACGTGCAGCTGAGGCTAGAGTTTAATCAGTAATTCGGGGCCTTATGTATGTGTATGTGTTCGTCCTTTGTTGCAGGAGAAAACCATGCCATCAGAGAAATGATGACACGCCTTGCACTTGACTTTGTTTTGAGTGAGGGAGGGCTGTGCAGGTCACCAGCCTCACTTCTCCTCCAGAGCCATCTGAACCCAATGACCATTCATCAGGATGAGTGGAGATGATCCAGGATGAGGCAATTGGGGTTAAGTGACTTGCCTAAGGTCACACAGCTAGTGAGTGTCAAGTGTCTGAGGTGAGATTTGAACCCTGGTCCTCCTGACTCCTGCACTGGTGCTCTATCCACTGCACCACCTAGCTGCCCCCTTAGAACTGAGGAGACAAAGACTCATCACAAGAGTCCACACATTAACACATCCTTTCACCAAGATGACAGGGAATCATGGAAACTGCTGAACTCTACCTCTTAACCCTGAACTCTTCCCCACAGTTGTCTAATACACTTGTGTCAAACTCACATAGAAATGACAGCCACTGAACCTTACGCAGGGTCCCTGTAAGCCACTTACTGACTTAGAAAACTACTCACATTGTCTGTGCTTTGTCGGGTTTATTATTTGTTATTATTTTGTTTCATTATTTATCATATTTATTTAATTAAATATTTTCCAATTCTGTTGTAATCTGGTTTGGGCTTTACTTGGCAATGCTGTGGGCCACATGCTTGACACCTCCATTCTAATGGAAAGACCACAAGAGCAGTAACTCAGAAACTAACTTCTACTTCAATTCTGACATCAGACAGGTCACTTCACTTTGTTTGGTCTCAGTGTCCTCATCTATAAAAATCATGCTCTCCACTATCCCTCCTCTCAGCTCTCACTTCATGAGACAGATACCATGACCTTGGCAAATAATTTAAACTAGTCCTCCACGTCCTTGTCCATTAAAGTGAAGGGTGGGAGAGAAAGGGGGAGGCTAATAATTATGAGTAAAATGAACATTGGCTTTGGGAATCAGAAGATCAGAGTTCAAATCCTGTCTCAGTTACTACCTATGTGACCGTGAGTGAGTCATTTATATTCTGTCCTCAGTTTCTTTATGTATAAAAGGAGGGCATTGGACCAAAGGATCGCTAAGGATCTCCTTCAGCTTTAAAATTCTTTCACCATAGAATATCTGTACTTACTGGGTTATTGTGAGGTTCAGTTAATATAATTCAATTCAACTAGATAAGAAAGGATTCAAAGATAACGGAAAAATACTATCTACTATATAAATACAAGTTAAAAGATGATAAATGAACAAGATAGGTTCTACAGATAGGGATAAGAGATATAGAGAAGAGATCTCCTCTGTGTGGAAGGATCAGGGAAGGCTTCATGGATGAAATGGTACCTGAGTTAGTCCTTGAAAGAAGAAGGCTTCAACAGGCAGAGTTGTGAAAGGAGTTCTTCAAGTCTGCTCAAATGTATGGTGGTAGGAAACAGCAGGAGACCACTGGGGGACGGATCATAATCCACTTCCACTGGAAAGCAGAATGCTTAGAGGGGAGTTCATTCTATTAGCAATAAAGAATTGTCAGCTTCAGAATATTAGCTTGGAACTAGATAGTGGAGGACTTGTCTACCACGCTAAGGCATTTATATGTTCTCTTGAAGTAGTTGGGGAGCCAATGAAGGTTTTTGAGCATTAGAAATATGATTTTGGCAGAAATATGAAGATGTGATAGCACTCTGAAAAATGAAAATGTGAAATGGCAGTGCTCTCGTGATGTATCCTCAGTCCTTGGAAGCCCGAACTTGTGTTCTGGTATCTAGGCTCATTTAACTTAATATCAGAGTTCAGTTTTGTATCAGAGGAAGGAGGGGGGAGATGGTGTCTGGAAGGGATGAAAAAGGGAAGGGGTCTCTTAGAAAGATGAATAAAAGGGACTGAGAGCTGGAAGTAGTAGGTCAGGCTAGTTTAAAGCTACCTAAAAATCCAAGAGGCAGTTTTTGTAAGTGGAATCCACATCCCAGGCCAGCTCAGCTAAGGGCATAATCCAAAGGCTATCTGCAAGTAGCAGCTGCTGCTGTCTCTGCATTTCTAGACTTTGGCAAACTGCCCCCTTTCCAACACCTTGCATGCCTGACTTGAGACTTCTGGACTCTGATAGCTCTCCCCCTGCTTTGTAGTTGGCAGAGGCTGCAGAGGAGGAGGGGCAAATGACTTGACCAAACAGGGCGGTAAAAACTATCTTAGATCTTCAGGAAGATTCCTGTCTAGGCTTGCCCTGGAGATGTCTGTGGTGACCAATTGGGGTGTGCTGAAAAAAGGGAAAAAAACGTTGGTGTTTCCTTTTCAATACTGCACTTAGAACTAATTTTCTTCCTCTAAATCGGTGGGTTTTAACAACGTGTATGTGTGTGTGTGTGTGTGTGTGTGTGTGTGTGTGTGTGTGTGTGTGTGTCTAATGGACCCCCTTTGGCAATCTGGTAAAGCCCTTCTTAGAATCATGTTTATTTTCTGCATTCATAATTAAAGGAAATACTAAATTTCAATTAAAGGTTAGTGAAAACAAAGATGTACTTTTTTCCTGTACAAATTTTTGGACCTACTGAAATCTATTCTGGGGTCCCTTGGGGTTGAAGGGTGGTCTGTGGACCCCAGGTTAAGTACTTTTTCCTCTACATGAAAGCTCTTTGTTGTGCCTAAGAGAAAGAAACAGAGAAGAGTAAGCTAAGGTTTCCAAATGTTTCTGCTTAATACAGTGGAGTAACACCCTGTAGGGTGAATTACCTTTGTAAGGAGTCTACTTCTGAGTATGATGGTCCAAGTGAATAAATCTTCATGGTGTTCGGAACTGATTCCATCATCTTCACTGTTTTCAAAGCCCAAAGACCCACTCTCTCAAAGGAAAGGAGAGAGAAGGTAACTAGCAGCCTGTCAGTCTTTTTTAAAAGCCTCCTCTGGAAAATTAGTGCAGTAAAATCGTAAAAGTGACGACACCTAAAAATTCGGAATTGCTTTAGAATGGCAGTCTCATTTTGCTTTGTAGTTCAGTCTACTACTGGTTAAGGTCATCAGGTACCAAGACTATATTTCATGATGGATCCTGTCACAGAAATATAAATTAAGCCATCACTCCAGATAACAAGTTCATTTAATCCCATTTTGCAGAACCAGCTGAGGTTGTTTAGATTTGGGATTAGCAGAGCCCTTTACAATCCACTCGTTTCTTGCCAAATTGTCACTTAGTTCATCTATTTCTTCTTTGAGACTTTTATTTTAAATCAGCTGATGGGTGTGAAAGGTCGGTAGAAGTTTGACCTCTTTCAGTAAATGTAGAAATTTCCCATTGTTCGGATTTTATATGTCCTACATTATATTCTCTTAGGTGTTGGCTGGGTTATCTGCATGAATAAATCACACACACACATACATACACACACATGCACATACACATGCACACAAACATACACAGACACACATGCACACACATCATACACACACATACATGCACACACAGACACACACACAGACACACACACACACCACAGCAGCTCAACTCTGTAAACTAATGTAATTTTTATTCTCAACTTTTCTCTCTAGCAGTTTATAATATAACAGAAGAACTGGGCTTTGCTCAGAAACCTGGCACTAATGGTGTCAGCCTGGGAACAAATTTGTTTATATAAATTAAAAGAAAATATGTTTTGATTATATTTGAGTTCCAGCCACACTAAAGAAATAAATATAAGCATTTCACAACATTCTCCACTCCCTTCCCCATCATCTCTGAGCCACCCCCCCACCCCCATCCTCCTGCCCCCACCACACACACACTCAATTTCTGGCAACATTCCTGAAACTTCTGTCTTTGTTTATAAAACCAAAACCAATGAGATTTTTACAGATTATCTCTTCACAATGTGATCCTGACTCTTGGATGTTTTTACTGTCAGGTTCAAGTTGAAAAATAACTTGCCTCATTTGGAATTCATTTTCTCCCATCTAAGACACACACACACACACACACACACACAACCTTTAAAATTGTGTCTTAAACATAAATTGCACACAATTGCTTACAAATAGCATTGATAATTTTTGTCTCTAAACATGATTCTGAGAAAGAACAGAAAGGTCTCTTCTCTTCTGGTTTCTTAGGCAAACAGCCTACATTTTCATGACTGTTCAAGTTATATCAAGGAAACTGAATTTTTAAAAAACATATTAAAAAAACAGTAGCTTTTAGGTTCAATCACTCAAAAAGTATTTATTGAGTTTACTGAGTTCTTACTTCCACTTATTCATTTCAATTCAATTTACTTCAATTCAATAATATATTAAGCATCTAAGCTACTATTAGGCACTGTGAAAATCAAAGTCATGAGGTCATGAATTTAGAATTGGAAGGGCCCTTAGAAATTCTTCAGTCCCACAGTTTCCTTTTATAGGTGAGAAAACTGCGCTTCAGAGAGGTGAGTGACCTCCCAGGGCCATACAGATAGCAAGTAGCCGATGGGGAATTTGAAAACAGAGCCTCTGACTCATCACACTCTGACTCTTCTGCCCTAAAGCAGTTTATAGTCCAACGAGACCAATATGATGCATACACAAAAGTAATGCTTACAAGAGAGAATGTGATAAAGGCAAAAAAACCCAAAAGGGTTCTTTCAAAAAAAATTGAGAAAGAAAAGACCACCTTCAGTCAGGTGAAAAAATCAGGGGAGGCATCAGGGAGAAAGTAATATCTGAAGGTTGAGCATGAAGGGTGAGATGGATTTCTGTGGAAGAGGTAGGATCTTCTAAGCATGTGGAAATGCCCTAGAAAATGTGCAGAGATGTCTAGGATGGGATCAAATCATAGGATTATAGATCCGGAGTTGGAAGGGACTTTAAAGGTTATTGAGACCAGAAGTATCAAAACAAAACAGCCAATAGCAGCATTACATGCAGCCTACACCATTCCCCAATGCGGCCCGAACCAGATTAAGATGTAATAGGGAAATATTTAACAAAATAAAGAAAAATATAATAAAACTTAAATCATATTAATATGTGAGTTTCTTTTTATATATATTTTTTCTTATTCCCCCAATTATATATTAAAACAATTTTTAACATTTTAAAAAAGTTTTGAATTCCAAAGTTCTATCCCTCCCTCCCTCTCTTTCTCCAAGTTGATAAGCAATCTGGTATAGGTTACATGTGTGTAATCAGAGCAAGTCAATTGTGGCCCACAGAGAGCCTTATGCATGGTTTAGTGGCCCCCTTTTCTACTTGATTGTGACACTACCGCTCCAGACCAATTTTCTCATTTTAGAATAATAACTAACATTTATACAGTACCTGCTGTATAGGCACTGCATTAAGCACTTTTCAATTTTTATCTCATTTGATCCCCATAGCAACCCTGGGAGGTAACTGCTATTATTATCCCTTTTTTACAGATAAGGAAACTGAGGCAAACAGGTTGAAATGACTTGCCCAGGGTTAGATAGTTAGTAAGCATCTGAAGTCACACTTGAACTCAGGTCTTCATGACTCTTTTCCCAGCACTCTATCCACTATGCCACCAGCTGCCCCAGGAAACTGAGACCCAGATAGGTAAAGGGACCTCCCCAGAGGCATACATATAGATAGCATCAGAGGAAGTATATGAATTCAAATCTTTCTGTTTCAGAGCTCCTTCCTCTGTACCATTCTGCCTCGATCTATAGTCCAGTTTGGCTAGGATACTATATGAGTGAAGAAAGATAATATGAAATAAGGCTAGAGAGGTAGGTAGGAGACAGGTTACAGAATACTTTAACTTTCAGGCTAAGAAGTTTGTAGTATTGGGGAGCCACTGAAGGTTTTTGAGCAGAGGACTGACTCATGCATTAGGAGTATTTATTTTGGCAGCCATGTGAAGGATGACTTGGAAAAGGGATAGTGACTGGACACAAGGCAGTAAATTAGGAGGTTATAACAATAGTCTGTAGGAGAGGCAACAGGTCTAAGCCTAGGGAATATGAGGGCTATAGAAATTAAGATAGTTTCTGCCTTCAAGTATTTTTTACAATTTAGATAATATTATAAGACTAGAATAGGTGAATCAAGAGTGAACAATGATGGACAGCAGATAATTAAGGCTTATCCTGTAGGGTACATATTATAAAGTAATATGTAATTCCAGGGGAGAGGAAAATCTGTCAGGGAGTAATTAGGGAAAATGTCATAGGGGAGGAGGACCTGAGTTGGGTCTTAAAGGTAGAGTAGGATTTAGCCAGATGGAAGAGAACCAGTTAAAAGTTCTGGGGAAAGAAGCGCATCATAAGGCTCAACTCAAGTGCCATTTGCTGCAAAAGCCCTTTACTGATCCTTTCCTCCACTCCCATTTATTATTAGGGTCCTTTCCGGGCTCCCAGTGTTATTTGGTTTTTACCATACATATATTTCGAATTCACTCATCTGTGTACATTTTGTTTCCCTTACGAAACCCTTAAATAAGTCCTTTAAGGGTAGGATTCAATTCCCTAGTACAGTTTCTGGCAGATAGTAGGCATTTAATAAATGAATGCTTGGTGAAAAACCTGGGAGGCAGGAAGAAGTTTGGGGTGTTTGTGAACTAATAAGGATACTGGCCAGACTGGAGCGCATGGGGATGTTGAATAGATAGGGTGGGATTAAGAAGGAACAAAGAGAAGAACATAGGCTTGCGGTAGGAAACAGGAAGGGACTGAAAGTTTTTTGACCAGAGAAGTGACACAATGAAAACTGTGTTTAAGAAATATAAATTTAAGACTTCTCCCTTCTCGGCAATGCAAGGACCTAAAACAATTCCTCATGATGGGAAAGGTCTCATGATGGGAAATACCATCCACATCCAGAGAAAGAACTATGAATGCAGAGCAAAGCAGACTATTTTCTTTTTTGTTCTGCTTTTTCTTTCTCATGGTTCTTCCCATTCATTCTAATTCTTCCATACAACATGACTAATATGAAAATATGTTTAATAGGAATGTACATGTAGAGCCTACATCAGATTGCATGCCATCTTGGGGAGAGGAGGAAGGGGGAGAAAATTTAAAACTTATGGAAATGAATGTTTAAAACTAAAAATAAATAAATTAACTTAAAAAAATATATAAACCTAATGATTTTACTCACAGGGACAAAAAATCAAACCTAGGCAAGGATGTGAATTCCGGTAGTTACCTTTGCCCTTTTTTCAAGCAAAACTCAGAAAAAGAAAACAGTCCAAAAGTAACACTTTTATCCTAAGATGCTCCAAATCTACCCCATCGAAAAACATGAAATACCTCCCATACCCATAAATCCTTTTTTTTTCTCCCTATATCCATATATCATTTATCTTACCTTTTGTATCCTATCCTGGCTGCCTGAACTCTACTACAAACAGGAAAAAAATCCAAAGCAACTAACATTCTGAATTCAAGTACTACCAATTTTACATGTCTGTGTCTGTAGATGGATGTAGGATAGATCCTGAAAGGATAAGGATTTGACTGTATATATAAAGAAATCAATAAATCAACCAATATCTATGAGATTCCTATGATGTGCCGGGGGAGTATACTAGATCCTGTAACACAAATACAAAATGGGGTAATCTTTGCCCTCTAGGAACTTAAAATTTATTGGTGGGTAATAAAAACATGATCACAAATAAAGAGAGGCTATATACAAAATAAAGTGATTGAAGGGAAATACTAAAAAATAATGGGAATCAGAAAAGGCCTCTTGAAGGAGGTGGTATTTGAGCTAAACCTGGAAAGGAGATAGGGGTTCCAAGAATTAGAGAAGAGAAAGAGAAACACTCCAGGTATGAGGGTGGAAGTGTTTTATCTGAAGGACTTCAAATAGTCCACTTTCACTACAGCAGCAGTTCTCAAACTTTTTGGTTTCAGGACACTCTTAAAAATTGAGGACCCTTCCCCCATAAAGAACTTTATTTCCATGGGTTATATCTATTTACATTTATCATACTAGAAATTAAAACATTTTAGTATTATTATAAAAATAGTTTTGACTTTGTGGACCTCCTGAAAGGATCTTGGGTTCTCCACTTTGAGAACTTTTGGGCTAAAATGAAGAAAAGTAAGATATGGTAACCTGTGCCATAGTTCTTCTGCAATCTGGATTTTCTGCCATCTCTTATGTTCCTGTCTTTACTAGGTAACAATCTGACCGGAAAATTAATACCAATGTAAAAAGACCTCAAATTTTTTTTATGGAACTAGTATGTATAATGAATAGTGAACTGGACTTGGAATCAGGATGGTTCAAATCCTGTTTTGAATACTTCATGGTTACAAATCATTTAACCTCTCTCTTCTGCCTCTACTTTTGTCCCATAAAATGGGGATAGTAACAGAACTTAACTCACACTTATAAGATTCGAATGAGACTTTTTTCTAAAGCACTGAATAAATCTTAAGGTACCATATAAATGTCAGCTATTATTATTGAAGTTTGATAACCTGAGTTAAAATATTTGATGTGGGAAAATGAATTTCCGGTGTTCCTAAGGAAATGTAGAAATGTAGTGAAAAATGAGACTCTTGGAGCTTCTGTGATCACTCTGACTGAGTTTTTAAAATGTGATTGTCCCTGGGTGTGGGATGACAACTGCATTAGTTGGTAGGTTATCTGAACAATCTTGAAGCTGAGCTTTGGAAGATGGGGTAGGACAGCCTTCAAAGTTATAATACCTCCCACTGACACTCACTGTAACCTAGAGTCAGTCAATTCAAACTCTGGAGCCTAGAAGCCCCGTCTAGGGCACCTTTTTTGCTTAGTTGCTTTGGAAAATGGTAGAAAAGGGTCAACAACTACTGCAAATTTACAAAGTGCTATCGATGGATTAGAACCATCTGAAAGGCTTTGGAAGTGACTCTTTCCTGGGCAGAGTATCTGTAGATTGGAATAACATAGAATGTAGGGTAGAGTTGGAAGAAAATTTGAAAATCATCTACTCTAACCTTTGCATTCTGCAGAGGTTAAAAGAAACAAAATATCTTGCCCCAGATCCCAGGGCTGGTTAGCAGCAGAGCCAAGAAAAAAAATCTTGGTTTTCATTCATATTTTCTATCTGTAGCACCCCTTTTGGGGGTGGAGTAACAGGTTCCATGAATTTACCAGTAATTGTGCCAAGCAATTCTTATATTTTAATTTACATTATATGTGTGAGTCAATTTAATTTAATTCAACAAACATTTCTTTTAGAGAGGTGGTATGGAATAGTATAAAGAATCCAGACAAGTAAAACAGAAGACCTTGACTTGAGTCTGAGCACAGCACCATCACATATTACACATATGAACTTGGTTAAGTCTCTTGACCCTTCAGAGTTTCAGTTTTCTGACTTATAATGTTTACCCTATCTAGTTCAAAGGGGTAAAGATCAACTCAATTTTATTTAAAAAATCTATTTAGAAATTTATATATAAAATTTATTTATAAAAACTCAACAAGCTTTTTCTTTTTCTAAGCACCTACTGTGTTCTAGGCACTGTGCCAGGAATAGAGACACAAAATGAAACAGTTTCTGTCCTGAAGGAATTTACACTTCTATTGGGGAGAAATAATATGCAGGCGAACAAAGGGCACCAGGTCTCCTGGCTTCCAATCTGGTTTTCTTTCCACTAAAGCATCTTGTTAAGTAAAACATGGTAGAGTGAACCCAGTGCTGGATCTGGGAGTCTGAAACTTGGGTTTAAGTCTTGGCTCAGTCACTTAACTTACCAACTATGTTCCCTTTGGTAAGTCATTTCCTGAACTCTGACCTCAGTTTCTTCCTCTGCAAAATTAAGACATTGGAATAACTGATCTGCAAGGTCTTTTCCAGCTCTAACTGGATTCTGATTCTCTTAATTTATGAGTCTGTACCTTGTCAAATACTTCACCTGTGTACTTTAACTTATTATCCAGTGACTAACTGGATGCTTTTTTTAAACACCCAGAGCAATGGTGATTTAGAGCTGCGGGTTTATTTTGTTTGGAGGGGAAAAGGGAGGGATTGTTGGATCTGTGTTCAAACATTTATTTGGGGAACCACCCAGAAGTGTGTTTGGGGTATAACTGGTGCCAGCATTGTGGCTTTGACATCTGCCTAGTATAAATTCTCAACTCTCCAGAAGATGCTGTTGGTGCATGTTTGAGGCAGGACAATGGGTTCTGACTCAGATTCTGACCTGCACATTAACTAAACCCTCCCCTCGCTTTGTCCCTGTTAAGAATCTTCATTCTTCCCCAGAATTTCCACTCTTGAGGACTTCACAATTCAGCCAGATACTCGACTCCTGTATTTTTGTCAGACTTGACAATGGCGGATACTCTAACTTAAATTCGCTATTAACTCTTCCCCAGAATATCATCTATGAGGATCTCATAAGTAAGCCAGATTCTAGCTTCCTAATATTTTTTTCAGACTTGACACGGGAGCACTTTACCTTTAACTTAAACATGTAGGTATGCACACACACACACACACACACACACACACACACACACACACACACACACACACACACACCCATTCTGGAATCCTTCAGACAAGATATCAGCAAGAAACCAGCTGTCAAGATAGATCAACTTGATAGCCCCAGCAACCTGTACAATATTCTTTAAAATATATTGCTACTAAAAAAAATTATCTTAAAAATCCCCCAGTGGCTAAAGATATTAGACCCCTACCTTCCCCACTAGACAATGACTTTTCTTATTTTGGGTTCTTGCCACTGGTACAAATGTTAGAGTCTGCTGGCAACAAGCGCCCCAACCCCAGACCCAGGACACCTTTTTCTCCCCCTCCCTCAGTCAATCGCTTTGCTTCAGTTCTCCCTCTTTCCACCCCATGCATGCATGCACACTTTAGCTTGTGTTTGCTACACAAAGTTGAAGCAGCTCAACTTTGGAGCTTTTGAGGACTGTATGAAAGACTGGGGAAACTCCGAAGACTACAGCTGGTGATTGTCTCTGTAGCCTCTCTGAGAACAGCTTTCCCTCACCCTCCTCCCCCCATGACACAGCAGAAAGTGAAAGCTGCCGGTGGCAGTGGACTGTGGAAGCAGCTGCTTCCCAGGGAGCTGCAGAAGGTGCTGTTTCACTGTAAAACCACTGATCTCAGTGGGTTTGTGAGGTTTCCCAGGAAGCCAGAATCCAGGTCCAGTACCTAAGTGGCCTGTTACAAAAGCTTTCCCCCCATAAAAATCCAACTACACAGATAGCTGTTGGCAAAGATAAAAAAATACCTTGGCATCCATCACCAGACTATGAGACAGACCCCCAACTCCTCCCTCCTGGGTTGGTCTCCTCATGGGTGAGAATGTCTCAGAAGATCTCTGTTCCTGTTCTAAACTGTGCTCTGCACCGCTGGGATACAGTTGGTACAGAACCTGCTGCCTTAGGCCTTTAAACCTTCTATTTGCTTTGTCTTTTCAGGGAGGGGGGAAGGAAGGGAGACTGAATCTGAGAGTCTGTGGACCTCTAAGATAGGCATCTGGAATACAGGATGGCAGGGAAAAATGAAAGAAAAATTTTTTGGAATTATATTTTTACACCTGCCATCTTCTCACTGGCGCTGGTAAGGCAAGAAAGGGCATGGGGTAGAAAGGTGGGGTGTTGATGTTTCCCTGGGGCTTGGGATAGACTTGGACATATTGAGCAACGCTATTCACAGGGGAAGTTGCTCCTTCTGTGATCAGAGCTTTGGATTAATGAGTCTGTACAGCAAAGAGAAGGGAAAGAGAAACTGGATACAGAAAACAATCAGTGAAACATATTTGCCAAAGGTTAACTTCATGGAAGAATCAAACAATTTAAAAAGTGAAATGAGTCTTGTTGAACAGGTTACACTTGTTTCTCCCCACTCCCACACAAACACCCCCACCCCAAAGTAAATTTTGACAGTGACAGACAGTTGATTGCATTTTTCAAATACTATTTCAGTTGTGGGGGTACTGCACGGCCCCTCAACTTGAAACTATTGTTTAGCAAGAGATGCTTATCAGTTTAGCCATGTTGGCTAGATATAACACATGATATGTGTATGTGTGTTAGAAAGTGTTGGGTTTTTTAAAAAAGTCAAGTCTTCACTCAGAATTACATCTTTCCAGTAGCTCGAACCATGCCCAGAGACCCAGACGAAAAATGCAAGAGCAATAAGGATTTTTAGGGGCATTATGATAGTGTAATGGAAACACATCTGCCCCCAAAAGTCCCTCATTTTCCCTGCGGTAATGAGCCAGGCAGGAAGTGGTAAACGTTGGAACATCGAGAGAGCAAAAACTAAAAGGGGGGAAAACTGCAAGTTAGAAACAAACATTTTTAAACAACAGTTGAAACTTTCGTCATCAATAATATAATATTACATATATGCTTATTTTCATTCTCCAGTGAAATGATCTATCTGAATCATTTTTTAATGGACCATATGCATCAAAGCAAACATTAAGAAATATTCAGTTACCCTTTCTATCTTTCTCCCTAAGCCACTTTGAAAATCAAGTATTTGAAATGCCAAAGGAGTTAAAAGAGATCATGACAATTTTTAAAAATGAAATGAAAATATATAAATAGCCCATGGTTATTTCACCAACAAGCTAACCATCTCATTAAGCAGCTGATCCATAAATAGTCCTTATGGAACATGGAAAAGTCAATGTATAAATAAGTGTGGATGAACATGTCCTAAGCCTTTGGCTCACTTTCCATTCTCAAATACTATATGAACACTTTGTGGTGTAGGCATAGGCCGGTCCCTGGATCGTTAAGAGCTTCAGAAAAGGGAAAAGGTGGAATCCATAATTCAGAACGATACTTCTGCTTCCTCTTCCAGAATTATCCCTGATTTACAGAATAACTGGAGAATAACTAACTTTTCCACATCTCAGTTTCTCCGATGGACCTAGGTGACCTTGAATGAGCAAGTTTTTCCATGTATATGAAAGATTTTGGGTGGAGAGTTAATGCCTTCAAGCCAATAAGGGCTTCATTTAGGATACTGACTGCTGCATGAACTAACCAGAATCCTGGTGACTTAACACTCCTTCCATGGGGATTGATGTCCAAAGAGACACTTGCTCATTCTGCAGGCTGTGGCTTCTATCTCACCAGGTCATCATAGTGAGTTTCTGAAAAAAACCTCCATGAAATCCATGAATGGAGGGTTCCTTATAATGAAAATTAAAAAGTCAGGTAAAAAGCCAATACACAGGATGTACTATGGAGAGAATCTCTTTAGATTCTTTCATACACATCAAATGGCATCAACTCATTGGCAGCAAATGAAAAGAGACACCTGCATCTGTGGCAGTCAATCACTACCCTATGAGGACAAAAATTGGATTCAATTCAGGCCATTTCTGACAAGGAATATTGCTAATTTAGCATTGCAATTAGAGAGACAGCACAGAGTTTCAGGAGAAGAGCATTCAGCTTGAAGTGAGGAGAATTGGCCCAGCTTTATAACATCTACTAGCTATGGGTCACTTCACCCTTGGGAAAGTTTCTTCAAATTTAAAGTTGGCATAATAATATCGATACTACCTTGCTCTCATGGCTGTTGGGACAAACATGCTCTTGGAAACTTAAAGCAATTCCAATATACCAACAAAATCACAGAGCTAGTGGATGGAAATATATGTATGTATATATCCATATATATGTGTATATGCATATACATGCACACATATATATGTATACATCCATATATATGTGTATATGCATATACATGCACACATATATACAATATTTGGTGGTCTTTGAATCTATTCTTTGAAACTGTATCAAGTAGAACATAAAATATCTTGTTTAGATTTAACTGTGAGACCACTAAAAAGGTTGCCATTCAGAGAACTTGAAACTAAATATAGTGTAGTATATGGTGTCCAGCATGTACTTTTTAAATCCTATTTTAAGACACACTCAGAGACTCTTGAGAAGTTTAGGACCCATGAGGCTTTTCATTAGCAGGGGGTGGAGAAAAATCTAGTCAGCAGAGTCCCAAATGTTTGGCAAGCTTCAGAGTTAAAGGAGAGCTAGTTTAAACTGCCCCCAGTAAACAGTAACAGTGACATAATGGTGCCCAAGCACACAAGCACTACCGCTTCTCCTCTGAATTTCGCATCCTTGCCAGCTAAGCTGAATTACCCTGTCAACATCCCTTTGTCCCAGCCTCCCCCTCCCCAGCTCTTATGTGATGACACACTTACTGTTCAAATCCCTTTTCTCTCTAAGGCTCCTCCCCAAAACCCCTGGCCAACTTTTGTAATCTAAAGACCAAAGTTTGACTGATTGTTGTTCTGTACTGATAAACAGAAATGGACTGGGATGTCTTCATGGATTTGAACTTCTGAGGCTCAGTGATGACCACTTAGGGCACTTGCACAGTAGCTTAGATTTATAAACAGCAATGCTGGCAAAGTGCCATCCCTTCTTCACTGACCCTTCCTCCTCACCTTCCCACCCCCACTCCCTAAATTTAATTATAATTACTGCAACAGTGTTTCTAGAAAGCCAAAAAAGATTACTGTTATGCTCTCCACAGTGAACATTATATGTCTTGGTTTGTCAGAACACATGAGGTTAAAGGCACAGGTAGGCTACCAAATTTCTTAGTGCCAATTTTGATCTCACTAGAGAACAGATTTGTTTCAAGCTGAGATAACATCCTTTTTAACTTTTTCTTAAAGATTTTTTTGGAACTCACCCTTTGGAAAGTGTGATTCCATGTGAACCTAGATAATCTAGACAGTAAAAAAGAGAGTACAAGATAGTATAAGAGCCTCATAGTCCTCAGAAGCTTTCCTGCAGTCCTGGGGGCCATCCCTTGTGGACCCATATAGCTGCTCTCAGCAGCAATTGCTCTGAGATAACTCACAGACCAAAGAAAATTGATCCTAGTATTTTAGTAGAGTGCTGACTTATGTTATCAGCCTTGTCTCCCCACCCCCTCCACCTCCATTCCCCCAACTAGAAAATTGGACTGCCAACAGTCCATGTGGGTAATCCTATAGACCAAAACGTGACCAATGTCTCCAAGCAGTCAGAACTGGAGGTTTTTCTGGGTGGTGATACCAGCAGGCCCAACATTATTCTACATGTGTCTCAGATGGGGCTTTCTAATTTTCTGAACTGCTCAATTTGAAGGAAAGTGTACATGCTAGAAAACACAACAGGGTAGAGCTGGGTAATCACCCATTGACCCTTGCTCAGACTAAATGATACAGAAAAGTCTACATTTGCCATCACCTTCCCATAGTCAAATTGAAGACTCTGAAGTAGTTTCTAATTCCACCTTTTACAACTTTTCCCATTATCTAACATGAAAGTACCAGCAGCTTTTTTAAGTTTCTAGGTGAATCTGCTATTTATGCTGCTGAAGACTGAAACCACACAATTCACTTTGTACATGAAATCAGATGCTTCATAAGGACTTCTCGAAGTTATTTAGACTCAGAAATTTTTTTTCTGGCAGTTTTTCTGTAAATATTTACACAAAACCCTAATACACACTAAGAAAGTAGGACATGAATGTTGACTTCCCTGACCAGTATACCTATTGTGCATTTTGCAGAAAAAAGATCAGACCTGCTGGGCCCCTCCCATTAGTAGGCAATGGTCAGAGGACAGTGTCAATTCTTTTCTTTTCCCCCCACTTTTTACTGTGTTATATGATACTCCTTTCCTTTTTAAACACAGTTAGTTCTCACACCTATTGCTTGCTGTAAAAACCTTGCTTAGAATATTCACCTGATATGAAAGAGCTTTGTTCATTTTCATAATTTTCTTTTTGGTTTTGTTTTTAACTCATTCTGAACAGTAAGTGTGAAAAGTAGAAGTGGAAAAATTTCTTTTACCCTGGGCTTCAGAGCTAGGGTCAACAATGCAAAGTTACTGATGACCCCAAATTATTTGAATGATGGGGACTGGCCATTTCTGTCAATCTGGGGTCTTTAAGGTAAATAGGGTTTTGCAAACTCGTATAGGATTGCACTCCTCTTAGCCACCCCCCCCCCCGCCCCCGGCATTTTATTAGCCTTTCAACTCAAACTAAAAGTGGAGGTGGGTGTGACCCACAATTAATAAACTGATTTTTTTTTTTAATTCTGTTCTAAACTTAAGAATGATACAGTCTTGGGATGGGAGAAGAGGAGTTAAGGAGTGAGTAGGTCCCTCACACGCAGTCTTGAGTTTCCCAGTATTTACTGGTTTGAGTTGCAAATATAAGTCTCTTTTAAAAGTAGTTCTTTTGCACTGAGTTAGGCCTCTCATCTTCAAATACTGTATTATAAACCAAACATATTCAGCTTGTCAATGTCTAGTCATTTATCAAGACAATCTGCTTCCCTTTTTTTCTAAGACTACATATGGTTTGTATATAATAGACAACTAAATTCAAAGTATATTTTAATATTATCCTAAATCAGCACCTTATGAAGAATCAAAATTACTTAATGAAACATTTTACACAGAGATCAAGAAAGAGACTAAAATGTGCTCACTCTGTATAAGCAGGTAACACCGAATAGTGTTTTGTTTTTGTTTTTTTACAGGAGGGAAGAACACAAAAAACTCCAAATTTTTTAGCACTGATTAATGGTGTCTTCTCACTGAAAATGACTGGTTCGTAATGCTCTTTAAAGTGCCTGTTTCCAGACTCGGATGAAAATAAGTTTACTAAATGTATTCATAATTATATGCACGGTTTCAGTGAACTGTATGTAAACAATGACTGTGCTGTTATGAATGTTAACATCAAGCCCTAAAATGTTTCATATTAACTACATGCTAAAATCAGCCTGATTTTCCCTACTTAGTAATTGAGCAATTTACATGCTGCTTAAATTCCTCTATGGAGGCTGTACACTTTACTGATGATTTCATGTATGGCATATTATTTGTAAAAAAAAAATGTCTTGAAGACAAAAGGGAAATATGACTTAATCAGCAGGACTACAACATTTAGAGAAGTCAGAATTCCATTTTAAATACCTTAAAATGAATTGCTAAGCACTGAGAATACTGTTTCTTCATTGTGCTTTAAGTAGAGTAATACAGCTGTGTGCTAATATTAAGAAAAACTTCTGCAAGGAAAAGAGTTTAGTTTTTGCCAAGGCCCAAGTACACAAATATATTCTGTGTGTACATACGTTTTGTCTATCTCAAACCCCATCTTTTATCAGGTACTTTGTGTTCAAAGTTTTCAGGTACAGTTCACTTTTCTTTCACTATGAAAAGTTTACAATATACCCTGTTTCCTAAGCTAGTGTCCACAATAAAAGGGGAAAAAATAAGCCTCAACTTAGAAAGTTAACTTTCTGAAGACTGCAGCACCTATGTCTTGAAAGGAAATTTCCCCGATCGAGCCCCAGGTTTTCTTATAAAAATTACTTATAGTCTAGTAACAAGGTATTCCAAAGAAGTCTAAGCGCTCCAAAGAGGAAAAAAAAAGCAAAACTTCCGTAAAGGTCAATCCTTTCTGACCAGAAAAATCCAGGGCAATTACAATTCATGACTTCATTGAGGGGTTTTAAAATGTCTAGCATTTCTTTATATGCTACTCTACTTCTCCACCCTTTCCCCAAAAGCCTGCTGGCTAATGCATCTCCTTAACTCTTCAGCATTAAGCTACGGAAACACAAGCTGCACTTTTCCTTCCTAAAGCGTCTTTTTTGGGTTTCCTAATGAGGATCTTAAAAAAAAAAAAATCACATTTCTTAAGAACAACCATAAACACTTGAACTCCGTGCTCCTACCTATCTGCAATCATTCTTTTGGAGTTACAAAACATACAAGCATACATAAAGCAAAATCCTCTCTTTCTTTGGCAGAGAGAGGGCTGAAAACGTACTTATGCAAGGCATGTAGTATTAATGATGTAGTATTAATGCTGTAGACAAGTAGTTTTAGCTCACTGGCACCCTATAAGAGCCACTGGGGGCTGGTTCCCTTGTTGATTAAAGTGACCACCAAAAGCGGGACTTTGTGGGCCAGTTGGATAAAACATAAACTCATCTCGCCCTCAAAACCCCGACTCTGGAATCACAACCGTCAGAGGCTCCTTTTCTATATCGAGTACATCTTACACAGAACAGGGAATCAAACAAGTGAAGGGACTGCATGGGTGGGAGCTCTGAAATTACTGTGTCATCAGAGAAATAATCATTTGGGTTACTCAGGACAGTTCAAAGCTAAGTCATTAATGCATGTCTGTCTCTTAAGGCTAGCATATGTCTCTGACTTCCTGAAATAAAGGCAAGTACTTCAAGATCTTTATTTTTTTTTTTTAAGCCTTACATCTTATCCCTTATTTCCCAAGTTTGGCAGCCAACATTTCCTTTAGAAATATATTCTATCTAAACAAGATCCAGCTGAAGAAAGCTTAAACTTTTTTCTCAATGAAAATCCCAGTATACCCAGTCCCTCCCTAAACTGGACGAAAAAGGATTTCCCTTAGTAAAAGTCTGCAGTTGCCTCTTCATCTACAAATTCAAATTCCCGACTTCATTTCAAACTAAAGTTTAGTTATTTTTGCCTTTAATTGACTCTCATTAAAGTCAAATTTGCTGCTTGCTGAGATTGGTGTAAATTATTTCCATCTTAATAGCTCCAATTAGGAATTAAACACAATGGTGGTTATATTTCAGAAACTGGCCGCTGGGCCCTTTCCCCACCCTTTTGTGTGTGTGTGTGTGTGTGTGTGTGTGTGTGTGTGTGTCTGTGTGTGTGTGTGTGTCTGTGTGTGTGTGTGTGTGTGTTTCCCCACAACTTCTCCTAAAAATAAAATATAAATATGGATGTGTCCTCAAAGGATCTGAGGCACACATTCCACGGCTCTCCTTGGTGGGGGGCTGGGGAAGGAGAGTGGGTAAGAGACAGGGAGAAAAGAAAACAAGACCTCGTAAGTGAAAATACCTTTTCCTTTTTGTTTATTTTCCAAGTCCCGCTGAAGCAACTTTGTATTTATCTCTCGTCTGAGACGCAGATACACACCCCCAAGGCTGTCTAATCCAAACTTCAGGCACACAAAAGCCTAGGCCAAGTCCCTCCGCGGCAGCTTTCTGCCACCCTCTCTCCTTCGGGGGATACGTTTTGCATGCACTTTCACTGTTTGGGGTGCCTCCTGGGCTCTACAATAGCTCTTCTCTTGCCGCTCCTGGGCACATGGCTTGGTCCCTCAAAACGGGCCCTGGGCGCCCCGAGGACCCCCCTCGGGGTGACCCCCCCTCGGGGTGTAAGCCAGGATTCACAAATTCCGAGCTGAGGAGGGGGTCGCTGGCCTGACCCCTGTCTCGGGGTCCGAGCCGGGGAACACGCGGCAGGGTGGGGAGCGGGGGCGGGGAAGGGGTGCGCTGCCCAGGCTGCGGGCTGGCATTGTCACCCAGGGTCACCGTTAGTATCCCGCAGAACTCTTCTTTTCCAACCTGGGCATCAAACGCGGAGGGGGCGAGGGGAGCCGGAGGGGGGGGACAGGGGAGCCGGGGGAGGGGGCCGCAGGCTTAGCAATACATTCCAACCACCTCATTAATTTTTCATTGAGTGCGCTGGAGAAGGAGGAAGCGCCGAGCCGGAGCTGCCTCGCCGCCCCCCCCCCCCCCACATATCTCCTCTGTGCCCCCCCCCCCCGCCCCGCCACACACACATAAAGGGGGGAGATCTCTTCTCCGTGGCCCCTCAGCCCTGACCAGCCTCGGGCTCCGGGAGGCAGCGGCGAAGCCCAGACAAGCGTCTGGCGCCGGGTCCCCGGGGAGCGCCCAGGTGCCTCCGCAGCGCGCCCCCACCCCTGCACGCCCCCCAGCACAGTCTCCCTCTCGAGCTGCACCCCCAGCCCCAGCTTCCCCACTCCCCACCGCCGCTAGGACATCGGGGCAGCGGGGCAGAGCCCCCGGCCCCCGCCCCACCCTCGGCAAAAGCAAATGACCAGACTCGGGCCAGCACCGCCCCTTCTCGTCCCGGGGGACTCCCGGCCCTCCTTCCCCACCTTGCCCCCTGCCTGCCTGCTCCGTCGCCGGCTGCAGCCCCCACGGCCACGCGCGCTGCGGTCCACACCTGCCGCTCCAGCGAACCCTGCCCCCCGCAAGGGGGGCAGGCGGTAGGGGGCACTTACCAGCGGATCCCTCCTCGCGTGGCGGATCCCTCCTCGCGTGGCGGATCCCTCCTCCCTTGGCAGATCCCTCCTCCTGTGGGTCTGCAGGGAGCGCTCCCCGGCTCCGCCTGTCACTGCCGAGGAAGGGGGGCTGGGGGGGCGGGGAGAGAAGCAGCCGCCAGCCCGTCCTGCCCCGGCCCGGTGCCGCCTCGATCCCCGGCAGATCCCTGACTCATTCTGCCAGCTCGCCCCGCCAGACTCCCCGCAAACATCACCGCGACCACGCCACGATCTGCCCAGAGGCCACATCCAGTGCCGGGGGAGGGGGGCAGGAAGGGCAGAGGAAGGGAGCGAGAGGTGGAAAGAGCTCCCTCCCCCATGTACACACCCCTCATTCCTAGGAAGGCCCCTTTCCCACAAAAATTAAAATTAAAAGTGCAGGAGAAAAAAACCTCTTTTTGCAGAGGGGGCAGATGTTGCAGCGCTCAGCCACCCCCGCTGCCAAAGATCTCCGGTACCCCCACTCCCTATCGCCCGGAGCAGCGCCAGGTCCTCCCCTGCTCGGCTCTCCTCTCCTTTCTGCAACGCTGTTGCAAAGCTTCCCAGCGCCCTAGAGCCGGGACCCAGGCCATCCGCCCTATAGCAGGGGCTGGGAGAGGCGGGGGCTGATCTGGGCTGGGCTGGGGTTGGCAGGGCCCTGGGGGGGGCGGGGGGGAGGTGGTGGTGGCTACCGCTACTCCAGAGCACCCAAGAGATAGGCAGAGCCTGAGAATAAGGGGAATGTGATTTGGGGGGTGGGGTGGAGTTAGGGGGAGAGCTTTTTCCTAGAAGCTGTCTCCAAATATAGTAACAGGACTGGGGCATTCCTAGAAATGAGGGAGACATCAACACAAAAGCCGCTGGGGATAGCCCGGGTCCTCCTAACTCAGAAGTCTGTGAATGTGGAACACAACTCCCCCGGCACCCCTTTCTTTCCCAGCGTAGGAAGGCAAGGAGCCTCTATTGTTTGAGAACCTACCTGAGGCGTTATTGTTGCAGGTAACAGTTTAATTTCACTCTTGGCCCTTCCATGGATAGCTTTCCGATTCGCTGCGGCGTGGGGGGTGTAATGGGACTTGCTTCCACGCACACCCCCACTTCAGAAAAACTTTCCATTTTCAGAATGCAGGGATTACTTTCAGAAAGCACCTGTACCTTTCAGCACACTAACAAATACCTACCCAATCTCCATCAAATAGTTGTGGGTGAGTGGGGGGTGTTTCCCAAAACACGTACGTCTCCAGTGTTCAATGCTAGTGATTTGTGATTTGGCAAGATATTTTAAGAGGTGGGGAGGTAGGGGAAAGGAGAGACTCTCCTACTCGCAAGTTCTGAAAAAGTCTTCACTTTTCTTTTTATCTTGCAATTGAAAACATGCTCTGGCTTTTAACTCCTGTGCTTAGTCAACAATTCCAAGCTGTCTGAAGGAAAGCTGGAGACTGTGTAGGGCCCTACTTAAGTAAGCAGTAATATTAACCAATGAGTAGTTCTGTTAAATTCACTTGCCTATGCTTTCCTCCCTCCTCCCCGCCCCCATCTCCCAATCCTTCGACAAACTTGGTGTGAAAGGTCTCAGAAGTCTTCCCCTCCACTCCCCCACTCCCTCCCTCTTTTTCTTCGAGGACTATGGAGATAAGGGAGGCTTATATTTTAAAGAGCCAGGTTCCTGCTGTGAAAATCGGGGGTGACACTTCTGGAGAGTATGAAACTGAAAAAAAAAAAAAATATCCCCTTGATCATTAAAAAAATGTATTTGCTGTCCTCTGTTGGTCACAGTGGTTGTCACAAGCAAAAACAAATCATCCAAATGAGAATGTATTCTTCCTAGTCTAGCTGGAGTGAAGTTTTGTGTTTGCTCTTCTTCCCGGAGCCAAGACGAAAAATCAAACCAGACACAAGATACCCCTTATCCTCCATCCTCTAGAGGGACCTAGATACCCATGAATCCAAGTTAGATTGACAATTCCTCTTTGAATTTCCTTTCTGGTGTGTAATGTCACTTCACCTCAGAAACGCTGAAATCTTACCGCTTCAAGGAAGACAAAAATGGAAGTGGGATGGTACTGCAGGAAAGAACACTGACTGGCTCTGGAGGCAAAGAAAGGAAGGAAACAAGCATTATTAAGCACCTACTGTGTGCCAGGAGCTTTGCTAAGCACTTTACAATTATCTCATTGGCTCCTCAACAACCCTGTGAGGTAGGTCCTACCCCCATTTTACAGTCTGGGAAACTGAGACAAATCCAGGGTCACGCAGCAAAGATTTGATCTCAGGTCTTCCTGACTCCAGGCCCAGGATTCTATCCCCTTTGATACCCAGCTACCTGGGAGACAGTCTGCTTCTATCCTGTGACCCTTACAGTACTACTACCAATGAGACCTTGATCAAGACACTTAACCCTTGGTGTTCAGTTTCATTTGTAAAATAAGGGCGTTGACTTATGTCTTTCCTCTGAGATCACCTTCCATTTAGAGTTTAGCATCCCCCCCCCCACGTGCATGTATATGTATGTATATATACACGTGTGTATGTATATATACACATGTGTGTATGTAGTTATTCGCATGCCGCCTCTCCCATTAGAGCCTTCAGGAGGGCAGGGATAGTTTTTTGCCTTGCTTTGTATCCCCAGAGTTTAGCACAGTGCCCGGAACATAGTGCTTTTAAAATGTTCATTGACCTCTGAGGTCCCTTCCAGATCTATGATCCCATGATGCCTTGAGTGTGAGTTAAGCTAGGCATATGAATAAGGATGATAATAACTCACATTTAAATATCATGGTAAAGTTTAAAGAGGACTTTCTCCAGCAATTAACCTGTGAGATAAGTAGGGTGTTACCCCCATTTTACCAATGAGGAAACTGACGTTCAGATAGTTTGAATACTTTGTCCATTGTCACATTTATTTATTCATTAAGTGTTGACTTTATAAATAAGGTAGTTGGATGTTTTTTTCACAAGCAAATCCTTTTGATCAAATCCAATCAGATAATAGGACAATATTAGGCTTCCTGTAAATGAATGGTATTGAGGTTCACCCTATCCTTCCCAATTTAGACACTGTTGACTTGTCCGATTCTTTGTGACCCCTTTTTGAGATTTTCTTGGCAAAGATATTGGAATGGTTTGCCATTTCCTTCTCCAGTTTATTTTACAGATGAGGAAACTGAGACAAACAGGGTTAACACAGCTAGTAAGTGTCTAAGGCCAGAGAGGTCTTCTTGACTCTAAGTCCAATGCTCTTCTCACTATGCCTGCCACCTAGGTGCCCCAATTTAGACCCTACAGATAGATATAGGAAAAAGAAACACATTAGCAAATATTGATCGGTGGTGTGGCCTGAAAGAGCCCAGCCATTCATATTCACCTGGTTTCCTGTCCCCCTTGTAATTGCTGGAGAAAGTCCCTTTTAAACACTAACATGATATTTAAATGTGTTATTATCATCATTATTCATATGCCTAGCTTAATTTGACTTGTAGGGACTGTGTGACCCAGCAAGTCCCAGCTTCTCAGTGCTCTAAGTAATTCTTTAAGGATATAAATTGTAGGGAAGGAGCCTACCTGTGCTTGGAGGAGGAATTCCTTTATTGAGGAGTACTGTCTGTCAGTGAAATCACAGGTCCAGTGAATGAATATAGTTACAGGAATTCTCTGTGGCCACAAACAGTGTGAATGTTACTTGACTAGGCTATATGGTGACAGAAACATATTTTGAAAGAGCAAGCACTCCGAACACAGCTTTTTTTTTTAAGCTGGGTTGTTTTTTAAATTGCTTTATTACTTGGCTTTATGAATGTTGACTTTGTTTTCATCGAATCAGCGGGACCGGTTCTGAAATACCTCTTTGGCACTTGGTCCCGCAGTTGAAATGGGGAAAGATATGGCCCAAGTCAGAGCAGGGCCAGAGGTAAAAAGGAGGTATCAAAGACTGGATCCACCAGATTAAAATCTCCTTGCAAGGAGCTAGGGGCCAGTTCAAGCCCTTAGGGTCAGATCTGAGGGAGAGGTGGCTAAAGGCCAGATTTAATAGGTAGGAGGTGAGTTTACACTATTCTCCAGAGACAGGGGCCAAGGCGGCCAAAGGTGTTTGCCAGATTGGCCTGTAGAAAGACTGCCGGAGACCAGGAACTCTGAAGAGGGTGATTAGATGCTTGTCCAAGGGAAAATGGGGAGTGAAAGGCAATCCTGCATTTGACTTTGCTTGGCAGTAGCAGTGCCTGGTGCTCCTGGAAATTGCCCAGTGTCTGGGCCTGGCATTTCAGAGGTTACAGTGGGCAGAGAATATTTCCCCCAAATCCCTTCCATGATTCTGAGAACTGAATAAGGTTCCCTGCCCTTCCACTAAGTCAGAAATAGTTCCTGAATGGGAGAGCACGAACAGTGGAGTCTCCCAGCAGGACTGAAGGACTCCTTTGCCAGGTCACTGGAGCATATACCTGGGATTCCAAAGCAAGTCCAGTTCTCTTTGGTGGAAACCCTCCTGTCTTCTGGGACAGTGCCATCCTCTTTATCCCCAAGATCTTTTGGCAAAATGTGAGGGAAGCATCCAGCATTTTGCCTTCTTTCTTTCATCACAGAGCTCCAGTAGGAGCACCCTGAAAATGAGGGGTCCTGTCTGTAGTACATATTCAAAAATGCATAGAACCTGAACATTTCATTTGCACATAAAATAATTCTATTAACTTTAACTTGAAATTCCTTCAAGCCTCCATCTCCAGCCCCCATCTTTAATCCCTCCCCACTCCCATCACCTTCCCCCTCCTGCCCTTCTAACCAAAGCTTGTCCCAGCTGTAAGGAAGAGTGGAAATTTGGGTCAAGGACAGCTAGGTAAAACTACACTTCTCTGCAAAAGTGCTTCAGGCTCCTGAGTGTTAGTTAAGAGGAAGCAGGGCTTTCTGCATTTCCTTAAGTGCTAGTAAGAATCTTGGTTTAGGATTGGCTACCTCAAGCATTTATACATCAAGATAAAAAGGTCCCAGAAGCTGCCTGCCTGTTTACATCAGTTTTCCAGTTCCTACCCTATGAATGAAATTGGGAAAGAAAAAGAAGATTAGTAACCGTCGAATTGAAGATCACAGAATTCTCTTTCTTCATGGAAGGGCTTGGATTTTAGGGAATAACATCTGTTCTGCTTAGTCAGCATTCAGAACAGATGCCAAACAGCACTTTGAATGCCTTCCTCCCCTCCTCTGATTCACACAATGGAACAGGTAAGGGGAAAAATGTGGCTTGAGTCAAAAGGGTCATGCTATCTATCTCCCTGCCCTTCCAATTTCCACACCATTTTACAATGATGTATTCAGATTTCCAATGGGTCCAACTGAGAGAGATCCAGTTTCCACCATGCACAGAGAAGTAAGTTGTTCTGTGGTGAGATTGTTGGGTCTCAGATGGCAAGGTTCCAGTTCTGCTCTGAACCATGTTAAATTTGGTTGGTTTGTCTTCAGGGGTGTATACCCCTTTTGGTATATCTTTGCTCTCTACCGCTCCAATTTAACCAAATTGGAAGAGCATTCCTGATTCTTGCCTCAGAGGAATGAGATACAGAGGTCATATGGTCTGGACTGAATTGAGCCAGGGGTTAAGACCTGAGGCAACTGGCACTTCAAAACATAGACTATTTTACCATTCAAGATTAGCAATTCTCTGAATGCCTGGTTGAGCTGTGGAGAGAGTTTTGGTCTTGAAGTTAGAAAGACTTGGGTTTGAATCCTGTCTCTGATAGCTGTTCAACCTAGAGCAAGTCTTAACAGGAGCATAGAGTTCTAGCTGGAAAGGACCTTAAAGGGACCAATTTATTCATTTCACAGATGAGAAAAATGAAGCCCAAAGAGGTTAAGTGACTTGTCCAGGGTCACACAGCTTCTAAGTATATGAAGCAAGTTTCCATTCCAAGTCTTCCTGACTTTGGGCACTATGCCACAATTTTTATATGCCTTTGGCAGCTCCCTAAGACTTACCAACTAAGTCTTATCTAATTCAATTCAATAAGCCCTTATTGAGCTCTTGCTTTGTGCCTGGTGCTATAACTGGCTCTAGTCATGCAAAGAAAAAGTGAAAATAGTCCTTGCTTGAAAAAAGCTTATATTCCATTAGAATGTCAGAGGAAGGTTGCTGTTTTGGTAGAGGGCATAACCACACTGGGAGTTCCCACTGAGGCAATCTCAAATCGTTTGAGTATTTGCCTTTGTGTTCATTTATGTTATCAGTAGGCATGGATGGCTATGTTCCCAGTAATTGAAAGGAGTATCCACATATGAGAGCACTGATCCATTGAGGCACATGTATACATGCATACACAACAACATATGTGTGCTTAATGTTTATGGATAGTTTATCAGTATAAATAACTTTCATCTGGATTGTTTCATATATATGTGTATATATATGTATGTATGTATTCTTTAATCTTTGAGAATCCTGGAGAATAGATAAGCACCCAAGCATAAATGATATTCTTCCTTTCCAGGATGGAAGGAGTGGTAGGGGGTGAGGGATGGGGAAATATACCAAGTGTTGCTATTCAAATCCTTCCCAGAACACAGGACATGTGTTCAGTGATGCTGATAGCATCAAAGGTTTCTTCCCTTCTCTCAAGAGGATCAAATGAGATAATGTACATAAAGGGCTTTGTGAAACTTAAATCTCTATATGTATGACGATGATGGTGGTGGTGGTGATGACAGCTCTAAACTAGGAGACCATAATCTTGGCTTGTGGTATCCTTTCTTTCCTTGTGCATACTTCTTGTTAGCCTTAATGATCTAGTGTAGGTGTTGTAGAGGCTACATAACTGAGCATATCCCCAGTTCCACTCTAAACTACTTTAAATTCTTTAAATTTGATTGGTTTGTCCTCAAGGGCTACAGAATCTTTGCTCTCTACCACTCCAATTTAACCAAATTGGAAGATCTAATCTTTGGGGATTGGGTGAGCAACCCTTATGCTCACATTACCTTATGTCCCTATCAGAACATGTGGATATTCTTAATGATCCATCTTGTTCCTGAAAATGAATTTACTCTTATAAGAGGTACCATATTATACATTCCATTTATGTCATGGTTAATTTTCTATTTAATTGTCTGTATATTTTACACCCCTATGTCCACCTTGTGCTTGTCTTATTGGAAACCCGTGTCACCCCCCGCAAAGGGCAGAGGGTTCTCATCCATGTAATTCTTTTTCTACACTCATATACCATCATTCTAATTCAGCTCCTCATCACTTCTCTCCTGGACTATTACAATAACCTCCTACTTAAATCTCTCTACTCCAAGCCTCCCTCTCATTCTAATCCATCCTCTATAGAACCAACAAAGCAATTTTCCTAAAGCACATGTCTGTTTGTGTTAGCTCTCACCTCCTCACTCAGTGAGCCCCAGTGGCTTCCTGTTATGTAAGGATCACACATAAACTTCTTTGTTTGGCATTTAGAACTCCTCACAACTTGTCTCCTTTCTAGTCATCTTACATATTACTCCTCCCCACATACTTTTTCAGTCCAGCCATACTGGTCTGTTTGCTGTTCGCAATAAATATTCTCTGTCTCCTGACTCTGTGCCTTCATTTATCAGATGTTCACCATGCCTGGAATGTTCTTTCCTCACCTCCACCTCACCAGGAATGCCTGATTTTCTTGAATACTCAGTTTCAGCACCAATTTCTTCCTGATCTCTGCCCACTGTTAATGCACTCTTTCTCAAAACGACCTTGTATGAATTTTGCCTGTATTTGTGTACATACATGCTGTTTTCCCTTTTAGAATATAAATGTATTGAGGATAGGTCGTTTACCTTTTGTTTTTGTAGGATGGCATTTGGCACATAGTAAATGCCTGATGATGATTGCCTTTTGCATAGTACTTAGTAGGATTTCCTGTGCATTTAAGCACTCAATGAATGTTATTTGATGATGGTGAGAAAAAGAGTACCTTGTAGAGAGAAATTTTAAAGATAGGAAAGAGGAAATTTCTTGAGAGCTAACTCCATTCAGTCAGCCAACCTAAAAACAGATTTGTCCATTTAGCTTTCTCTTACATAAGCTTACACCTTTAAGACTTGGAAATATTGAGGTTTCTCTTACAGAAGAAATGACTTCCTTTTAAAGGCTTCATGAAATGACACATCAGCTAGTTGTTTTTGTGGCTCTTTCTTGAGATCACTAATTTCCCCTCTAACCATCAGGTGGCATTCATATCCATTCACTGGGAGTCCTATGGTCTCTCTCAGGTTTGCTCATGCCCACATAGGGCAGAAGTACTAAGTGTCACAGTCTGTACTTGTCAGAGTATCCTTTAGCTCTGCTACTGTTGAGGATCTCTCCCTATCAAAATTAGCTCTGAGGCTTCCACCAGCTGGCAAACTCTACTTCCTTTTTTGGAACTGGCTAATTTTCAGTGGTGGCTGCTAGGTTGGTGCAGTAGATAGCAGACTAGGCCTGAAGTCAGGAAGGCTAATCTTCCTGAGTTCAAATCTCAGACACTTAACTAGCTGTGTGACCCTGGGCAAGTGGCTTAAAAATGTTTGCCTCAGTTTCCCCATCTGTAAAATGAGCTGGAGAAGAAAATGGCAAATCACTCCAGTATCTTTGCCAAAAGAATTCCAAATAGGGTCACAAAAAAGTCAGATCAACTAAAATGACTGAACAACAACATTTTTTTTCAGTGAGTGCTAGTCATATGACTTTGGTATATTATCAAACATTCTTAGCTACTCTATGTAGTATTTATTCAGTATATAATCTATATGCAAATAGTACTTATTAGTAGACAATGCACAATACATATGCAAAAATTTGAAAGGTCACTATCACTAACCTGATTGTATTTCCACAATACTTGAATTGTTTCTTTCTGGCTGCTTGTGATATTTTCTCCTTGACCTGGGAACTCTGGAATTTGGCTACAATATTCCTATGAGTTTTCCTTTGGGGATCTCTTTCAGGACGTGATTGGTGAATTCTTTCCATTTCTATTTTACCCTCTGGTTCTAGAATATCAGAGCAATTTTCCTTGATAATTTCATGAAAGATGATGTCTAGGCTCTTTTTTTGATCATGACTTTCAGGTAGATCAATAATTTTAAAATTATCTCTCCTGGATCTATTTTCCAGGTCGATTGTTTTTCCAGTCAGATATTTCACATTGTCTTCTATTTTTTCATTCTTTTGGCTTTATTTTATAATTTCTTGGTTTCTCATGAAGTCATTAGCTTCCATCTGCTCCATTATAATTTTTAAAGAACTATTTTCTTCAGTGAGCTTTTGAACCTCCTTTTCCATTTGGCTAATTCTGCTTTTTAAAGCATTCTTCTCCTCATTGACTTTTTGAACCTCTTTTGCCATTTAGACTAGTCTATTTTTAAAGGTGTTATTTTCTTTAACATTTTTTTGGATCTCCTTTAGCAAGCTGTTGACTTGCTTTTCATGGATTTCTTGCATTGCTCTCATTTCTCTTTCCCATTTTTCCTGCACCTCTCTTACTTGATTTTCAAAATCCTTTTGAGCTCTTCCATAGCCTGAGACAATTTTTTTTAGAGCATATTTTTTTTGGAGGTTTTGGATTTAGAAGCCTTGACTTTGATGTCTTCCTTTGATGGTATGCTTTATTCTTCCTCATCCTGAAAGGATGGTAGAAAATACCTTTTCACCAAGAAAGTAACCTTCTGCATTTTTTCCCCCTTTTTTGGGCATTTTCCCAGTCAGTGACTTGACTTTTGAGTCTTTTGTCAAGTGGAGGGTATACTCTAGGCACCTGTAAGTTCTCAATTTCTCCAAGATGTCACAATCAAAAGAGAGGCCTGCACTCTGGTCTGGGAGCAACCATAAGTACTCTTTTCTACCCAGCAACTGAGAGTAGGATCTCCTCTCTAGAGCCTCCACAAGTTCTACCATGCCAGTGCTCCTCCTCACCCCAGGACCACCACTCAGAACTGAAACCCAGATAGGTCAATCGATTCCCCTGGTATCTTTAGGCTGAGGGTTCCAAAAGTAGATGCTGCTGCTACAGTTGCTCCTGCTGCCCTGAGGTCAATGCTGGCACCAGTCCACACACCTCTCTCACGCAGGTGAAAGGGCTTTCTCACTGACCTTTGAAACTGTCTTTGGCATTTGTGGGCTGAGAAATCTGGGAATCACAGCTGCTACCCATGATTCCACACCCTGAAACCTGCTCCAGTCCTATCCCTGCAACATGGCCCAGGCTGGCTTGTGCTCCACTCTGAGCCTGGTGCAATAGATTTTTCTTGTCAGTCTTTCAGGCTGTCTTGGGCTGGAAATCTCTTTCGCTCTGTCATTTTGTGGCTTCTGCTGCTGTAGAATTTTTTAGAGTCATTTTCTACAGGTATTTATGGGCTATGAGGTGAGAGCTAGAGCAGTCTTACTACTCCGCCATCTTGGCTCCACCTGCTGAAGTTCCACTATTACTAACCTAAGGAAGCTGGGTGGTACAGCAAATAAAATGCCAGGTCTAGAGTCAAGAAGACTGATTTTCCTGTATTCAAATCTAGTCTGAGATACATATTAGTTGTGTAACCCTGGGCAAGTCATTTAACCCTGTTCACATTAGTTCCTCATCTGTAAAATGAGGTAGAGAAGGAAATGGCAAACCATTCTAGTATCTTTGCCAAGAAAATCCCAAATGGGGTCATGAAGAGTTGGACACAGCTGAAAACAACTGAACCTCAACAATGACATTACTAGCCCACTACTCTCCTAAACCCATAAGGTCCTCCAGACAAATAAATTATCTGGACCCAAGAATTCTGGAAAATGTTCAATTTGAGTTTATTTAGTTACCCCTGCCCTCTGCTATTCCCCTCTAGAGGTACAAAGGAGTAGCAACTTAATATTCAACTCACTGAATGAAAAGGCTGAAACTCTGAGGGAGCTTTGTACCTGGACCTCACAGCACAGGGGATGGAATTGAGGTCTCAGCTCAGCTTAGGGAGTAGAACTCAGATCTGGTATAAATGGAAATATATTTCCTGGGGCTTTGGCTATCAAGTTTCAGGCTGGGACTTCTGATTCCTTCTGGCCTTTACTACTCCATTATGGAGCTAGATAAGCTGGTCTGTAAGTCAAAGATCCCTGAGTTCCTTTCTCTCTCTGCTTCAGCTATATCTGTCTTCTCAGTTCTTCTCAACACACCCTAGCCAACCCTCTACTTCTCCTCACAGCTGGATCATGGGAGGGACACTGTACCCCCAATTATTTAGTCTCTTTATTAATAAACTGGTTGTGCTATGTATGTCATGGGGCTACTGTGACAAAAGCATTATGCAAACCTTTGCCATGTATAAATGAATTGTTCATTATTATTTCTTCAGTACTTAAAAAACTCATTATTCTATCTGTGGAACAACTAGGTGGAGTAGTGGATAGAGTGCTAGGCCTGGAGTCAGGAGCACATGAGTATAACTCCCACCTTATACATACACTAGCTATGTAACCATGGGCAAGTCATTTAACCCCTGTCTGCTTCAGTTTCCTTGACTGGAAAATGGGGATAATATTAGCACCTACATCTCAAAGATCAAATGGGAAAATATTTGTAAAAAAAATGCTTAGCACAGTGCCGGGAATGTCGTTGGTGCTCTATAAATGCTTATTCCCTCCTTCCTCATGTGAATATTCTCTCCATCAAACATACATAGCAATTCTGCCCAAGACTCAGTAGACAAACTTTATGAGCTGGTCTGAAAATTCATTGCCTGGTGAATAAATAGTCTTCTGGCTACTGGTCCATCTGATTTTAGTAACTAAGTTGATTTTCAGACAATCAGTTATCACTGGACCTACACTAAAAACTTGTCTTGCTTGGTTAGGACTACCAGAACTTGTCCTCTTGTGATACAGCCTTTAAAAATCTACAGATAAGATGTGATATCTGTATTTCTTACTTTCTTTGACTTAGGGAAGGTAATTGAGTTCAAGGACTCTTTACTGCCCAACATATCACACTTACTGTTCAGTTTAGCATTCAAGGCCTTCTATAATAAAATTATCCCCTTACAGAGTTAACCTTCCCCTACACATTAAGCTCTTACTCTTTAGTGTGGCATTTAAGGCCTTGTATAATAGTATAGTCCTCTTATATAGGTAGCCTTATTCCTTAATATATACCTTCTCTTTAGATAGGTCATTCTCCTCACTGTCCCTTCCACTGGCCACACTCATTCCTCTTCTGTACTTTGCATATGCTTTTCTCTCATTTGGAATGCTTCTTCCTTCCTCTCCATCCAGCCACATTTTCTTTTTTTTAGCTAGTGGTTTTTTAAAAATTTATTTATTTTTAGTTTTAAACATTCACTTCCATAAAATTTTGAGTCCCAAATTTTCTCCCCATCTCTCCCCTCCCTCTATCCCAAGACAGCATGTAATTTGATATAGACTCTACATATACATTCATATTGAACTGTTTTCACATTACTCATATTGAAAGAAGAATTAGAACCAATGGAATGAACCCTGAGAAAAAACAAAACAAAAAAGAGAGAGAGTAATAGTATGGTTCAATCTGCATTTAGACTCCATAGGTCTTTCTCTGGATGTGGACAGCATTTTCCATCATGAGTCCTTTAGATTTGTCTTACATCCTTGCATTGCTAAGAACAGCCAAGTCTATCAAAGTTAGTCACTGCACAGTGTGACTGGTTACTCTATACAGCATTCTCCTGGTTCTGCACACCACTCAGCATCAATTCATTCAAGTCAATCAGCCACATTTTTACCCACATTTGCAGGCACAAGAATCCTACTTCTTCTATTACTACATCTCATATTTATCTCTTCCTTTTCTGAAGTGGTATAATGTTTATAGTCAATATTAAACAATTTCACTAATTAATGTTGTAACAGCAAGGACCCCGGCATACACAGAAGGGCTTGCCATATGGGTTCTTACATCTGCTTTTCTAAAAGGAAAGCAACTTTTACGGGGTCAACAATCTACTTTCAGTAAGCACATTTATCATTCACTTAGTTTAGGGGGAAAAGTCAGCATCCTGAACTTCAGAGAAAATACAGAGAAATAAAGACCAACAGACAGGGCTTCCAACTGTCTGACCGTAAACAATACATACGTCGCAGATCAATGGGCAGATTCAGCTGTCTCACCATTACACACAGAGTGTAATCAGAGAGTGAAGCACCAACATCTGGGCTTTCAAAGCTGGGAGGCTCCTTAGCAGCTATCTAGAGTCTCCTCTGGCCAAACAAACACTTTTAATGAGTAAACCCCAAAACAAAACTTCAACTCAGAGTATATATATACTTTTCAGAGCCAGAGGGAATCACAACTCTTGAAAACCAGGGCCTCATTAGAAATCAACAAAAGATGTGTGTCTTCCTACAATGGGCAGGTCCAGGTGGGGAAGATCTTTAACTCTCATTAACATTACCAATGTATATACTGTTAGCTTATTAATGTATATTAAACTGAAAGTTCTTTGTGGACATGCTTTTTATTCCTTTTGTTATTACCCACAGTTCCTAGCACCAAGCTGGGTACATAGCAGACATTCAATAAATACCCAACTGATTAATTGATTGGTTCACAAAGTCTTTTACTGAACCATAGCCTTTAAGGAACATAAATAAGAGTTAATGAATTGTGTTAACCAAGGACTGTTTTCTATTTGGTTTAATCATGTCAATGAGAACTTGAAAGCAAGATTTATAGGTAAACCACACTGTGGATAATCTAATCACGGATAATGAAGAATTGATTGACCTGGATCCATTAATGGTCAGACGATATCTATGAAACAGGTTGAGCGATCCTAGGATGTCTAGATTCTTGGCTGTTAGGTGGGGTTTATAGTAGTGGCAAGTTACCACTGCTCCCTCTTGTCCTTAGAAAAATGCATTATCATTATAGTTTAATGAATAAATGTTTCATTTTCTTTAAGGAATGTCATTTCTCTGTATGAGAAGGAGATCCTCTAACATTTTAGCTCATTGAAGGCCTGGTGATAACTAACTCTAGAAGTACAGAAGCCACCTGATCCAGTTAATAAAGAGGTAGACAGCTAGGTGGTACAGTGGATACGATGCAGGGCTTGGAGTCAGGATGATGTGTCCAAATCCCATCTCAAGTACTTACAAGCTGTGTGTACTCAAACAAATTACTTAATCCCGTATGCCTCAATTTCCTCAATTGAAAAATGGTGATAATAATGGCACCTGCTTCTCAGTTATGAGGATTAAATGAGAACAAATGGAAAAGCACATTGCAAACCTTAACTTGCTATATAGATGCTGGTTTGTTATTATTATTTCTTCCATGTGGCAGCTTTTCACATCCTTAAAGATAAAAATATCATCCGCAAATTTTGTCTTCTTTAGGTTAAACATCCGCTCTTCTTTTAGTTGAACTTTATATGGCACACACTCAAAGGCTTTCTTCATTCTGGGGACAGCCTGGCGATGCTCCCTGGCTTATCAATCCAAACTGTGGTGCCCATGCCTGAACACAATACTTTCTGTGTGGTCTCTTCTGAACATAGTCCAGGAGGTTTTCTACCTATTATTCCTGAAAGCTATCTGTCTCTTAATGTAGCCCAAAATCGCATTAACTTATTTTAGTAATCATATCACATTGTGTATTCACATGGAGCTTGAAATCCACTAAAACCCCAAGATCTTTTTCAGGTAAACTGCTGTCTAGGTACAGCCACCCAACGTGTATTTTTCAACTTGATTTTTTTAGCCAAAGGTAAAGCTTTATATTTAGCTATATTTAATTCCATCCTTCTGGGATAGCAATGATTCTTGATTCTGAAAAAAGTGTGTGTGTGTGTGTGTGTGTGTGTGTGTGTGTGTGTGTGTGTGTGTTTAGTACAACAATCAGTGCCTTTTAGAACCAAATGGTCAAATGTCCAGCACTCTATTTGTTTTCCAGCCACCTTTTGTGTTTTCTGATACACAGCTGACATCTGAGGGTTATCAGTGCTTGTATAGAGACTTAAAAACTATCAAGGAACCTTGTGCCCATAGGAAAGAATGATAACAGATAGAAGCACTTCTGCCGATTACCTTGCCATTAGCGGCTGGGAAAGTAAAGCAAGAAAACTTGAAAGCAGTGTGTTATCCCCGGTTATTAAAACTAATGAGCTTCTAAGCTGTTCTCCTGTGTAACAATGTGGTGCTAGTCTCTGCTGCTGCCTCTTCAGGTGGCTGTGAGATAGAAAACAAAGCCTGGACCACATCCACTCAGGAAGAGGACATTCATTCGTTCTATAAGCATTTGTTAAATAGCTCCTGTGTTCCAGGTACTATGCTAGGTGCTAGGATACAAGACAAAAATGAAACTGTCCTTGCCTTCAATAAGATTACATTCTACCAGCAGGAAGAGAAAGCCAGCTATCTTCCTAGACCCATTAATGTATTTTGGTGGCATTAGTAGAGTGTACAAAGTCAGGTGTTGGGGAGGATTTGTGAGGTCTCCCTCACGAAGGCAGTCCTGCTCTGGACTAATGTTTTTTTCAAAGTGACTTCACCTCTCAGTTGTCCTATGTGTAAAATGCATTGTATGTCTTCTTCTGGGAAGAGCCTGAGAACTAAAAGTCACAATGATAGCAGTAAAACAACATAATAAAGCAGTTTAGCAAAGCAAATTACACATCTCATTTGATCCTTACAACAACTTTGTGAAGTAGGGGCTGTTATTATCCCCATTTTACAGATGAAGAAACCGAAGTTGGATGACTGACCCAAGGTGCCCATGACTTAAATATTTGGAAAGGGCTTTGAACTTCATTGTAAAGGGTTAAGCAGTTGAAAGTATTATAACTGGTAGGTTTACATAGATTTGGGATTTTTTTTCATATGAAGTGATAGATATAGATAGAATTGGAGATAGATTAAATAAAACTAAGGATAAATATAGAATTAGAGATGGATTAAAGATAGATAGTTATGGAAGAAAAAGAATACCTACTATGTGCCAGGCACTGTGTTACGTGTTTGACAAATATTAGTACAGCTTAGTAAAGTAGTTTGTAGGTAGGACAGATGTAAACTTAGGTCTTCATGATGGCAGGCCCAGGTTCAATCCACTGTACCACCTTTCTGCTTTACACTGTAAGTTTACCTGAGTTATAAGAATATGGATGAATAGATTTCTGTGATAAAGTATAGATGAGATAGCAAGTTGTCTGACATGTAAAGTACATACCAGCAAGGTGGTTCGTTGGACAAAGCTCACTTTAATGTGATACAAATAATGCCTGATGTTTTGTGGAGGGCATAATATTTTTTTTAATCCTATGTACAGTTGAAATGTGTTTTTAAAAATGCATTTCAAATGAATTTTGCTCACGTACACCCAGCATTTTGAAATACCTGTTTTGCTTTTATTTATGTTAAGTGTAGGTTTTCTAAATAGATGACATCAGCCACAATTGAAATACAGCTTGGCTGATTGTCTCCATAAGCTCCATCACTGAATGTTGCCAAGTCTTTGCTCCGCCTTGCTCACCAGGAATGTCTTGCTTTGGGGTGGTCTCTTTGACAATGGGGAGGGAGCTCCTTAATTTCAGAGGCAGGATATGATAATAATGACTTGCATTTTTTATAGTTTCTACTTTTCCATAGTACTTTCACATTCATTATCTAATCACAACAATGGATGAAGAAAACATTTATTAGCCACTGAACTAGACTGTGGGGAACAAATAGAAAGAAGCATTTATTTCAACAGGGAAACAAAATATAGATGAATCCTGGCCAGGTGTTTTGCAGATAACACACAGGAGATGCTGAACCTCCGACAGCTTCACTCTTGATCTGGTTAAACAGGCAGACAACTTCGAAGGAGTTAATAATCAGCTTTCTTCTAGTCTAGTCTTCTCAGAAGGGTTGTAGGAAAACCAGTTCCTATACCATTCCCTAATCACCCTTCTTGAAGAGGCTGGTGAGAAGAGGGGGGAACTACCCCTACATCTCAATGGGGTCAATCGAGACAGGCACACTTGTGCATTTCTCTAAATCCCCTCAAGCGTCAATGAGTTTTGGTTGAGGCACGCACAAATTCCCCTATGGGATCCCTGTGATGTTGCCCCATGGGTTACACACACACACACACACACACACACACACACACACACACACTGACCAATGCCCACTTGCTTTTATAGGGCAACAGACAAAGAAGGCATCTTGTCAGCATTAAGCTCACAGGTTAACTTGAGCAGTATCATCATTCTGCACAAGAATAGTGAATATTACATTATGTCACCCCCATACCTCATGGCTCAGCCTCAGTAGAACTGTCTGTCACTACGATTCTGGGAACTACTATCTAGAATCCTTGAGACTATTCTGGGAGCTATCTAACACCTGGAAACTAGACATTCCCATGGCCATGGATCCAGAGACACTAACTCTAGAAGGATAACAAAGTCCTCCTTATGTACACTAGGGAAGGGAGTTTTGGTCTCAGGAGTCATAGAGCAGTTAATTATTACACCTTTTTCAGTAGCAAAAGTATTAGTGATTTGATTATCCTCAGAGCAAGAGATGGGGGCAAGGCAGGGCAGGAGGAAGATTCTCACACTTGGGTGTGAGGCAGATGGCAAGATACTTCCCTTGACCCTGGTTTCCTAGTAGATGACTGGATGGAACGTGAAACATGGTCTGGGGTCAGTCCAAAGCAGAACGCATTAATGTCCCCAAGAAGAGGCTGGGTCTCTAGATCTATCTCCATTCACAGATTAAGAAGCTACATATCAGACAGGTTAAGTAGCCTTCCCTAGGCCACACAATGAGTTAGTGATGGAGCAGGAACTTCTGAGTTTCATGCTCTTTCCATTATGCTTTATATAATGGAGCCAAGTCAGTTCCTGTCAAATTAATAGTAGAGATAAAATACAATTATCATAAACTCCAAACAGCAGCTAGGTAGCATTGTGGATAGAATGCTGGGCTGGGAGTCAGGAAGGCTCATCTTCTGAGTTCAAATCTGGCTTCAGACACTTACTAGTTATGTGACCCTGGGCAAGTCACTTAACCCTATTTGCCTTCATTTCCTCTGTAAAATGAGCTTGAGAAGGAAATGGCAAAAATTCCAGCATCCTTTGCAAGAAAACCCATAAAGGGAACATGACTGAAAATGACTGAAGGAAAATCCAAAGGTCTATTCACATTCTTTTACTGAACCAGAATCCTGTTACATCAACTATATGCCAAATGTGTCTTGAAACAAAAGGGCTATCAGGTATTTTTCATCCTAACGATTCACAGAATAACCGTCTCAGGATCGGAAGAGACCTCAAAGATCAGCCAATCCAACCACTAAATAAATAGGAATCCTTAATACTATTTGTCTATGGAACTTGTCATTCAATGATGATGAATATTCATTAGATAGAATCATAATTGATCTGGAATGCCCTCTATGATTCTACCACTTTAGATTCAATGGAGCCACAACGAAAATCTCTCTGGATGGAAAAAAAAATCGTGTAACTGAATGGTTGACTATTTTTTTGAGATTCATCTCTTCTGTCCCTTTTTCTCATAAGCTACTGATCTTTCTTTATAAAAAAAAATTGCATTTACTTAGAAGCCTTCAGACTGTCAACTGAACAGCTGCAACTTTTTTTTCCAATTACAGAGTGGTATTCAGTTAACAGAACAGCAGCTATTTCATATGCTGCTTCACAGACAACTGAAGATGAAAATGAGCCTAATCCCCAAATATAATTAATTTGTGCTTTCACCAACAAGAACCTGCTTTAAATTTCCATGCCAATTTTCAACCCCCATACTGTACCAGGTAAAGTTAGTGGCTATTGAAAATACCACTAAAGGACAGGGCTATCTAAAGACACATTTGGTAGTGAGTTAATTATAAAAAAAAAAAGAAAGAAAGAAAGAAAGAAAGAAACTGTACAGTTTAAAAACAAATCTTACACAGCCTTACATTTTAAGTTGTGAGTTGCATACAGGGGAGTTAAATGCTTTATACACAAGAAAAAATACTGCTCTAGAACCAACTTACTCATCATCATCACCAACTTCATCCTCCTTTGGGTCTTTTTCATCCTCTTTCTTTTTCTTACTCTTCTCAATTGTCACAAGTCCTCTCTTTTTACCGACATCAGGTTTTCCTCTAGTCCAGTATGCAGTAATATCTTTTTTCATATTTTCATATCCCCTTGCACCCCAATGGAGCACGCTCAGAGTTGTCCTTCCTGGTTCCATAGGCATTTGGGGGCCTGCTTCTGGCCGTGTGATGACTCAGTGCTGAAAAGATTTTACATTTTAGTGAGCACCTTGAGGGATTCCTTTGACCTTCTACTTTTAAGTTTAATCTCAATTCCTCACCAATCACCAAGTTTAATTAAATTTGTTCATAATTATTTTTCCCCATCACTTTTTAAAGTCTAGACTATCAACAAAACAAATCAAGCCTTGATTTATAGCATTGGCCAATTTTCCAGATGTAAATGCTCATATTGAAAACTTAAAGGTCACTCTCGCTGGTTTTAGCAGGCTACAATGGTAAAAAGGTAGTTTGGCAGTGAGAACACCTGAACTCAATCTGATGCTTACTACCAGTATGACTTAATTTTCATGGACATGCTTCCTCATCCAAAAATGAAGGTATTAGACTAGTTGGCCTCTGAAGTCCCTTTTAGCTGTAGAGTTATGATCAGAAATAGCTGTTGGTTTTACACATTGACAGCACAGATCTATGTTCAAAAAGAGGCATCAGTTTCACACATACCATTACTCTCTTTCTGTGGCTAAACTTAGATTACCTATTTCAGGTAAAACTCTTAACCTTGTTTGCGTCATGGATACCTTTGGCAGTCTGGCGAAGTCTATGGATTCCTTCTCAGAATAATGTTTTTAAATGAATAAAATTTGTTGTATTTACCAAAAAACCCCAATTATGTTGAAATCTAGTTATCAAAATATTTTTTTTAAAAAACACATTCATAGATCCCAGGCTAAGAACCCCTGAGTGAAGGGGAGAAGGAATAATTTATGTGGCAAAGGGATAAAGGAGCTTGGCTCAAAAAAGGGAAAGAAAGGCAATGCGAACCACTCCAGTATCTTTGTATATGTTCCTACCTTGTCTCTTGGCCATGCTCCCCCACAGGATCACTCCAGGGTACTAGTGGAGCATGTGTACTCTCCTGAAGTTCTCCACATGACCAGTGTGTCTTCTTTTTTCTCCATGCATTTCCCGAATTATATCCTTCACACCACTTCTGCACAGTTCCTTGTTTGTAATATGCTACAGTCCATTCATTCCTATTATATGCCTGTACTTTCTATTTTGGGTAAACCTGAACTACAGTTCTCTGAGAACTGTAATGTTCTATGGCCATACCATATCATGAGAAGATACTGGTCTTTAAAAGATGAGTAGCTTGGCAATGCACTGGGCTCCACAGAGACAGCTCTGGGGCAAGGAAGAGCTGGAAGGGTGCTGGACTACTTTGTGCAGCACCAACAGAAATTAATCAAAAATGGGCAAAGGTGATCCTAAGAAACCAAGAGGGAAAATGTCTTCCTCTGCCTTCCTCATGCAAACCTCATGCTGAGAGAAACACAAGGAGCAGCATCCAGATGCTTCTGTGAACTCAGAATTTTCTAAAACATGCTGAGAAAGGTGGAAGACAATGTCTGCTAAAGAGAAAGGAAAATTTGAGGACACGGCAAAAGCTGATAAGATTCATTATGAAGGAGAAATGAAAACCTACATACCACCTAAAGGAGAAATAAAAAAGAATTTTAAGGATCCCAATGCACTGAAGAGGCCTCCGGCATTTTTCTTATTTTGTTCTGAGTATCATCCAAAAATCAAAGGGGAGCATTCTGATCTTTCTATGGAAGATGTTGCCAAAAAAAAAAAAATTGGGAGAAATGTGGAATGATACTGCTGCAGAAGACAAGCAACCTTATAAAAAGAAGGCAGCTAAACTGAAAGGAAAATATGAAAACAGATATTACTGCATACTGGACTAAAGGCAAACCTGATGTCGGTAAAAAGAGAGGACTTGTCACAATTGTTTCTATCTTACATTCCTAAGAATGAGGAAAGATAGCAGGGAAGTTACAAGATTTAAGAAACAAAAGCATATTCTTATACATGCAATTTTTAAAAAATGATATAGAACTATAAATACCAGGCATTGTGGAAGAGATTTAAGATTTGTTGTCTGAAGATCTTGGGTTTTAATTCTATCACTGCCACTTATCTGTGTTACTTGGTAAATTGCTTAATCTCTTTTGGCCTCAGTTTCCTCATTTGTAAAATTAAAGAGTTGGACAAAATTATCTCTATGGTTCCATCCAGTTCTAAATCTATGATCCTGTAATATGATAAAATAATAATAAGATATTACTTATGTATATATATGTGTATATGATAATCAAGGGAGTGCTTCTATTTGGTTGAGAAGGTGAGTTATTAGGTAGCGATAAGAGATGCAAAAAAAATCAATAAAACATTAAAAACACACAGAAGTAAAAATGTTCATAAAGGGACATTAACAAATCAGGTGATTTTGTTATTATAATGTTAAATTTAATATACACTTTAAAACTTTAGATAAAGATTTAACATAGGATTCTCTTTTTGTCCTTTTTTGCATGCTGAAATGTCCATGTTTATTGGTGATGATTACGGTTGTAATTTTAAAAACAAACATTTAAAAAAATTAAAATGCTTTCAGAGATCTGTCTTTCCCAATTGCTGTTGTAGTATCAACGACCTTCCCTTTCCCTACTCCTCTTATCTGCCCTCCCACTAAGCAGTTTCTTACACTAGAATGGGTGGATCTAGGGTAGGAGGAACTGCTGGTGTAAATCTGGAACACAATTCCTGGTCCTGACCAACCCCATGAAACTTTTCTTTCTTTTCTACAGAGAGAACTGTTGCACTTGCTTTTCTTTGCCATCACTGATCAATCAAATCTGGCCAAGACCTCTGTCCTTCCTGGCCCAATCTAAAGCAATATACCTTGTTCTTGAATCAAGCTTATGATCCTTCTCACCCTCTAGTCTCATCCAATCATCAGACAGATAGACAAGCAGACACACACACACACACACACACACACACACACACACACACAGAGGCACACATACTTCTTTCCTTTTCTCCTTCCCCTGTAAAGAAAGGAAAGGAATAAACATTTATTAAGCACCTACAGAGTACTAGACATTGGGTTAAGCACTTTATCTCTTTTAATCCTCAGGACAGGCATGGGAGGTAAATGCTATTTTTTCCCTCATTTTACCGTTGAGGAAACTGAGACAGACAGAGGTTAAGCAAGTTACCCAGGGTCCACAGCTAGTATTTGTGGCTGCATTTGAACTCATGCTTTCCTGACTCCAAGTCTCGTGCTTTATATCCACTGTACTGCCCAGGTGCATCACAGGTATAGATGCTCACAGGTGTTGTCCCTTGGGTCCCACCTCACCTAGGGCTAGATAATCACCTCAGATTCAAGGTTTCACATGCATGAGGTTACACTTTCCCACAGGTCCCATCAGTGGAGAAGGGGACACATGAAGGGAATACATTGACCAGGAAATGCAGAGAGAGACATGTATGAAGGGGACTCCTGCCTCCACCACGACTTTTCCGTGGCTGGCTTCTAAATGTCTTGTTACTCTCTGCTGCCCTCTGCTGCGCATTAGCTTCAACGTAGCTTCTTCTGCAACCTTAGGAATGATAATGGTTCTTGATATGTGCAAACTACTATTCAGCCAACTAGCTGGAGCTGCCCTTGAAGTTTGTCTTTTGAATTTCTCTTTGATCTGATTTTTATCTCCCATTTACACAGTATTATCCTGTATGCACATAGTGGTGTGCATATTCTCACTCTCCATTAGCATGTCAGCTCCTTGAGCACAGGGAGGATGTTTTTGTATCCCCAGCACTTAGGATACCAGGCACAGGATAATAGCTTAATTATTGTTGATTTACTGACTGTTGTGTTGCTAAGAGCTCTTTCAGTCCAAATTCTTGACTTATTCCAATTTTGCAATTAATCTATAATCTCATTGAGCAGAATATTCACTCCCACAATGCAGATTGCTGTACGCCCTTGTTTACTTATACTCATGTCTTTCCTTAGGTTCACTACAGGAGACCGATCCAGGATACCACTGGAGCATGTGGGTTATCCCACAGTTCTCCATGTCTTCATTTTTTTCATACATTTCCCTAATAACATTTTCCACACCACTTCTGCACATTCCTTGTTTGTAATGTGTGAATAATGCCTATTCATTCCCATTATACATCTCTACTTTATCTTTTGGGTGATCCTCAACTACAGTTCTCTGAGGACCATAATGTTCCATGGCCATGCTTCATCATAAGAAAAATACTGATATTTAAAAGATGAGTGCTTGTTTCACTGAGAGGTTTGAGGACATTGAAAGACTTTTTTTTTTTTAAATTAAATTTATTTATTTAACTTTTAACATTCATTTTCACAAAATTTTGGGTTACAAATTTTCTCCCTTTTTATCCCCTCCCCCCCAAACACCAAGCATTCTAATTGCCCCTATCACCAATCTGCTCTCTCTTCTGTCATCCCTCTCTGCCCTTGTCTCCATCTTCTCTTTTGTCCTGTAGGGCCAGATAGCTTTCTATACCCCTTTACCTGTATTTCTTATTTCCTAGTGGCAAGAACATTACTCGACAGTTGATCCTAACACTTTGAGTTCCAACTTCTTTACCTCCCTCCCTCTCCACCCCTTCCCTTTGGAAGGCAAGCAATTCAATATAGGCCAAATCTGTGTAGTTTTGCAAATGACTTCCATAATAGTTGTGTTGTATAGGACTAACTATATTTCCCTCCATCCTATCCTGTCCCCCATTACTTCTATTCTCTTTTGATCCTATCCCTCCCCATGAGTGTCGACCTCAAATTGCACTCTCCTCCCTATGCCCTCCCTTCTATCATCCCCCCCACCCTGCTTGTCCCCTTATCCCCCACTTTCCTGTATTGTGAGATAGGTTTTCCTACCAAAATGGGTGTGCATTTTATTCTTTCCTTTAGTGGAACGTGATGAGAGTAGACTTCATGTTTTTCTCTCACCTCCCCTCTTTATCCCTCCACTAATGAGTCTTTTCCTTGCCTCTTTTATGAGAGATAATTTGCCCCATTCAATTTCTCCCTTTCTCCTCCCAATATATTTCTCTCTCACTGCTTGATTTCATTTTTTTTTTTAAGATATGATCCCATCCTCTTCAATTCACTCTGTGCACTCTGTCTCTATGTATGTGTGCGTGTGTGCATGTGTGTGTGTGTAATCCCACCCAGTACCCAGATACTGAAATGTTTCAAGAGTTACAAATATTGTCTTTCCATGTAGGAATGTAAACAGTTCAACTTTAGTAAGTCCCTTATGACTTCTCTTTGCTGTTCACCTTTTCATGGTTCTCTTCATTCTTGTGTTTGAAAGTCAAATTTTCTTTTCAGCTCTGGTCTTTTCATCAAGAATGCTTGAAAATCCTCTATTTCATTGAAAGACCAATTTTTCCCCTGAAGTATTAGACTCAGTTTTGCTGGGTAGGTGATTCTTGGTTTTAGTCCTAGTTCCTTTGACTTCTGGAATATCCTATTCCATGCCCTTCAATCCCTTAATGTAGAGGCTGCTAGATCTTGTGTTATCCTGATTGTATTTCCACAATACTTGAATTGTTTCTTTCTAGCTGCTTGCAATATTTTCTCCTTGACCTGGGAACTCTGGAATTTGGCCACAATGTTCCTAGGAGTTTCTCTTTTTGGATCTCTTTCAGGCGGTGTTCTGTGGATTCCTTGAATATTTATTTTGCCCTCTGGTTCTAGAATCTCAGGGCAGTTTTCCTTGATAATTTCATGGAAGATGATCTAGGCTCTTCTTTTGATCATGGCTTTCAGGTAGTCCCATAATTTTTAAATTGTCTCTCCTGGATCTATTTTCCAGGTCAGTTGTTTTTCCAACGAGATATTTCACATTATCTTCCATTTTTCCATTCTTCTCGCTTTGTTCTGTGATTTCTTGCTTTCTCATAAAGTCCTTAGCCTCCATCTGTGCCATTCTAATTTTGAAAGAACTATTTTCTTCAGTGAGCTTTTGAATCTCCTTTTCTATTTGGCTAATTCTGCTTTTGAAAGCATTCTTCTCCTCATTGGCTTTTTGAACCTCTTTTGCCAATTGAGTTAGGCTAGTTTTCAAGGTTTTATTTTCTTCAGCATTTTTTGGGGTCTTCTTTAGCAGGGAGCTGATCTGCTGTTCATGCTTTGACTTCATGTCTCTCATTTCTCTTCCCAGCTTTTCCTCTACCTCTCTAACTTGATTTTCAAAATTCTTTTTGAGCTCTTCCATGGCCTGAGCCCATTGAGTGGGCTGGGACACAGAAGCCTTGATTTCTGTGTCTTTGCCTGATGGTAAGCATTGTTCTTCCTCATCAGAAAGGAAGGGAGGAAATGCCTGTTCCCCAAGAAAGTAACCTTCTATAGTCTTATTTCTTTTCCCTTTTCTGGGCATTTTCCCAGCCAGTGACTTGACCTCTGAATATTCTCCTCACACCCACCTCTCCTCCTGATCCTCCCAGCCAGCGTTTGGGGTCTGAGATTCAAATGCTGCTTCCAGCCTTAGGGCTTTTGGCGGGGGCAGGGCTGCTATTCAGTGTGAGATTAAGTTCAGGTGCTGAGGTTGGGGCAGGGCCGCCTCTCAGGCTCAGTTCCCTCAGGGGGTTTATGCACAGACCTTCCACAATGGATCCAGGATCCTGCCCCCTTGGGGAGCCCTGGTCTGCAGCCGCCTCTCAGCTTCTACCTCCCGGGGGGGCCTGAGTTACGGGGGCACCCCACTCCCCTCTCGACCGCCAAAGAGACTCTCTCACCGACCCCCGTCACCTGTGGGTGGAGGGACTTGTGCGGCCGCTGGAGATCCCGTCCCTGAAGCCTGCTCGAATCTTTTCCTCTCAGTGCCGCGACCACGGTAGGGCTGCACTCAGCTCCCAGTTCCGGGGCTCAGTCCACAGCGCAAAGGACCCCCCGCGAGAGGTTTGCAGATCTCTCCGGAACAGAAATCTCCCTCGCTCCAATGTTCCATGGCCTCTGGGTGCAGAATTCGCTGTGAGTTACTTCCCTGTAGCCGTTCTATGGGTTGTGCGTTCGGAGCTATGTGTATGTGCATCTTTCTACTCCGCCATCTTGGCTCCACCCCCCCCACATTGAAAGACTTTTATAATTTTCCAAAAGTAATATAATTAGCTCTCTTTCTCTTTAATTCTGGGCTCAGCTCCTTGTTCATTTGCAGGGTTTGTCATATATATAGGAATATACAATACAAACACATATGTATTTATATGTATACTTACACACATAATATACATATATATAATATATATATTATCCCCAAAATCTTAGTGATTTTAAGTGATTAAAGCTTAAATGTGTGCATATATATGTTATTATACATAATAATATATTATATAATACGTAATACATATAATTTGTACATAGTACATATGGACTCTAGATACATATATTTATACTATAAATGTGTGTATATATATTCATATTGATAGAAGAGCTCTCTAGGTTGTCCTTTTATTTTCATATTATAACCTGGACAATAGGCATTTTTCATCAACTTGCTTTTTTTCTGGATAGCTGATAAGGCCACACTCTCTTGAATGGTTATAGATCTTATCCGAGACTCTCAGCAGTGTATTAGGGCTTCATTCAATTAGCACAATGACACTTGAGAGCACAAAAGCCTGGAGGAACTCACCATCAAAAGGGAATTCCTTTTCAACTTGGATTCTGTAGTGATCTCCTCCATGATAGTGGCAAATACCTTTGGCAGTCACACATTTTTCTGTTTTATGCCCCATTTGGTATTAATAATCAGTGGGTCATTGAATAATTGTTATTGATATATAGACAGGAGATGAGTGACACCTCATTGGAAGACAGCCTTTAAAGAGGAGTTTGGGGTAGCACAGACTGATCTGGATCAGACTGCTTTAGGAGTCTTGAAAGCTTACAGGTCCCCAGCCTGAGATCCAAGATTAACACAACATCCAATAGTCCAAGACAATAGCATCAGAACCAGTCCAGCCTTCTTTCTAGAAAGATGGAGAGTCCAGCCCTAACATCAAGTCAAAAGTCAGGAAATAGGCTGGAAGAATGAGGGAACACAAAAAAGAATCCCACCATGAAAAGCTTTTAGAGTAACAAAGATGCTCAAAAGACAAATCTAAAACAAGAGAATTACTCCAGAATATCTGCAAGGAAAGCTCCCCTCCCCAAAAAAACACCTATAAAAGCATCTGGGGGGCACAATTTCAATTAGAATTTCTAGAAGAGATGAAAAAAAAAGTTGAAAAAAAGAGCTAAAATGGTTTAATAAATGAGAGTGCTAGAGGAAAAAACTTTAAAAGAATTGAGAGTTTTGGAAGGAAGAATTACAAAGGGCATTAACAGCTTCCACAAGAAATATAAAACTGCCTAAGCAACAAATTCCCTAAAAATTTGAATAGATGAAAAATAAACCAATGACTCCAAAAGACAAGAGATAAAGGCAAAAGACTAGAAAAAAAGAGAACAAAACATAAGGCATTTTCAAGCAGGGGTAAAAACCCAATAACTAAAAAGCAAACAAACAAAATCCATCATTGACTTGAAAAACTGATCAGGGAGAAAAAAAATTAAGCATCATTGGACTATCTGAATAACCATCTCCCCCCACAAAGAACCTAAATAAAATATTACAAGAAGCCTTAAAAGGAAACTGCCCATATCTCTTAGAATCAGTGGGCAAAACAGAAATACAAACCAGAAAGAAACCTGAAAGAAACCCCCAATGAAAATTTGTAGGAACATCATAGCAAACTTCCAGAACTCCCAGGTCCAATTTTTAAAAATGCAACAATCTGAAAAGAATTCAAATACCAAGGAACCAGAGTCAGAACCATCCATGAATTAGCATCTACCATCCTAAAAGGATCAAAGATCTTGAATATAATATTCTAGAAGACAAAGGATATAGGATCACAGCCAAGAATAATACTCAGAAAAATTGGGTATGATGCTACAAGGAAAAAATTTATTTTTAACGAAATAGAAAACTTTCAAATATTCCTGATGAAGAGATCAGAGTTGCACAGAAACTTTGAAGTTCTAACACGAGTTAAGCAAAACATAAAAAGGTTAAACAAAAGTGAGCATTCATAAGGAACTAAACAAGGATAAACTGCTTACATTCTAATTTGGGAATGTGTCACCTCTAAATCCTATTATGAGAGGTAATCGAGGGCGTCTCATCAGACAGAAGGCCTGGAAGGGTTTCTGTTATATGTTGATGATCTTAAGAAAAGAATGAAAAGAGTGGAAGAGGAATATATACTAGGTGGAGAGGAAGGGAAAGAAAGGGAAAAGGAAAGTATCTCACATGATCAGGGTGCGCAAGTAGATATCTATACAAGACAGAGGGTGTGGGGGAAGTTTCTGATGCTCAAACCTCATTCTCTTCTGAACTGATCGAAGGAAGGAAGAACACACACACACACACACACACACACACACACACACACATACACGCTGAGACTCGAAGAACTAGGTACAAAAATAGATTCCACTCAACAATAAAACAGGAAGGAAAGCAGAGAGGTGGGTATTAGAGGGAAAGTAGATTAAAGGTCAGTTTTCTAAGCAAAACAAACTCTTAAGGACCTACAAATACATTCACAGCTCTTTCTGAGGTGGCCAAGAATGGGAATTCGAAGGCTTGCCCCCTAATTGGGGAATGTCTGAACAAGATATGGCATATAAATGTAGTGAAATAATATTGTGTTACAAGAAATGGTGAAGGAGATGGCTTCAGAGAAACCTGAGAAAGACTTACATGAACTGATGCAGAGCCAAATGAACAGAACCAGAACAACTTCTACAATGACAACACTATGGTAAAGATGTAACTGAAAGAATTAGAGATTCTCTGATCAGTATAATGACCAGCCACCATTTCAGAAGACTAATGATCAAACAACATATCCACCTTCTGATAAGGAGATGAAGGATTCAGAATGCGACCTTTTTTTTGGACTTGGTCAATTTAGAAATTTGTTTAGCATGAGTATACATGTTGTAACCTCAGCTGAAATAAAAATTGTGTTTTTCTTAATTAAGTAGTGGATGGAGTGGGGGAATGAAAAAATAAAATAAAATTTTAAGTGGCATTTTAAAGTACCAAATCTACTGATTCAATTTTTTTTTTAATAACCAGAAGTAAGCATAATTGGATTTTGTTTTTGTTACATCTTTTGGACAATTATATGAGAGTTAAGATGTGGTCTGGTGGGTAATATTGCTTGTGAAAATCTATTGGTCCTTGTCTAATATCTCCATCACTGGGGCCCTTGATATGTGTATAAACTATTTTCATAAAAAATTAATGTATAGGGTAAAGCAGTCATGTGGATTCACAGTTATTAATGTTCTCTCAGTCACATTTTATGGTAATTATAATTTTTGAGATTTTTCTCTTACTTTAATATCTTTCTTTCAGATGCTATGAGAAATAAGTCCTCAACACTCTCCACATTTTGTGGCCAATAGCATGAAATGCCTGTGATCTACTCCAGCTGCTTTTTGCATTTTAGTGCTCTTTCCATTTAATCCAGGAGCCCATCCAGGACTGCTGTAGTGCTTTCATTGTTATAAAAGTCTCTGAAGCTATTTTCCATTTTCCTTCCTTTTGCTGTCCTTCCTCCAGTTTCAAACTTAAGGCTGAACTATGACTACATAGTTCATCACTATGTGAACTAGGACTACCAAACTTTCTTTAGATCTGTTTTCTTTATGAGGCAATATTGTCCAAAACCCTTGACCATTCTCCACAATATTTTACAAAGGAATTTATATTCTAAACCAGTGTTACCCTTGGCTGTTATATTTCTTCACTTGGCAAGCAGATTCAACCAACGAAGTTTCTAGACCCTTTTAGTCTCTTCATTACAACAATCAATTTATGCCAGTCAAACTTCTGAATCATTAAAGAAGTCCTTTCCTCCATCCATTTCCCAATTTTGGCATCAGTAACTTCAAAAATTAGGTCAGGTTGCAGTTATTTTAATTACTCATCATATCTTTTTGTCATACGTATATATGTCTTATACTTATATGTGTGTTCATCCTCCATTGCCTAAGAAGACCATGCCATCCGAGAAATGATGACATGACTTACACTTGACTGTTTTGAGTGAGGGAGGGCTGTGCAGATCACCAGCCTCACTTCTCTTCCAGAGCCATCTGAATCCAGTGACTAGATATTCATCAGGATGACTGGAGATGACCCAGGATGAGGCAATTGGGGTTAAGTGACTTGCCCAAGGTCACACAGCTAGTGAGTGTCAAGTGTCTGAGGTGAGATTTGAATTCAGGTCCTCCTGACTCCTGCACTGGTGCTCTATCCACTGCACCACCTACCTGCCCCTGCCCCCATAAGTATATGTGTGTGTGTGTCTTATACTTTTAATTTTGTATTGATTCTAATCTTTGCCCTAACAAATCGGTGATCTGACTGTATACAGGCAGTTAATTCAGGAATGACTCCCATATCAGTAATGAACCATTTCCTATTTGTTCAAATAGAATCAATTTTATTTGTGATGCTATTGATGCTTGCCATGTTCACACAGCTTTTTGAAAATAAAGTATTCCTGATATAGTGGTGTGAAGCTTCTGCGTCATCTAGAAATCTTTCTCATTCCCTGAACCATACTTTCACAATATTTTTCACCATCCTTGACTACATTTACCTTTGCCTTGAAATCGGGGTATCAAAGTGTATGCTGATTTCATTTGTAGGGTTTTGTTTAGTTTACGTTCTCCATAGACTATCTCTCTATTTCTTCATCCTCTGCGAGAAGATGCCTCTAACCTGCAATTATTTTCATGGTGGTCTTTCTGCACATACTTACATAGAATTCTTTATGAGGTGATCAAAAGGGGCATGAGGTGATATTGTTTTCTTTGGATACAAAATAAAACCAATATTGTCAACTCCTTTGTCTTTCCAACAAGAGCCTGTGAGCCATCCTTCCATTTATCTGGAAATTTTGTTTTCTTTCTGACTTCATTCATTTGCAGTAAGATTATTAAGACTTGGATGATTCAGTACCTCCCCTTGTCATTGGATAGTCAGAATAACTGCAGCTAACTTAATTTATATAGTTGGCCTAAAACTATTTTAGTCCTTTCTATCCCCTTTCTGTCATTCTGCCACCATCATGAAAGAACAAAGGGGTGCCCAGTAGGGCTGCGGGCCATTTTGCGTAGCAGCTAGGGGCAAATAGAGCTCAGACCTGGAGTCAGGAAGACTTGAATTCAAACACCTAGTCATCGTGCGACCCTTGTCAAGTACCTTAACCTCTTCCTCAGTTCTCCTCATCCGGTAATATGGGAATAATATAACACCTGCCTCACAGGGTTGTTGGGAGGTTCATAGGAAATAACTGAGCTACAATGCTTTGCAAACTGCATTATCCAACTATGAGCTACACTTTGCAAGCTTTAAAGCATTATCCAACTGTGAGCTGTGACTGCATTTTTCTGTGTTTTGTGAAATGTAATGACCAAAGAATTAACCAACATGTAGGCAGTGAAATGATTATGAACCTCTATACAGAGACTATTTCTCTGAAAGCAGAGGTTGCCTGCCTCTTGGATCTCCTCTGAAACATTTTCAACTTGGTATAACCCATCAAATCTCTTATTCCATCGGCCTAGTCTGCAAAATTGTGGTCACCTCACCACAACCAAGCACTGACTGATTTGACTTAGAATGAGAAGGTCCCTTTCAACTCCCATGGTGCCACTCATTGTCCTTACAAATGAGGAGGGCTAGATGCAAAACATGCCTTTAGGTTTCTTCTTCTTGTTCCGGAAGAGGAAGGTAATGTCAGGTCCAGCAAGTGAATTGGATTTAAGTGAGGCAGAGCTCTGCAGTCATTCAGCCTCACTCTCTCCTCCAAAGTCATTGAAATCCATGACAAGACAGGTCAAGATGACCAGAAATGGCCCTGAATGCAATGGAGGACCCTGGCCATTTTAAGCTAAGGATTTTATTTCCCTATTATAGTTTGCCTCAAGCAACACCCATTCAATAACTGAAGGCTAAAGTTAAAGAACTGAGACAAAAAATGGCCTTCAGAAAAGAAGTCAGTCTGGGAAGGGAAGACCCTCAGAGTTTCTGGCCAGAACAGACCTTTATACTGTTTCTCTCCAGTAATCAAGTCTCTCAATGACCTTCATAGGTAAATAATAGTGGGTCTTCGGAAACTGAAGTATAATTCATCTAAGTCTCAGAGGGCACCCCAGCTCTTCTGGGCATTCTATCGCAGAGCTGGACAGTGGGGAGCAGACGTCTCTTTTGGGAGTGGGGACATGAAGACAGCGTGGTGGCGGACCCTGCTAACGAGACTGGAGAAGACCCTGGGGGAAGATGGGGAAGCAGCTTTCACGTCCTTTCCCCCTAAGTGGAGCCTTACAGCAGCCTGAGCAGATGTGGAACCACAGGTGGCAGGTTCGAATCTCCCCTCTCGTTGTAGGCACTTCTCTGCGAGGCTGAGCGAGCCTTTTCTTCTGCATCACAAGGACTGGAAGCTCTTCCCCGACTCCAGGTCTACCTTGTATGATCCCCTAAGACCCCTGCCCTTTTTCTCACTGAAACCCCTCCCTGCATGAACGTGGGGCAGGTCAGGAAGCTGGGGCAGAGGCATAGGGAAGGAAATCGTTCTGGGGGGCAGCCTCTTTGGGGGGACACGAAGGAGGGGTCAGGAAGTCCAAAGCTGCAGGAGGAGGGGCAGGATCCTTTCCAGGGTTCCCGGGGTCCCTGGCTGCGGCGGCTGCGGGCGGGCAGGCAGGCAGGACAGGCGTCTGGCTGCGCGTGACAGTCCTCTGGTTACGTGCGGAAGCTGGACATCCAGCTCTCCCGGAGGAATGCCCATTTCCTCGTGGACATCAGGCTATAAAGGGTTAAGTGACTTGATTCCCAAGGCGCCGAGGTGATGCCACGTGGTAAAGGCAGGCTCAATAAAATATGCAAAAAAGATTTAAATTAATTCAGCTTTCCGGGCGGTCCATTCCCGTTGGTTCGGGTGTTTACGGCGGGCTTTCCTAGGGCAGGACCGCAGGATTATTTCTTTACAGACACCACGTGGCCGGGCGCTACCTCGGGTAACGTCCCCTAAGTCTGGCCGGGAGGAGGAGGAGGTAAAACAGGGGAACCAGAAGGAAATGTAAACTAAGGGGCCCCGGTGCTCCGCGGCCGGGGGAGCCACGCTGCCCGCTCCCGGCCCCAACGGACACGAACGATCCTAAAAATTAGCGGATTCGAAAGTTGCTGCCGCTAGGCACGGACGGGGTTCGAACCCGTGATCTTCGGTTTACGAGACCGACGCCTTACCACTTGGCCACCGCGCCTGCGTTAGGCTGAGGGGCGGACGAGCCTCTATCCTGGCGCCGCTCCCGAGGGCTTCCCGGCGCGGGCACGAGCACGCTCCGCTTCCCGCGCTCCCTCGCTCCTCCCTCCCCCCCCCCTCGCCAGAGCCGCTCGGCTGGAGGGAGGTGGTCCGCGCGGAAGGGACTTCGCGGTGCTCGAGGCCCCGGGCCGCCGTGGGCGGGGCCACGGGGCGGGGCCGAGCGTCTAGTTGGCCCGTTCTGCGCCAGAACGAGGCCGGCTTCTTACAGCGTCCTCGAGGGGGGTTGGCTCGCCGGGGCCGGGACCTTTGCTTGGGACGGAGGGGAAGCTGGGGAAGGAGCTCTAGAGGACGCTCGCCGAGAGTGTGCCCGTCCCTCTAGGTGTCTGCCGGACGGTCCGCTGTGACTGATAAACCCGGGGGCACTCCGAGCTCCCCGCCAGATTCGCTCCTGGAGACACCGCCGGCCTCGGGCACCTTCGCTTGGGCACGTGTGCGCGGGAAGACGCGGCTGCCCCTCCCCCTCCCATCCTGATCCCCACTCGTTTTTCATATTGGGACCACGCGCTTAGATCACCGGCCCCACGATGCTGTACACGAGAGGGAAATGAACGCCCACGGCCAAGAACCCGGAGCTCCACCGTGATCCCAGTTTCAAATTCCGTGGCCGCGAGCAGGCGGGCAGGCGTCACGCTCCGTCTGACCATTAGCAGCGCGCCGGGCGGAAGAGCGCCTGGGCCACACAGCTGGTCTGTGACGTCAGCCCGGGGAGGCTTCTGGCTTTTAAAGGGCCCTCCTCAGAGTTCGACTTGGGGAGGGGATCCCGTTCCCGTCCCTGGCCGTGTACTTGTCGGGATACTTGGTTATTGTCCTCTTGGAGTGGAGCGTGAAGCATGATGGGAAATTGGCATACAAGCCAGAAGCCGTTTTTGCAGTAAGTGGGCACGAGAGAGGAGGTCCAGCTAGTTTCAGAACAGACGCGGTATTCTTTTGGCGCGTCTTCTCTGAGACATACGGTAATTCGGGAGTAAGTTAATGTATCAAGTTGAAAATACACTGAAGTTTGTAACTCTGCCACAAGGCACGATACACGGGATAGGCTCTCGAAGATGATTTGTCAGATAAAGCCTTCTTGTCTCACGAGACTTGTCATAAAATTGAAACCTTGGGACATCTAAATTTGAAAAAAAAAAAAAAGAACTTTGGAAATGCTAAATATTTCAAACTTGCGGATGTTAAGCATATTTAATTTTAAGAGGTTGTATGAATCAAAGAACATAGTGGAATTCCCCAGCCCCTAAGAGTTGTTGAATACTCTTACCAAGTACTGATGGGGTGCTTGTGCTGGGGCCCCAGCCCTAAGATCATACCTCTGGGAGTCTCCCCATCTTTCAGTAGGCTCCTGTCCTGTGAGAAAAAGTTCACTTGTTGCAGGCCTGACTGTTATCAGAACAGACAGAGGGGATGCCTGGTCCAGGGATTTGTGTCCCTGACTGGCCCAGGGACTCTGCCTGGAGCCAGATCCCCAAGGTCCAGGCTTCTGGCCGTTAAACAAAAAAAACTTTTCTCCCTCAATACCTGGTATCAACGTTATCTCTGCAGACTCTGTTTTTTTTCCATCCATAAAAGATAGGCGCCTGCTCCCAAAGACACTTGGACCCCTGATATATCCCTTGAAGTGTCCCTGATTACCTCATTAGCATCGTGGGCATTGTTTTCCCTTGTCCGTTTTCCACATAAGCCCCAGCACCATCCCCACTAGCTTGCAGGTTCCCTGAGGACCCTCGTCTGCATCTGCTAAAGCATTGTAATAAGCTCCCGTCACTTGTCGGAGAGAAAACTTGAGTGTGTGGATTCATTCCAGGCATTCCGCCTTGGCATTCTCAGGTTCCAGCACCCCAGACCTCTTCAGTACTACAAGAAATTACAACGAAAACAAAAGCCCAAGTCCCTAATGGTGGAACTCGTATCAGTTGAAGCCACTATTCGGGACTATCACATTTTGTTTTTCAAAATCTCATTCTTCTTCTTGTTTTTTTATATCACATTTCTGAATACTGTGTATCTTACCCGTCCTTTGTTTTGTATATTACTTTTTTTTGCTTTGTTGGTGAATTTATAAATTTATGCTAGCCTTTATGAAGAGGGAAAGATTGAAACAAAAACATGGATATATGTCAGTTTACCCCCTATTGAATTTAAATTTCACAGAATGGTGATTTTATAAATCAACAGTTTATTGCAAATAAATTTAAACACAAATTTACCAAGGTTATTCCAATAAGCACTCCTTAGCAGTATCATTGAATTCGAAAAGCATTTATTAAGCACCTACTACATGCAAGTCGCTAACTTGGTACTTCTCACAAAGGTAAGGAAAAACCTTACATAGTTTCATTTCTGTATTTGTAGGTCAAACATTTGGGGTGGGGGGAATTTGACATAAGCACTTTTATATATTTAGAATTCTTGTTTATTGACCTTTTTTCCCTTTGGTCCTCTCCCTTATAATTTCTGACTTTCCCACTTCTGGTTGGGTACTGTTCCTAAGGCCGCTTAATATTCATAAAGTGTGTGAACACTATAGGTTACTAAGATATCACCTAGTCATTTTTAAGGAAGGTATCCATTTATGAGTAGGTACTTCTCTCATGAGAGGAAAAGTTGAATACAGAGACCACACAAATGCTTCCATTTATCTATATTGCTTATAGGCAAGGCTGACTTTGAGTTGAAATGTTTCTAGAGAAAGTTGTGTCTTCAGTAAGAGTGAAAGAACTGATAAATAGAAGTATGTATAGAATGATCGTGTGTATATGTGTGTAGATAAATGTACATACATATATATGCATATTTGTGTCTAATGGTAGCCATCTTTCTTGGGCAGTCGGGGGAGGGAGCAAGGGAAGAAAAAAAAGAAATTTACATGATAACTGTATTATATATTTAAGGAAAAAACAGGTTGCAGTTTCATGTATAATCACCTTTTTTTCTTCTGTGTTATGGAAAGGCATATTTTATTTCATAAATTAAAAATATAAAAATGTTAAGAAGAGTTGGAAAAGGAGCTCAGAGGTCATCTAGTTTAACATTTTCTTATTTTTATTCTTATTATTTTAATTGTTTTCAGTATTCTGCAATCACTTCCATATATCTTAGATTCTTTCCCCTCCCTCCCTCCTTCTCCTTTACCTCCCCACTCCCTCCCTGAGACAGCATAAAATTTCATATAGATTCTACACATACATTCTCTATTAAATACATTTTCACCTTAGTCATGTTGCACAGAAGAATTAAAATGAATGGGAGAAATCATAAAGCAAACCAAAACATAATACAAAAGAAAATGATCTGCTTCATTCTGCGATTGAATTCCATAGTTCTTTCTCTGGATATGTTTACCATATTCTTAAAACATGAATTTCTACAACATTGCCAACAAGTTTCATCACCTATAAAATGAGAGGTTCTGTATTTAATGATCTCAAAGATTCCTTCTAGCTCTTGACCTATGATCTTATGATTTTAAGTGGATCATTTATACTGGAAGACCACCTGTGATGGAGCCAGCTCTGCCACTTACAACCTATGTGACCTTGGGAAAGTAATTTCACTCCCTCAGTTTCCTCCTCTATAAAATAATGAAGTTGGATTAGATAACCCTAAAGCCTCTTCCAGCTTTAAACCTTAAGTTCCTATAATCTCAGGCATTCTTCTTCACTTTTGGACAATCTAAATAGTGTAATCCTGTATAAAAGACTCATGACATAAAGGCTCCTAGGTACTTTTTGGAGGTATTTCTCCCTCATTTCTCCCTCCTCTGCCAGCTCCCATTACACCAAAACTGGTTCACAATATTATAGAATATTATGATTGCTATTATTAGATGAAGGAGAAAAAACCCCAGACCTTTGAAAGAAAAAAAAATCTCCTGAAGTCATTTCCATTCAGTAAGCATTTATGAAGTACTTACTGTATGCAAGACACTGCTAGACATTAAGGATACAAAGACAAAATTTAAAATGAGTTTAAATGCTCACCTTTAATTGGAAAGATGATGAACTAGAGATACAGAATGAAAACACACTTTCAGACATATCTAATGTGTTGATTTATTTAGTATGACTATACTTACTTGTTATATCTTTTAATCTTTTTTAAAAGTCTGGGCTTTTCCTAGGGGATGTTACATATAAACAGAGAGGAAAATATATCATTTGACCAGGGAGAAATCACTAAAAAATAAGGATATTAGGACCTTGATGGATTGTAAAAAGCAGATATGAGGAAGGAATGCATTACAGTCTGTGTCAAGACATGGAGATGGGAGATAGAAAAAACCTAATTCTGGAAATAGAAAGTAGGTCAGTTTAGAACATAAAATACATAAAGGGGAATAGTGTGAATTAAGTCCAGAAAAGTAAACCAGAGCTATTTAGGGCCTTAACTGCCACACTAAGGAGTTTGCATTTTATCTTAGAAGCATTAGAAAACCATTGAAGCTTCTTAAGCACCTGACATGATCACATCAGTTTCTTAATTTTTAAAAAAAATTTTTTTATTTGTTTTGAACTTACATAAAGACAAAAAAAAAAAACATTTCCATGTACACAGTACAACACAAAAAGATGATTCAATATGAAACCATGAAATCTCCATTTCACACAGTTTACTTTTTAAAATGAATTTATTTTTAGTTTTCAACATTCACTTCCATAAATTTTAAATTTTCTCCACCTCTCTCTTCTCCCCCTTTCCCAAGATGCCATGCAATCTGATGTAGGCCTACATATACATTCCTAGTAAACATATTTTCACATTGGTCATGTTGTATATAAGAATTAGAATGAATGGGAGGAAATATGAGAAAGGAAAAAAAGAGAGCAAATAGGAGGCTTTGATCTGCAATCAGACTCCACAGTTCTTTCTCTGTAAGTGGATGGCATTTTCCATCATGCGTCTTTTGGAGTTGTTTGGGTCCTTGCATTGCTGAGAAGGGCTAAGTCTATCAAAGTCAGTCACCGCACGCTGTGGCTGTTACTGTGTACGGTATTGTACTTCTGTTCCTTTCACTCAGAATCAATTCATACAAGTCTTCCCAGGTTTTTCTGAAATCTGCCTGCTTTTCATTTCTTATAGCACAATAGTATTCCATTACATTCATATACCACAACTTGTTCAGCCATTCCCTAATTGATGGACAACTGCTATAAATATTTTTGTATATATAGGTCCTTTTCTAACTTTTATGATCTCTTTGAGATATAGTCCTAGAAGCAGTATTGCTGGATCAAAGGGTATGCACATTTTTATAGTCCTTTGAGCATAGTTCCAAATTGCACTCCAGAATGGTTGGATCGGTTCACAACTCCACCAAAAATGCATTAGTGTTCCAATTTTCCCACATCTTCTCCAGCATTTATCATTTTCCTGTTTTATCATGTTAGCCAATCTGATAGGTGTGAGGTGCTACCTCAGAGTTGCTTTGATTTGCATTTCTCTAATCAATAGTGATTTAGAGCATTTTTTTCATATGACTATAAATTGCTTTAATTTCTTCCTCTGAAAACTGCCTGTTCATATCCTTTGACCATTTATCAATTGGGGCACACAGTTTACTTTTTTTAAAAAATGTAATAAATATTACATGTTCATTTTCAAAGCGACTCTGCTTTTCTGACCTTCCTTCTGAGTTTTCCTTTGTTCTCTGATGTGTACTTTTAATTTTTTTCTCCCTCTCCCCACCCTAGGAAAGGCCACCATTAGATGCTGATATGTGGACATATGAGTGTGTATATACACACACATATGTAAAACCATACTATATATAATATTACATATATTATTATATATTATATATATTACATATATATATATAATTTATCAGTTCTTTCTCTGGAGGTAGATAACATCTTCTTTCCTAGCTCCTTTGTACTTGATTTGAGTATTTATAATACTCTTAGTTGTTCTTTGAACAATATTGTTGTTACAGGATATAATATTCTCTTGGTTCTGCCCATTTCACTCTTCATTTTTTCATGTAAGTCTTTCCATGTTTTTCTAAAATCAACCAATAGCATTCCACCACAATCACATGCCACAACTTGTTTAGCCATTCCCCAATTGATGGTAACCCCTCAGTTTCCAGTTCTTTGCCACTACAAAGAGAGCTGTTATAAATATTTTAGAACATGTAAGTTCTTTTCCTGTTTCCCTGATCATCTTGGGAAACAGATCTGGTATTGCTATTGCTGGGTCAAAGGGTTTACAGGTTTATAACTCTTTAGGCATAATTCCAGATTGCTTTCCACAATGTTTGGAACAGTTCACATTTCTACCGACAGATTATTAACATCTCAATTTTTCCTGCATCCCTTAGATCAGTTCTTTAGGAAGATTATTTTGATAGCCACTTATAGGATATATTGGAGACAAAAGACTAAAAGCAAGGAGACCAATTTGTAAGCTATTACAATAATCCGATGGAAAGGCGATAATAGCCTGAACCAGTGTGGTGGCTATGTGCCTGGAGAAAGAGGCAAAACATCCTAAGGTGATAGAATTGCAAGACTTGGCAAATGTTTGGCTATGGAGAGTGAAGGATTAGGTATGTCGTCAGGGTTGCAAACCTGAATGATTGGAAGGGTAACAAACAAAGTAGTATGAATGTGGGTTGGTTTAGGGATGAAGTAAATGAGATCTGCTTTGGACATGCCTAATTTGTGATACTGGTAGGACGTAAAGGTGAAATTGTCCAGCAGGCAGTTGGTAGCTTCAGTAGGTGATGGGCTGTCTTGAAGAAGAGGAATCAGAGTTGTTCCGTTTGGACTAGAAATAATAGGTAGAAAATGCAAAGAGGCATATTTAGCTTTTATGTCAGGGAAAACTTCCTGAGCAGTAGAGATTTCCCAAAAAAGGTAGAAAGACTTATCTTGGGAGGTAGTGAATTCCCAGTGGAGGCCAGAAGACTACTTCCTAGATGATAGCTGAAGTCCCTTTCAAACTTAATATTTGATCCTATGACGTACTGCTACTGGAGCATAGATTCAGTAATCACATAGATGTGTAATAGTAATATGACATTTTCCTAGCACTTACAAGTTTTCAAAATGCTTTCCATTAATTCATTTGATGCTCTTGACAGCCTGGTAAGATACTACTTTTTATCACCCCCATTTTATAGACAAGAAAATTAAGGTTCACTGAGGTTAAGTGACCAACATGATTTATCCAGCAAGTAACCACCAGATTTGAACTTTATGTTCCAATAAGGTAGATTTGAATCAAGGTTTTTTTCTTTCTACAAATCCAGTACTCTCATAACTTCACCACAGTGCCTCTGATTTATGGACATTTAAACAAAAATTTTCTTTTTTATTATGAAATTAATAATCATCCACAGACATAAAACATTTCAATGTGCAGTGTAAAAGAGAACAAAAAGTAAATATTAAATTTAACAAGGTAGTAATGAAATTGTTCTTTCTTGTGAACTTTTTAACTTCTCTTTGTTCTGTTTCTTGTTTGTTTTATTTTATTCATATTCTCTTCTCTTTTTCCTTCCCCCCAGGCTTTTCACTACCTCACCCCCTCCTTTCCACTTCCCTGCCCCTAAGCCCATCCTTTTAACAAGTATAGTCAAGCTGAACAAATGAACACATTGAACACGTCTGGAAATGTGTTCTCATTCTGAGCTCTGGTTAGGGATAACTAGGTTGCTTAGTGGATAGAATGCTGGGCTTGGAATCAGGAAGACTGATTTTCTGAGTTCAAATGTGGCCTCAGATCTACTAGCTGTATGACCCTGGCAAGTCACTTAATCCTGTTTGCCTCAGTTTCCTTATCTGTAAAATGAGCTGGAAAAGGAAATGCCAAACCTCCAGTATCTTTGCCAAGAAGACCTCAAATGGGGTCATGCAGAGTTGGACAGAACTGAACAACAAATAAAAATCACTAGTTCATCGTCTTTCTAATTAGAGGTAGGAGGCATGTTTAATCATCAGTCTTCAGATAATGGTCATCATGTTGATCAGAGTTATGAAGTCTCCTTAACATGATTGTGAAAATTGTGAAAATTGTTCTTCTGACTTTATTTTATTCATCAGTTCATACAAGTCTTAACATTTTACTAAATATTTTATAGTTATCATTTTTTGGCACAATAATATTCCATTATATTAATAAACCACAGTTTGTTCAGCTGTTCTCCAGTTGATGAGTACCTACTTTGTTTCCAATTCTTTACTATCAAAAAAGTATTGTTATAAATATTTTTGTAAATATGGATCCTTTATACATCTTTCTTTGAACTTATTTGGGGCAAATACCTAATACAGTTATTGTTGGATCATAGAACCAGTATAACACAGTTTAGAGACTTCTGGGACAAAGTTCTGAATTATTACTCAGAACAGTTGAACCAATTCAAAGTCCCCACCAACAATACAGTGGTATCCCTGTCTTTTCACAGTCCCTCCACCATTTGCCGTTTTTATCTTTTGACATCTTTGCCAACCTGATAGGTGTAGTTTAAAGCTTCGGAGTTTTTAAAGTGTGCATTTTGCATATCATTAGTGATTTGGAACATTTTTTCACATGATTGTGAATTTCTTCTAAATTTCTTCTTTTGGAAACTGTTTATATCCTTGGACCACTAATTTACGAACACACATGCACATATTAGAGATGACTCTTGTTCTTGAATATTTTAAAAATCAATTTCTTTTATCTCCTGGCTATCAGACCTTCAACAGAGATATTTTCTTTTTTTTCTTTTTTAAATTAACTTATTTGTTTTCAGTTTTCAATAATCACTTCCATAAGTCTTAAATTTTCTCCTCCTCCCTCTCCCCTTCCTCTCTGAGACAGCATGAAATCTTATATGGGTTCTACACATACATTCTTATTAAACACATTTTCACATTTGGCATGTTGCATAGAAGAATTAGAACTAAAGGGAGAAACCATGAGAAAAACCAAACCAAACCAAAACATAACACAAGAGAAAATAGTCTGCTTCACTCTGCATTCCAATTCCATAGTTTTTTCTCTGGACTTGGATGTCATTTTGCCTCAAGAGTCCTTTGGGAATGTTTTAGGTCCTTGCATTGCTGTGAAGGGCCAAGTGTATGAAAAGCAGTCCTCTCACACTGTGGTTGTTACTGTGTATGATGTTCTCCTGGTTCTGCTCCCCTCACTCAGCATCAGTTCATATGAGTCTTTCCAGGCTTTTCTGAAGTCCTCCTGCTCGTTATTTCTTATAGCACAATAGTATTCCATTACATTCATATACCACAACTTGTTCAGCCATTCCCCAGTTGATGGGCATCCCCTTGATTTCCAGTTTTTGGCTTCCACAAAGAGAGCTCAGTAGAGATATTTCAAATGAATGTTTTTCAGCTAACAGTTTTTCTTTTTATTGTAGCTACATTGTGTTTGAGCAAAAGATTTTAAGTTTAGTATAATAGGTAGGATTTGTTTTCTTTTTCTCTTTAGGGATCACCTTGTTTGTATTTTTAATTGACCGCTTTTCTTTTTATTCTTCATTTTTTAATGCATCCCTCCTTTCACTCTTCCCTTCTAACCTCGTAAAAAGTAAAGGAACAAGTTCAGATAAACCAACTACTATATCAGTGACTCTGACAGTATATACACTCATATTTCACACTAATAAACACCTCAGTAGTTTGGGGAAATGCATTTTCTCAGCTCCCTCTAGGGCTTAGTTGTGTCATTATAATCACACAGTGTTCAGTTTTATTTTGTTGTTTTTCCATTTACATTATTGCAGTCTCTGCATACAGACTAAAACAGATTGAGGGTAGCTGACCAGCCTTAAACTCATTGGTGGCTTGGAGAGGCATCTATTCCAAGCATGTGAAGACTTCCTTTGGCAGGGAATGGGTTGATAAGGACAATTTGTTCCAGTGCCTATGATGGCAACTGAAGCAGATGCTGTGAAATCCTTAGAGCTTGATCAGTTATCAAAGATGCCAAGGTCATCAACTGTATCCTGAGTCATCCAGACTGCCATTGGACTCTGGAAGAGAAAGTGAGCCTGACAACTTTGAGCAGCTCTGCCTCACTTAAGTCTAAATCATGCATGAGGCAAGATAGCACCCTGTGATGTCATTGATCCCGTTCGAAAAAAAAGAATGAATAAATTGTGAATATTATTTTCCTGGTCCTGCTTATCAGATGCATTTGATGCAAAGACACCAAACTATATTTTCCCCCTCTTAATAGTATTAATTTTTTTCCAATTATATGTAAAATTATTTTTAAGCATTCACTTTTATAAGATTTTGAATTCCAAATTTTTCTTCCTCCTTCTCTCCCCCTACCCAAGATAGCAAGCAATTTGATATAGGTTATATACATATGCAATCATGTTAAACATATTTCTATCTTAGTCATGTTGTGATAGAAAAATCAGAAGAAAAGGGAAAAATCATGAGAAAGAAAAAACAAAAAAGTGTAAGTGTGCTTTGATCTGCATACAGACTTCATAGTTCTTTCTCTGCATATGGATAGCATTTTCTATCATGAGTCTTTTGACATTGTTATAGATCACTGTATTGCTGAGAAGAGCTAAGTCAGTCACGGTTGATTGTTCATAGCATAATGCTGCTGTCATGCTACAATGTTCTCCTGGTTCTGCTCACTTCACTTTGCGTAAGTTCGTGTAAGTCTTTCCAGGTTTTTCTGAAATCCACCTGTTCATCATTTCTTATGACACGATGATATTCTATTACATTCATATAGCACAATTTGCTCATCCATTCTCCAACTGATGGGCATCCCCTCAGTTTCCAATTCTTTGCCACCACAAACAGAGCTGCTATAAATATTTTTGTACATGTGGGTTCTTTTCCATTTTTTATGATCTCTTTGGGCTACAGACCTAGTAGTGGTATTGCTGGATCAAAGGATATGCACAGTTTTATACCCTTTTGGGCTATATATTCCAAATGGCTCTCCAGAAAGGTTGGATCAGTTCACAAATCCATCAACAATGCATTAGTGTTCCAATTTTCCCACATCTTCTCCAGTGTTTATCATTTTCCTTTTCTGTTATATTAGCCAATCTGATAGATATGAGGTGTAGTATCTCAGAGTTGAATCTCTTCTCCAAATAGTTATCATTGGGAAAGGTAGTTATTTCTACTATGCTCTGGTTTTCAAAAATAAATTTTGTTATATTTTGTTTTTATACCCCTGAAATTTTCCAAAGTAACCTTCCCTTTCTGCTCCCAGAGAGCCGCCTTTATAACCAGAATAAAAAGAGAAAAATTAGTTCAGCAAAGTAACCTTGAAGAACTCTGACATTATCTGTAGACTTCCATACCCACAGTCTCCTAACTCTTTCCTTGAGACCATGCTCAACCATTATCATTTCATGGCATTCACTTTTAGTTGTTTTGTTGATGTTCTTTCCATTTAGTAGTGATAATCATTGTGTATATTGTTTTCTGTGTCCTGGTTACTTCACTTGGCATCCATTCATGGAAGTCTTCCCATGATCTCTGAATTAATTATAATAATTATTTTCATACTGGAATAATACTCAGATGATCACAGACTTAAGGCTAGAAGGGACCTTAGAGGTCAAGTCCAACACTTTCATTTCATGGGTAAGCATACTGAGGCTTAGAGATATTAAGCAATTAGTCCAAAGTCACACAGCCAGTAAATGTTCACAGAAGGGATTTGAACCGTCATCTTCCTGATGCCAAATTCCAAACTCTGACAAAAACTAATGGGAAAACAGGAGAACAGTTTGGTAGGAATGAAGTTTAGACTAACATCTTATACCATAAATCACAATTAGCCTCCAAGTTGGATACTCAAACTAAATGTAAGAGAAGACATTATTTTAAGAAATTAGAGAAAGTTGTGGCATACCATACTGTCAATCCCATTGTGTTCCCACCAGTTCTAGTCTAATAGTTTGTGTTCTTGGATTTATCATAGTTTAACATTAAGAATCACTCCTGGACTCCGGGGCACCCTACCCACTCCCTTCTCTACTAAGGGGCCCTTCTCTGCTCTGGACTTATGTATGTAGTTCAGCTTGGATTTAATTTGGGGTGGCATATCCTCCAATGCGAGGAGATAGGCTCCCCTTTCTCACACTCTTTGGCTAGTTATGCCCCAAACAAAATCTGCTGCTGCTGCTTCTACTTTTACACTATATCTCCTTCCTCTGAGAATTGCTATTGCTTATTTAGAATGAGACCAGCACAACTTGCAGGTAGTCAACACATTTACAATTCTGTTATGAATTTGCCTTATGGCTCCTGAATGTGCTCAAGTTGGTTGAGTTTATTATATTTATTTATTTATTATATTTTATTATTAAAGTTTATTACATATTTAGATATTAAATTATATATTATCAAAGTTTATTATCTTTATTATCTCTTAATAGGTTTGCTTTCCTGCTGGAGGGAGCAAGGACTTTCTGTCAGTATCACTCCTCTTTTCTAAAAAAACTTTGTTAAAACCTGCTCACCATGTTTCAGGCAAACTCCACTGCCTACTTATTCTCTGTACTTAAATCTCACTTCATTGGGCTAATTTTCAGTGTGCGAATTTGCCAGAGTGGTGACCAAAGAAGTGTAACTATTTCATCCTTTGTTTTGACTCTGCATCTGAGTTGGGATTTATCTAGGTTTCCAGAGGATTTGATGAGATGTACCAAAGTAGAAATACATAATGTACTGTGTGGTTTTTTTAATAGGTTTAGATTTATAGGTGACATTACTAGTAATATCTATCAGGCCAAGTTTTTAATATTCATTTGAAATAAAAATCTTTTGTTATTGATAACTGTCAAATCTTGTTCTAATCCTGAAATAAGCCAACTGAAACTTTGTCTTATTCTAATTTTAATAGCAAAGGACACGGAAAGGGGATGGAGAACAAAGAGAGATAAAGTGACATTCTTCACCTGTTCTCACAATTTTGCCCTCTAACTGCCTAGTTGTTATTGTTATGTGCAAAAAAAAAAAAAAAAGGAATATAATTGGATATGAGGAAATTAAACAAAATCCCTTATATAAGTGTCTGAGCATGAGCATGAGGAAATATTAGCACCTACTTTACAAGGGTTGTTTTGAAGATCAGATGACATAACATTTGCAGAGTACTTTGTAAACCTTATAAATCTGAGCTATTTTTAATTCTCACATATTTCCACCTATCAATTTTTATTTTATGAAAACTGCCATTTAGGCTTCCAAATACTTTATTTTTCGGTTCTGCAGTAGTCCATAAACATTTATTAAGCACTTACTACATGCCAGCATTGTGTTAAGTGTTAAGATGCAGAGAAAGGCAAAAGAGACAGCTTCCATTCTCAAGAAGCACACAATCTGACTGGGGAGACAATTATAAACAATTATGTACAGGATAAACTAGAAATAACCAACAGAGAGAAGGTGCTAGAATTAAGAGGAGTCAGGAAAGCTTCCCTACAGAAGATGGTATGTTAGCTAGGTCTTGGAGGGAAAAAATTCCTTCCATGTGAGAGAGCCAGTAAAAATATCTGGAAATGGAGCGTCTGGTTAGAGAAACTGCAAGTAGACCAGTGTTGCTGGATCACAGAGTCCTTCGAGGGAAGGGTTAAAGTGTAAGACAACTAGAAAAGCAGGGGAGTAGACAATGAAAGGCTTTGTCATAAGAGAATTTTTGTATTGTCACCATTTGCCTAAAAGAGTAAATCACATCTCTGGTTGGAAGAATGTTGCTGAGGCATCAAACTTTAGCCCTAATGTTATCTGGTCTATTCTTGCTCTGTTTGCAAAATTCCAGCTCGAGAGATCAGCTAAATCCCTAGTTTTGCCGACCAGTTTATTATTTTACCTGGCATAGATCTTCCCCTTCTGCTCTCAGTTCTTCGATGTATAAATCTTTACTTTCCCCTTTTGCCCTCTGCTGAAGTTCCACTTGTATCCATCCTGCCTTGTTCTGTGGAAGATTTTTACAAATAACACTCACAGTCCTTTGGTTTTAGTGCACCATGGGATATGTATGTGCACTGAACATATAATAAGCCAATTATTAAAATATCTTTTTGCATTGATAAGTATAATTGGCTTCTGTATCTATCAAAAAATCCCTGAATATTTTTATATCATCTTTAAACTTAAAGCAGGAGAATTTATATTTAATCCTGGGAGTGATAGGATAGGGAGCCATAGGAGTTTTTAGAGTGGGAAGGAAAGGGAGAAGGGAACAATTTACGATTAAGCAACTACTGTGTGCCAAGTACTGTGCTAAAGATTTTACAAATATTACCTCATTAGGTCCTCACAACAACCCTGTGAATATATGTTATTATAATATGTGCTGCTCTCATCCCCATTTTACATTGACTGAAAAAGACAAGTTTATGGCTTCCCTGGAGTTATATAGCTGGTGAGTGACTGAAGTTGGATTTGAACTCAGGGCTTCCTGACACCAAGCCCAGCACTTTATCCATGAAGCCACCACCTAGTTGCCTCAAAGGGAGACAACATGGTTAGACCTGTGCTTTTAGGAAGATCACTTTCAACAGCTGAGTGGAAGAGGACTTGTGGCAGGGAGACCAACTAAACTCTTGCAATAGCCCAGGAATAGAGCTTGTGCCAGGATGGTGGCAGTGTCAGAGGAGAGCAGTGGGGTATATTCAAGAAATGTTATGAAGGTGAAGTCAACCAGCCTTGGCAACACAGTGCTTCTAGGCTGGCACTTAGGTTCGGACCAGGATAATGGGAATGATGGTGCTGCCCTCGACTGTTCTATGGAACTCAGGAAGGGGGAGTATTTGAGGATAATGAGATCAGTTTGGGACACCATAGGGATTCCTGCTTTTCTCTGTATTCTTCATATTAATCATTCTTTAATAATCCATTACATTCATGTGCCATACTTTCTTCTGTTAGTTGCATTATTTGGTTTGGTTTTTTGCTATCACAAATGGTGCTAGTATGAATATTTTTATATAGGTGGATCTTTACTTTCTCTAACCTTGTTAGGATGTAGATTTAAACATGAGATTCCTAGGTCAAAGAATTCAAATTTTTGTAACATATTTAGTTCTGTGTTGTTTTTCTAAAATGATGGGATCCATTCACATTTCTCTCAGCAATGTATTAGCATGCCTGTTTCCCTGCATCCTTGACTAACACTGATTTTTCTCATCTTTTATCATTTTAGTCATTTCAGTGGGTATAGAGTAGTGGAGATATTTTAATTTGCATTTTTCTAATTATTAGCGATTTTGAACACATTTAAGGTGGTTGTTGGGAGTTTGTGTTTATTTTTTTTTCAAGAACTGTCTTTTCAATTAAATTCTAAGAAACATTGTCTCTGCCCTCAAGGAGCTAACAGTCTACTGGGGAGGAGGAAGTCAGGATGGATGTGATAACCATGTACAAAGCATAGCAGTTCTGGCAAGTCTGAACCAATTGAAGGAGCATGAATCTCTGAAGACTTTGGAAATTGTATTTTTTCCAAGCCATGTGTCCAGGGGAAGTTTAAAAAGCTTTCTGGAGAATCCTCATTGGATTGTAAGCTCCTTGGGAGTAGAGCTTGTCTTCTGCATTCTTTGTATCCTCAGTCCTTAATAAATATTGATTGATAGGAGAGAAAAGTTACCAAGCAAGCAGGCTGCTGTAGCAGAGGGAGCAGGTGGGAAACTCTTCCCAGGAAACCTGGAAGGCTCTTAGCTTCTGGAGCATCTTCCAGCCTTTTCCCTTCCCTGGCTCATAGCTTCAGCTCTGCTTATTAAGAGAATCCAACAGCTTCTTAAGAGTGACAGAATTAATTTGAACTATGGTGAAATCTGGTTTTCCACTTTGTGTCATTGCCTGAAGCAGTGAGAAGCAAGGTTGCTCACTAAGGATTGTTTTGATATTTATTGCCTACCAGTTATTTACTTTTTACAACAATGATTCAACAAAAATAAGATAATTTTAGTCTTATCTGAGTTTGTGTTTTGCTATAGAAAGTGTGAATATAGGGGAAGAAAACAGGTAGTACTGCATTAAATTAAACTGATTAGGAGATCACTATCCTGGCTTGGTAGTCAACAGATTTTGGGGGGCTGAAAGCATCTTATGAATTATATTCGTAATTTTCATTTTTAAGGAATCTTTTTTAGCTTTGAAGAGAAAAGAAAGCAGTGTTGTACTGGGACTTTCACCCTGGTGGACTAATACCCTCATTCATCCTCCTAGACTAATAATCTCACTCATCCTAGACTAATATTCTCACTCTGTTTTTAAATAGAAAGGGAAGGGAAGTAATAACCTCAAGAGGTCACACCCTGTCAGCCACAGTGACCCCTGCTAAGCAACACAAATAAGCAATAGAAACGGTATTGAAAAGAGTATAAAATAATTTAAAGAGGGAGAGAGTACCAGGAAATGCCTGGTTGGCAGGTAGCACCTGCGATGTATTTTAAAGAAAACTGGGATATAAGGCAGAGGTAAACAAAGAGTGCATCCTAGATATGGTGTGCCATTTGTGCAAAGGCTCAGAGGAAGGAAATAGAATGCTGTGTATAGGGTATGGGTAACAAGCAATTTGGGCTGGATGAGTAGGAAAGGGAGTCAGTCAATAAGCATTTATTAAGCACCTATTACATACTAGGGATACAAAGGAAGGAAAAAGATAGCTGCTGCTCTCAAGGACCTCTCAGTCTATTGGGAGACAACATGTAAATAATTATGTACAGACTAGATATAATACAAGATAAATTTGAGATAACCCAGCAGAGGGAAAACATATGAAATAAGACTGGAAACGTAGGTAAAAGCCTGGTGGAGGAGTATTTTAAAATGTCAGAATTGGGAGTTTGTATCTTATCCCAGAGGCAATAGGAAGTTCACTGAATACTTTGGAGTAGGAGGGTGGTTATTCTTATCTGTGTTTTAGGGACCTCAGCTTACTATCTGTGTGGAGGATGGATTAAAGAGGGGAGAGACTGGAGTCAGGGAAGTGAAAAGTGATCGAGGAGCTGAACTAGGGTAGAGGTTACTGTTCATTTTGTTTCATGACTTACCTACTGAAGAACAGCTCTTATAAATATAGAATTTTCCTATAGATTTTGGATATCAGACTTTTATCAAAGATGTTTAATGCAGAAATTTCCCATATGTTTCTTGTCTTCTTATTCTCATTGTATTGGTTTTATTAAATGGAGGGAGGGGAGAAAGAGGAGAGAGGAGAGAGAAGAAAATCACTCACTTAATCATGGATTACAGTTGGGAGCACTTGGCAGCATGAACCGATGGAAATGGAAGAATGGTGGGGAGTGGGAGTGGGAGGGTAGTTTGAGGTCTTTTATGGGATTTCTTTTGGGAAACAAAACTAACTCTTATCCTTGCCACTTGAGGTTATTTCATAAGTTGTCCAAAAACTTTAAAGTTATAACATGTTAAAGTTATATCATGTGTCATCTCAAAGCTATCACTAATATTTGATGTTCTGCTGGTCTTAACTGTGGATATCTGAAACTTAGCTGAGATTTAGATATCCCATAATCTAAAGGCTCTGACAGGAAATCCTAGAAGGCTTTTCCTGATTCAGCATATATCACTAGGATATGATTTTTGGTTAATAAATTATACGATTTATAAATTATTCTCCTTTGATTCTTGGAACAGTTTGTATATGACTTCAAAGTTCCCTTTTTCAATCTTATTTCTTGTTATTGCTAAATTATATGGGCTACTTATAATCTTACTATACTGACTGGAAGTGCAGTGGGGTAGTCAAGAGGATCAGAACAAGACACAGTTTTTTGGGGGGGTAGTTTTTCTTTTTTTAAATTTATTTATTTTAAGTTTTCAACATTCATTTCCACAAAATTTTGAGTTCCAAATTTTCTCCACATCTCTCCCCTCCCCCACCCCAAAGTGCCAAGCATTCTAATTACCCCTACCACCAATCTGCTCTCCCTTCTAACACTCCTCCCTTCCCTTATCCCCATCTTCTCTTTTGCCCTGTAGGGCAAGATAAATTTCTATACCCTATTACCTGTATTTCTTGTTTCCCAGTTGTATGCAAGAATAATACTCAACAGTTGTGCCTAAAACTTTGAATTCCAACTTCTCCTCCTTCTTCCCTCCCCACCCATCCCCATTGGGAAGGCAAAGCAATTCAATATAGGCTATATATGTGTATTTTTGCAAATGACTTCCATAATAGTCATGTTGTATAAGACTAACTATATTTCCTTCCATCCTATCCTTCTCCCCATTTCTTCTGTTCTCTGTTTTTACCTTGTCCCTCCCCAAGAGTGTTGACTTCTAATTACTCCCTCTTCCCATTGCCCTCCCTTCCATCATCCCCACTACCCTGCTTATCCCCTTCTCCCTCACTTTCCTGTATCGTAAGATAGACTTTCATACAAAAATGAGTATGCATTTTATTCCTTCCTTGAGTCAAATGTGATGAGAGTAAGCTTCACTTTTTTCTCTCTCTCCTCCCCGCCTTTTCTCCTCCATTGAAAAGTCTTTTCTTGCCTCTTTTATGAGAGATAATTTGCCCCATTCTATTTCTCCCTTTCTCTTCCCAATATATTCCTCTCTCACCTCTTAATTTCATTTTTTAGATATGATCCCTTCTTATTCAACTCACTCTGTGCTCTCTGTCTCTGTCTCTCTTTCTGTATGTGTGTGTGTGTGTGTGTGTGTGTATATATGTATGTGTGTGTATAATCCCACCAACTACCTAGATACTGAAAAAAGTTTCAAGAGTTACAAATATTGTATGTAAACAGTTCAACTTTTATAAGTCCCTTATGACTTCTCTTTGCTGTTTACCTTTTCATCCTTCTCTTTATTCTTGAATTTGAAAGTCAAATTTTCTTTTCAGCTCTGGTCTTTTCATCAAGAATGCTTGAAAGTCCTCTATTTCATTGAAAGACCATTTTTTCCTCTGAAGTATTATACTCAGTTTTGCTGGGTAAGTGATTCTTGGTTTTAGTCCTAGTTCCTTTCACTTCTGGAATATAATATTCCAAGCCCTTCAATCCCTTAATGTAGAAGATGCTAGATCTTGTGTTATCCTGATTGTATTTCCACAATACTTGAATTGTTTCTTTCCAGCTGCTTGCAATATTTTCTCCTTGACCTGGGAACTCTGGAATTTGGCTACAATGTTCCTAGGAGTTTCTTTTTGGATCTCTTTCAGGAGATGATCAGTGAATTCTTTCAATATTGATTTGCCCTCTGGTTCCAGAATATCAGGACAATTTTTCCTTGATAATTTCATGACAGATGATGTCTAGGCTTTTTTTTTTCAGTCATGGCTTTCAGGTAGTCCCATAATTTTTAAATTGTCTTTCCTGGATCTATTTTCCAGGTCAGTTGTTTTTCCAATGAGATATTTCACATTATCTTCATTTTTTAATTCTTTAGATTTTGTGGTTTCTCATAAAGTCATTAGCCTCCATCTATTCCATTCTAATTTTTAAAGAACTATTTTCTTCAGTGAGCTTTTGAACCTCCTTTTCCATTTGGCTAATTCTGTTTTTTAAAGCATTCTTCTTCTCATTGGCTTTTTGAACTTCTTTTGCCAATTGAGTTAGCCTATTTTTAAAGATGTTATTTTCTTCAGCATTTTTTGGGGTCTCCTCTAGCAAATTGTTGATCTGCTTTTAATGATTTTCTTGCATCTCTCTCATTTCTCTTCCCAATTTTTCTTCCACCTCTTTTACTTGATTTTCAAAATCCTTTTTGAGCTCTTTCATGGCCTGAGGCCATTGAATATTTATTTTGGATGCTTGGGATACAGAAGTCTTGCCTTTTATGTCTTTCCCTGATGGTAAGCATTGTTCTTCCTCATCTGAAAGGATGGGAGAAGATATTTGTTCATCAAGAAAGTAACCTTTTATATAGTCTTATTTTTTTCCCCCTTTTTGGGCATTTTCCCAACCAGTTACTTGACTTTTGGGTCCTTTGTCAAGAGTAGGGTATACTCTGTGGATCTGTAAGATCTTAGTTTCTCCAAGGTGTCACAGTCAAGCATGTACACTGGTCTGGGAGCAACAAGAAACTTTTCTGCCCAGAATCTGTGAATGGTAGAGTTTCCTCTTCACAGCCACCTGGCCTCAAGTTCCACCAAGGCAGCACTGCTGGCTAAGATTCAGATAAGCTGCTCAATTCCCCCAGGGGCTTTAGGCAGGGGCAGGGCCACCAGACAAGGCTGAGGTAAGGATCAGCTGCTCAGATTCCCCAGGGGTTTTACAATCCAACAATGGATGAGGGCTGCTGTGGGAGCTGTTGCTGCCCAATGGGACCTCTGGAGCCCCTACCTGAGGCTGGAGCTATGGGAAGACCCTGCTCCCTTCTCAGCCAGCTGAAAAAACCCTCTCACTGACCTTTGGTGCCTGTGGGTTGAGGGATCTGCAAACCACTGCTACTGCTGCTGGGGATTCCACCCCCAAGGTCTGCTGGGGTCCTCCTCCAGGTGCCATGCCCTGTGGCCAACGTTGGGCTGGGCTCTGCTCCATGTCCAGTGCAACAGACCTTTCCCATCAGCCTTTCAGGTCACCCTGGGCTGGAAATCCCCTCCACTCCATTGTTCCATGGCTTTTGCTGCTCTAGAATTTGTTGCGAGTCTTTCTTTACAGGTATTTTATGGGCTGTGGGGCAATAGCTAGTGTATGTGCATCTTTCTACTCCACCATCTTGGCTCCCAAGACACAATTTTTAACACAATTGCTACTCATGACTTTTTAGTCAGCTGAGGCATAATATATTTTATGGTCTTTCAGTTGGAATCTGTATGGGTCCTTATGTTTTAGATGTGTTTCCTATGGGCAATATATTATTATATTTAAAGGAAAAAATACATTCTCACACTCTGTTCTATTTTCATAGTAAATTTAGCCAATTTATGTATTTTTTTTAAACTAGACCTGTGATTTTATTGATGTAGGGAGTTCCTGGTGACAGACTTCTTAAAACCAATTCAGATTAGACAATCTTTGAAATTTACAGCTATAGGGAATTGCCTACAACACTAAGAGTTTCTCATTCATTCATTGTTTTCAAGATGTTTTTACCTACTTGAATTTCTTGTTTCTAGTCAGTTTTCATGTCAAAGGCAGAAGCCAAATCTGACTTTCTCTTTAGGGATGTCTGGAAGGAAGACAAGAAAAAATAATTTAGGGAATGTGTAGTCAGAGTAAACAAAATCATCTCTTTTTGATATAATGGATTTAGAGAAGCCTAGATTAAACCAAAAACTTAATTGAAACAATACTTCAGTAATATAACAATTACTTCAGTAATACTTTCAGCATATGAAATAAAGCCACAAAATCATCAGCCTTTTAAAATATTACCCAAAAAACCCTATCAAAAAGAGATAGAAAAAGAAAAATTTTATTCAAAATAACTGCAGACTGTACACAATATCTGGGAATCCCACTACCAAGATACACACGTGAATTTTATGTATATATACATATATATATATATAAAACTACAAAAAACTGGCAAAACTAGATAATTAGAGAAATAGCAATTCTTCATGGTAATTGTTCAGTATAACAAAATTCATACAACTACTTAATTTTTACTGATTTTTCTGCCATACCTATGGAAGTACCAAATAGAACTAGACAAAAATAATAGCAATTCATCTGAAGGAACAAAAACTCATGACTCTCAAGGGAAATGAAGAAAAAAAGTGGGAAGGAAGGGAGCTTGCTCATACTAGATCTCAAACAGAGAGTTTCTGATTAGGTAACAGAGTAGGTACTGAAATTCCAGAAGCAAATGAGCATAGTAGCAGGGTATTCTGTAAATCAAAGGACTTCTAGTAATAGAGTAAGGACTTGCCACTGTATTTGACCAAAGCTTTTGGGAAAGTTCTGGAACTGCCCTTGTGGCAGCCTTTGGACTGACTTCCTCTGGAGATGACCTGAGTCACTAAAGAATATGATAGTTCTACTTCTTCTGAGTTCTGGAAGAAAGGATATTCTTTCAGGATGGCTTTGGAGGATAAAATCTTTCCACTTTAGCGCAATTAAATCTCCCTGAAGAAGAAGAGGGAAGAGAGTTGGAGAAAGAGTGATTGGAGCAGCTGTGGCAGCAGATGGAGGAGGAGGTCAAGGGATGGATTCTCTGAGGCTGGCTGCAGTGGATGAAGCCTTTTCTTTTCCCCAGAGAGAAACTCAACTTATTCAGCAAATCCAGCAGAGAGTGACTCGATGGCAACTCAGAAACTCTTGGTACAGAGGCAGCTGCTCCCCTTGGTTTTTCTCCTTTGTTGTACTACTGCATGAAATAAGCTTCATGGTTCATTACTAAGTCTTTTCTGTAATAAATTTTGCCTACTGGTTATTTGCATTTAAAAATGATTTACTAGAAAAAGATAAGATAATTTTAATTGTATCCTGAATTTGTGTTTTATTGTAGAGAATATGGTAAAAGAGTAAATCTGTAGATAATCAATTACACCAAATTCAACTCCTCCCAGTTTAGCAATCAATAAATTGCCTGGAAGCTTAGACCAAAACTAAAGAAAGGCAGGGGTTGCAATCATGATTTCAGATAAAGCAAAAGCAAAAACAGACCTAATTAAAAGGGAAAATAAGGGAATCTACTTTTTTGCTAAAGTACCATAGTCACTAAATCATTTTTACAGCAAGTTTCCTTGATGAAGTCCTCATTTTCCAAAAATATAGTGGGTTTAGAACTGAGTCAAATTTATAAGAATAAAAGCCATTCCCCAGTTGATAAATTGTCAAAGGATATGAGCAGGCATTTCTCAGAAGAAGGAATCAAAGCTACCTATAGTTGTGAAAATAATGCTCTAACTCACTATTGATTAGAGAAATGCAAATTAAAACAACTCTGAAGTACCACCTCACATTTATCAGAAATGACAAATGTCAGAAGGAAAAAATAGGTACACTAACGAGCTGTTGTTGGTGGAATAGTGAACTAGTGCAATCATTCTGGAGAACAATTTGGAACTATGTCCAAAGGGCTATAAAACTGTGCATACCTTGATCCAGAAATAACACTCTATAACTCAAAGAGATCAAGGAAAAAGGAAACGGATCTATCTGTGCAAAAATATTTGTAGCAGCTCTTTTTGTGGTGGCAAAGAATTGGAAATCAAGGGGATGCTTATCATTTGGGGAATGACAGAACAGCTTGTGGTATAGGATTGTGATGGAATACTACTGTGCTGTGGAAAATGACGAGGGATGTTGCTTCAGAAAAATATGACAAGTTCCGTATAAACTGATGGAAGTGAAGTGAGAAGGGAGAGATCATTGTGTATGGTAACAGCAATGATCAACTGTGAAATACTTGACTACTCAGATAAAATCCAAGACAATTCCAAAGAATTCATGATGAAAAAAACTGCTATTCACCTCCAGAGAGAGAACTAATGGATTCTGGGTACAAATTGAAGTATAATTTTCTCACTTTCTTTATTGTTCTTGTTTTTTTTTAAAAAATATGACTCACATGGAAATGTTTTGTTTGATTTCACATGAATAACTGCTATGTTGCCTGCCTTCTCAGTGGGGGGTGGGGCGAAGAATGGAAGGGAAGGAATTTGGAACTAAAAATTTAAAAAGAAAAGAATGTTTAAGATAAACCGAGGAAAAAAAAGAACAGTACCTACCTCTCCCTTCCAAATCTTTAACCTTTGCGTATGCAACAGTATCACTACTAGGTTTATACCTCAAAGAGGTCAAAAAAAGAGGGATAAGACCCAAATGTCTATTGATTATGAAAAGCCATGTGATTCATGGTGGTGAATACCTTTGTTAACCTATACCTCTCAGCTTTCTGCCTTTACTGATGTTTATTTTCAAAGAGTTTCTGAATAGGATTATTTGTCTTATTACATCTTCCAAGGAGTACTGAATGATGTTGATACCCTCTTGGAAAAGAGCTTGCAGTGCTTTGTTCTATGGAATCAAATGTTTTTTTCATAAGCAACAAACGATATATTCTATATATCTTTCAATTAATAGTAAATATGTGGTCCTTTCTTGAATATCACTTGCAGATGCCAAGTCTGTTCTCTACTAATATCCTTAGCAAGGATACTGTGATGGGAGCAAGTTGGGATTTTTTCCTGAAAGGTAACAAAGCTGTCCCTGGGACTTTGGCCCAGGATTAAGTTATAGCTTCACCTGCCTTACTGACCAGACTAATTTTTTTAAGAAGAGGAAATCTGTGTCTTGTTGAATATCTTTTCTAATCTATGGCTAAATAAATCTCCCTTTTTTAACTCTTGAAAGACCTATGAATGACCTCCTTTCATTCCAGTATCAAATCTGACTTATCAGGGTGCTGGACACTTAACAAATGCTTTATATTCAGGAAGGAAGACTTATAAGAATTTTGCATAGCAAGGAGAATAGGCACATAGGTTGCTAGATATCAGTATTCTTTCAGACACTTTTTGGGGGAATTAGTAAAGTCTGAGATTTTTTTCCATGCCTTTGATGTCTTTCTCTTCTCAGATACCTTGTATATATCCTCACAATTTTTTCCCCTCCAGAACAGTTCTCTACATACAGTTTTTCCTGTCTTTATTCTCTTTAGCAGCCTTTTTTCCTCTCATATAGGCACATCAAGGACTGTGATATTAGGGTTCATGTGTGGGTGATTCCACTATCTTTGCTGGAGAAAACAGTTTGCTGAAATGATTTTTGCAAACTTTTCCCATTGTTATTCTATTTTTGGTACTTTTTCCATTTTCATCCTTGAATACCCTTGGGATCACTTTGTTTAGGTGGACAGCTTACCAATCTTTCTTTAAACTGGATTTGCTCTTTAATGATTTTCTCTGTTTATAATGGTCTTCCACCTTTCTTTCTAAGATTTGCAGACAAGTTTATATTCTAACCAGGTTTTGCTTTCGATAAACCATTTCTCCGCATTTGGCAAGTCAAGTGTTTGTTGACTAAGGTGCTTTCTGGGCTTTTTTGCTCTTCTTATTGCGGTAATTTATTTATATTGGTCCAATTTCTGAATGAAATGAATAAAGTTGGTGATAGTGTCAATTGTATTGTCTGTTTCTCATTTTTATTTTAATAACTCATTTGAATAATTCAAGTTAAATCTTTTTAAATATTTGCAATGTCTTGTCTCATTTTAAAAAAATAAATTCTGATGTCAGCTCTGAGAAGTCACTGGTATGACTGTACAAACAAATATAACTTTCACATCTATAGGTCTTTTCCTGTCAAGATGTAGTCAAATTAGTTAAATTTGAAATATATGGGGAAAAAAACCTAAAGTTATACATAGTAAAAATTCACAACTTTTTATGCAGTCTTTTTCTATTTTTCTGTGTATACGGAAATGTTCATATTTATGTTTGTCAAGTTTATAGTAATAAAAAACGAAAAAAAAAGTGTCTGGAAGACCTTAGGTTAACTAAAAGAATATTTTTTTATGTATAAAAATGTACTCGCTGGATAAGTAACTATGACTTAAAGGCTGAATTTACCTTGCTTTTTTCCTCGTTTTATTTTATTGATACCCTTTTTAAATATTACTGTTATTTCTCTTGAGTCCCCCAGTTGCAAATAAGCATAGTTAAATTATACAAATTGTTACATTGATTATGTCTGAAAATTTGTCTCTTTCTGCACTTACAGTCCACCACCTCTTTGCTAAGAAAGTGTACCTCACCATTAGTTCTTTGAAGTTAAAGTTGTTCAGTGAATTTGTGGGTTTAAAATTGGAAGGAAATGAGATAATCAATCACGGGCCATCTATCAGTTAACAAAAGGAGATTTACTTAACAGTAGTCAAGGATAATTCAGAATAATGAAGTGACATTCATCCAGGAGAAAGCCTGGATTCAAAGGAGCACAGCTTTTCTGTGCTAGTGCTGGTAACTCTTCTAGTCAGTGGTGAGGGAGGAGCTTCACTCCCTTATATCTTGACTGTTTTTGTCAGAGGACTGATCTTTAGTTCCATGAACCAATTAAAATTTAAGGACAGTTCCAAAACCTTTTAAGGAAAAGCTGGCTAAATATTAATGAGGGGAGGCCTTAGGATGTTGTTGCCACAGCACTAGGTGAACTGAATTTGGGGTTCTTCAGCATGGACATTTCATGTATCATCTCAATCTTCTCTATATTCTTTGTTTTCAATACTTCTGGGAAATTTTCTAATATGATTTTCAAAACTATGGGATTCAGATGTTTTAGTTCTTTACATTTCTCTGGTGGAACAATAATTCCCAATTTATCAAAGCTCTGTCCTGTAACTCTATTACTTTCTGCTGTAGTACTCTGAAATCTTTTAGTTGTGTAGTTCTTTAATTTTTTTTCATTAAACTGTTTTGCTCTTTCTGCCTTCTTTTCTTCAGGATGATTGTCTTTTTTAAGTTTTGCTATTCTGCTATTAATAATCTTCACCAAAATTTCCATGTTGCCAATTGTCTTATTCATGTACATTTGTATTTCCTTCATTGATTTTTGTTCCATTTTTATAGACACCAAATTTGTATTAATTTCTCTTATTGAGCTTATTAGCTGCTCTGAAGTTTTGTAAACATTTCAGCTATTTTTTTTTCAGTGATACAATTTTTCTTGTAAGAGTTTTTCTTTTTTAACATGGTTTTTACACAGGTATGTTTATTGCAATTTGGGGTTTGATATAGAGGGGATGGGTTTGAACACTACCATTCAATTCACCATCTTGTTCTCTTCTGATTGTCAAATATTTCAGGTTCAAATGCTTGACCTCACTTCCTTACCATAAAATATTTAAAAACTGTACTTTTTTTTGGTAATTAAAAATAGTATTACATTTTTTCAATTACTGTAAAGACAATATTAACATCCTCTTTTTATAAAATTCTGAGTTCCAAATTTGCTCCCTCTCTTCTTTTTTCTCTCCCTAAGATGGCAAGCAATTTGACATAGGTCATATATGTGCAATCATGTTAAACATGTTTCCATACTAGTCATGCTGTGAAAGAAGAAAGAGAACAGAAAGGGGAAAAATCATGAAAAAAATAAAGTGAAAATAATATTCTTCCATCTGCATTCAGACTCCATCAGTTCTTTCTCTGGATGTGGACAGCATTTTCTATCAAGAGTCTTTTGGAATTGTGTTGGATCATTGTATTGCCAAGAATAGCTAAGTCAGTCATGGTTGATTGCACATAGCATAAAGTTACTGTTATTGTATACAATGTTTTTAATTTGCTCACTTCACATTCTATCAGTTCGCGTAAGTCTTTTCAGGTTTTTCTGAAATCTGCCTGCTTATTATTTCACATTAGCATTCCATTCCATTCGTATGCCACAACTTGTTCAGCCATTCCCCAATTGATGGGCATCCTCTCAATTTCTAATTCTTTGCCACCACAAAGAGTTGCTATAAATATTTTTATACATGTAGGTCCTTTTCTCTTTTTTACTATCTCTTTTGACTTAGTCAAAGGGTATACATAGTTTGATTGTCCTTTGGACATAGTTTCAAATTGCTCTCCAGAATGGTTGGATCAATTCACAACTCCACTTTAGTGTCCTAATTTTCCCATGTTCTCTCTAACACATGCCATTTTTCTTTTCTATCATATTAACCAATCTGATAGGTGTGAGGTGGTACCTTAGAGCTGGTTTAATTTGCATTTCTCTAACCAATAGTGATTTAGAACATTTTTTTCATATGACTATAGATAGTTTTGATTTCTTTATCTGAAAACTGTCTGTTCATATCCTTTGATCATTTATCAGTTGGAGAATGGCTTGTATTCTTATAAATTTGACTCAGTTCTCTATAGATTTAAGAAATGAGGCTTTTATCAGAAACACTTGCTATAAAAATTGTTTCCTAGCTTTTGGATTTCCTTCCAATCTTAGTTGCATTGATTTTTTTTGTGCAAAACCTTTTAAATTTAATATAATAAAAGTTTTTCATTTTACATCTCATAAAGCTCTCTAGCTCTTATTTGGTCATAAATTCTTCCCTTCTCCATAGATCTGATAAGTTACAGTTTTTTGCTCTCTTAATTTGTTAATGGTATCACCATTTATTTCTAAATCATGGACCCATTTTTGACCTTATTTTGATATGCAATGTAAGATATTGGTCAACACCTTTTTCTGCCATACCATTTTCCGGTTTTCTTAGCAGTTTTTGTTAAAGAGTGAGTTCTTATCCCAGAGGCTGGGGTCTTTGGGTTGGTCAAATACTAGATTCCTGTGGTCATTTACTATGGTGTCTTGTGTATCTATGTGCAATCTATTCCACTGATCTACCACTCTATTTCTTAGCAAGTACTAGATGGTTTTGAGTATTGCTGCTTTCCAAAATAGTTTGTGATATGGTATGGCTAGGCCACTTTCCTTTGCATTTCTTTCATTAATTCCCTTGATATTTTTGATCTTTGTTCTTCAAGATGAATTTTCTTCTTTTTTTCTAGCTCTAGAAAATAAATGTTTAGTAGTCTGATTGGTATGGATTGAATAAGTAAAATAATTTAGGTAGAACTATTATTTTTTTGGTTTGACCTACCCATGAGTGATTTATATTTTTCCATTTGTTTAGATCTGATTTTATTTGTGTGAAAAGGGTTTTGTAATTATGTTCATATAATTACTGGGTTTGTCTTGGCAGGTAGACTCCCTGATGTTTTATACTGTCTACAGTGATTTTAAATAGAATTTGTTTTTCTATCTCTTGCTGCTGGACTTTGTTGGTAACATATAGAAATGCTGATCTGGGTTTTTTTATGTCCTGTAATTCTGCTGAAGTTGTTAATTATTTCAAATAGTTATTTCAGTTTTTTAGTTGATTCTCTAATTATAACCTCATATAATATACATAGTTTTGATTTCTTTGTCTGAAAACTGTCTATTCATATCCTTTGACCATTTATCAATTGGAGAATGGCTTGTATTCTTATAAATGTGACTCAGTGGTGATAATGGACATCTTTACTTCACCTCTGATCGTATGGGAAGGCTTCTGGCTTTACAGATCCTTTACATCATCCTTTACGGATGATGCTTGCTGATGGTTTTAGATAGATACTACTTATCATTTTAAGGAAATTCCATTTATTCCTGTGATCTCAAGTGTTTTTAATAGGAACAGGTGCTGTATTTTGTCAAAAGCTTTTTCTGTATCGACTGAAATAATCACATGATTTCTGTTGGTTTTGTTATAGATATGGTCAATTGTGCCAATAGCTTTCCCAGTCCTACATTCCTGGTATAAACCCCACTTGGTCATAGTGTATGATCCTTAGTGATATATTGCTGTAATCCCCTTGCTCGTATTTTATTTAAAATTTTTGCACCAATATTCATTAGGGAAATTGGTCTATAGTTTTCTTTCTTTATTTTAGTTCTTCCTGGTTTAGGTATCAGCACCATATTTGTGTGATAAAAGGAATTTGCTAGGACTCCTTCTTCACCTATTTTCCTAAATAGTTTATATGGTACTGGAATTAATTGTTCTTTACATGTTTGGTAGAATTCACTTGTAAATCCATCTGGTCTTGGGGATATTTTCTTGGAAAGTACATTGATGGCTTGTTCAATTTCTTTTTCTAAAATGTGGTTAAGTATTCTATTTCCTCTTGTATTAACCTGGGTGATTTATATTTTTGTAAATATTCATTCATTTCACTTAGATTGTCAGATTTATTGGCATATAGTTGGGCAAAATAGCTCCTAATTATTGCTTTAATTTCTTCTTCTTTGGTGATGAATTCACCCTTTTTATTTTGGGTACTGGTAATTCGGCCTCCTTCTTTTAATCAAATTAACCATGGTTTCTTCATTACATTGTTGTTTTTTTTTCCATAGAATTATTTATTAGTTTAATGGTTTTCTTCTCCCTTGATTTTTAGGATTTCCAGTTTGGGGTTTTTTTGATTTGTTCTGTTTTTTAAGTACTTTTTTTGGTTGCATGCCCAATTCATTGACCTGCTCTTTTTCTGTTTTCATTGATATAAGCATTTACAGGTACAAAATTTCCCCTACATACTGCTTTGGATACATCCCATAAATTCTGATATGTTGTCTCATTATTGTCATTCTCTTTGATGAAATTATTGATTGAGTTTATGATTTGTTCTTTGACCCCCTCATTCTTTAGGATTATTTAGTTTCAAATTAATTTTTAATCTAACTTTCCACAGCCCTTTATTAAATGTAATTTTTGTTGCATCTTGATTTGAAAAGGATGCATTTTACATTTCTGCTTTTATGCATTTGATTGTGAGATTTTATGCCTTAATACATGGTCAGTTTTTGTGTAGATGCCATGTACCACTAAGAAAAGGATATATTCCTTTCAGTTTTCTCCAGAGGTGTATCATATCTAACTTTTCTAAAATTCTATTCACCTCCTCAACTTTTTCTTTCTTTTGTTGTTAGATTTATCTAGGTCTTAGATGGAAAAGTTGAGATCCCCCACTATTATAGTTTTACTGTCTATTTCTTCTTGTAACTCATTTAATTTCTCCTTTAGAAACTTGGATGCCATCCCCTTTGGTGCATATATGTTTAGTAATGATATTACTACATTGTCTATGTACCTTTTAGCAATATGTAGTTTCCTCCCTTGTCTCTTTTAATTGTGTCTGTTTTTGCTTTTACTTTGTCTGAGAACATGATTGCTACCCTGCCTTTTTTTAAACTTCAGCTGAAGCATAGTAGATTCTGCTCCAGGCTTTGACCTTTACTCTTTCTGCGTGTCTCTCTGTTTCAGATGTGTTTCTTGTGAAGAACATATTGCAGGATTCTAGTTGTTAATCCACTTTGCTATCTGCTTCTGTTTTATGGGAGAGTTCATTCCATTTACATTCAGTTATGATTACTGACTATTTCCCCCCAATTATACTTTTTTCTTTCCTTTCCTCCTTTCTCTTCTCACCAGTGTTTTTCTTCTGACCACTGCCTCCCTCATTTTGCCCTCCCTTCTAGCACTACCTTCCCTTTTCTTGTTCCCTTCCCCTCCTACTTCCCTATAAAATAAGACAGTTTTTTTTATCCAATTGAGTATGTATGTCATTCTATCTTTGAGCCAAATTTGATGAGAATTTTGCACCTCTTCATGTGATACAATTTACCTCCTTCTGCCTTTCCTTTCCCTCTTCTCCCAATGCAATCCTTTTTCTCACCCCTTAATTTTTTTAATATCTTCCCATCAAAGTCAACTTACATCTGCACCTTCTATGTATACTCCTTCTAAGTGCTCTAATAGAGATACAGTTCTTAAGAGTTACAAGTATTATCTTCCCATGTAGGGATGTAAACAGTTTAACCATATTGAATAACTTATGTTTTTTCTTTCCTGTTTGCCTTTTCATGCTTCTCTTGAATCTTGTATTTGAAAATCAAATTTTCTATTCAGTTCTGTTCTATTCATCAGGAATGTTTGAACATCCCCTATTTAATTGAATATACATTTTTTACCCTGAAAGATTATGCTCAGTCTTGCTGGGTAATTGATTCTTGGTTGTAATTCAAGTTCCTTTGCCTTCTGGAATATAATTTTCCAGGCCCTCCAGGCCTTTAGTGTAGAAGCTATTAAATCCTATGTAATTTTGACTGTCACTCCTTGACATTTGAATTATTTCTTTCTGGCTGCTTTCAGTATTTTCTCCTTGACCTGAGAGTTGTGGAATTTGGCTGTAATATTCCTGGGAGTTTTTGTTTTGGGATCTCTTTCAGGAGGGGATTGGTGGATTCTTTCAATTGCTATTTTACTCTCTAGTTCTAGGATATCAGGGCAATTTTCCTTGATATTTATCAAAAGATTCTGTCCAGGCTTTTTTTTGATCATGGTTTTCAAATAATCCAATAATTTTTGAATTATCCCTCCTGGCTCTATTTTTCAGGTCAGGTGTTTTTCCAATGAAGTATTTTACATTTTCTTCTTTTTTTCTTTTGATTTTGTTCTATTGATTCTTGATGTCTTATAGAGTGATTAGCTTCCACTCATCCAATTTTGATTTTTATGGCATTATTTTCTTCAGTTAGCTTTTTAACCTCTTTTTCCATTTGGCCAATGCTAGAAGTTATTTTCTTCAGTGGATTTTTGTACCTCTTTTTCTATTTGGCCAGTTCTACATTTTAAGGAGTTTTTTTTAGTGAATTTTTGTACATTTTTAAAAATTTTCTTATGCTTCTTTTACCAAGCTGTTGATTCTTTTTTCATGATTCTCTTATATAACTCTCATTTCTTTCACCAATTTTTCTTCTACCTCTCTTATTTGATTTTTAAAATCCCTTTTGATCTCTTTCAGGAGGACTTTTCAGGCCTCTGATCAATTCATATTTCTCTTTGAAGCTTTGTATATAGGCATTTTGACATTGTTATCCTCTTCTGAGTTTGTATCTTGATGTTCCACGTTGCCATAGTAGCTTTCTATGGTCAGGTTTTGGTTGGGTTTTTTTTTTTGCTCATTTCCAACCTATTTCATGACTTTTAAGGTTGAGTTCTCCTTCTAGGGTACAGGGGGCACTGACCTAAATTTCCTGTGCCAGGGACTCCATCGCTGGCTTGCAGTGCTGGGGCTACAGGGCTTACAGCTTGCCTGTTGTGCTGAGGTTGCTCCTGCTGCACAGGGGCCTCTGGAACTGGCAGCTCACCTGCTGAGGTGGGGCTTCTGAGCCTTCCAAGCCTGCTTACTAGCCTGCTACCTCAGGGCTGGAAGCCTTACAGCTAGCCTGCTATGCTGTTGACCTGCTAAGTCAGACCATGGGAACTAGGTTGCTGATCTGGCTTGCCTGGATGCTGCCAGCATTGGGCTGTGCTCTCCCTTTGCCCAATTGAGACAGACTTTTCTTGTACTCTTCTAAATTATCTTTGGCTGAAAAATTGTTTCACACCATCCTTTTGTGGGTTCTTTCACTACAGATTTCATTTTGAAGTCTGGTTTAAAGTTATTTTGAGAGAAATTGGGGAGAGTTCAGGCAATTTCCTATCTTTTCTCCATTATCTTGGCTCCACCTCCTGAAAACCATACTTAAAAACCACTCCATTAAAGGTTTTCAGAAAGATTTCTACTTCTTTTCTACACTAATTTTCTCTGTAGTTTTAGGTTCAAATTCAATTTCAAAGATCATATAACCTACAACTCAGATGAAAGAAATAATTGATGAATATTGCTGGAATTGAGGCACCATTATCAAATACATTTAGATTCTTGCCTATGATATTACCAAAACTGTATTTGCTTTAAATCTGAAAAAAAAAATGTATTTGGATTCCTGAAGTCATTATCTTTTTAAAAAGATAAATGTCTAGTCAGAGACTTGAGGTCTGGGTATTGCACAATTTCCCAACACAGTTCAATCCATTCTCCTCTTGTTTAATTTTGAGTTTAGTTCATTGTCTATAATGTCTGTCCAAGATACATGTACTAATGAACTCTAGGAATTTTGTATCAAATTGCATATCATAGTCTGAATAATGGGCATTCTTCATACACTTAGTTTTTCCTGTGAAGATAGACCAACCTCTTTTGAGTGATTTTGTTAATCAGTCCATTAACTGTCATTTCTTAGGTGTGTACTATGTTCTAGGTACTGTACTAATTGTTGGGGATATAAAGAAAGGCAAAAACCAGTACCTGCTCTCAAGGAGCTCACAATCTAACTGAGGATACAACAAGCAAAAATCCCCCCAAACTAAGAGTAAATAGATCTCTCTTCTTTTCTCTTCTCTTCTCTTCTCTTCTCTTCTCTTCTCTTCTCTTCTCTTCTCTTTTCTCCTCTTCCTCCTCCTCCTCCTCCTCCTCCTCCTCCTCCTTCTTCTTCTTCTTCTTCTTCTTCTTCTTCTTCTTCTTCTTCTTCTTCTTCTTCTTCTTCTTCTTCTTCTTCTTCTTCTTCTTCTTCTTCTTCTTCTTCTTCTTCTCTCTCTCTCTTTCTCTCTCTCTCTCTTTCTCCTTCCCTCTCTCTTCCCTCCCCCTCCCATACCAGATGGATTTAATGACTATTGTTTGATGTCTGGAAGTGTTATTCTCCCTTTGCATTTATTTCTTTTCACCATTTTCCTTGATGTCCCAGATCTTTTGCTTTAACAAATGAATTTTGTTATCATATTATCAAACTCTGTGAAGTATCCTCTTGGTAATCTGGTATAGCATCAAAAGTGTAAATTAATTTAGGTATTTTTGTAATTTTTGGCATTTTTATTGTGATGGCCCTGGCCTAGCCACGAGCACTGAATGTTCTTTCAGCTATATAAGTATTCTTTAATTCTTTAAGGAGTGTTTTGTAATTGAATCCTATATGTCTTTTGTGTGCTTTGGGAGGTTGGTCCCCAGATATTGTATTCGTTTTATATTCATTTGGAATGAGATTTCCCTCTTGCTTCTAGTGTTTTGTTATTAATATATAGAAATACAGTTAATTTTTGAGCATTTATTTTGTAGTCTGCAACTTTGCTAAAACTATTAATTGTCTCATTTGGTATCTTTGCTGCTTCCTTGGGGTTTTCCAAGTAAATCATCAGCAGACAGGGAGTTTTATCTTCTCTTTGCCTATCTTTATTTCATTCTTTTCTCTTTTCTTATTCCTATTACTGGTATTTCCAGAGCTATATTAAAAATAGTGGGGAGTAATGACATTTTTGCTTCACTCTCATATTTATTGGAAAAGGTTCTAGTGTATCCCCATTATATATGATATTTGTTGTTCATTTTGGAAAGGTGCTTTTTATATTTTTTAAAAAAGGTTCCTCTAATTTTTTAGTAATTTAATCAGGATGGCATTGAATAGATAGATTAGTTAGGTAAAATAGACATGTTTATATTGGTTTTACTTACCCATGAACAATAAGTATTACTTCAATTATATAGATCTGAGTTTATTTATATGAAAAGTGTTTTATGTTTATGTTCATATAGTTCCTGGTTCTGTTCGTGCAGGAGTATTTTCAGGTATTTTATACTATCTAGTTATTTTAAATGATCTAAAACAATATAGAAGAATATTGCTGACACATAGTGTAGTTCCCTATTTTTCTCTTCTGATTAAAACTATTTCTGCATTAATTTTGCCTGAGATCATGATTACTACCCCTGCTTTTTTTGCATAATAAATTCTCATCCTGCCCTTTATTTTATCTTTGTGTGTCTCTCATTTTTATAGTGTTTTCTGAAAGCAACATATTGTTGATTTCAAATTTTTAATCTGCTCTCCATTTCTGTTTTATGGGTAAATTCATCCCATTCATATTCTAAGCTATAATTACTTGTATATTTTCCTCCTTCCTGTTTTTCCTCACTATCCTTCTCACCCTATTTACCCTATCCCTCTCCTCAGTGCTCTGCTTTACTTCTACTCACTACCTTGGCCTCCTATTCCTTAACCTACCCACCCCTCCAAGAGCCCCTCATCATCCCCCCAACCCTATCCCCTTGCTATCTTATTTCTTTCTGAATTTAGAAGACTTTTATACCCTTCTAGATATACATGGTATTCCCTCTTTAACTCATTCCTAATGAGTGTAAGGTTCAGCATTATCTGCCCTCCTCCGTACTAGTTTCTTCTGTATCAGTGTTTCCTTTTATGACTCATATGTATGAGATAATTACTCCTTTTTATCTCTTTCTACAGTTGTATTTTTTTAGAGTCACCCACCACATCATACTCAGCCCAAGCCTTTTTTCAAGCTACTTATAAGTAGCTTAAGAACAAGTACTTATAAGAGCACTGATAATATTTCCACATATAAGAAGTAAACAACTTGACCTTATTGAGTCCCTCATAATTGTTTTTTATGTTTATCTTATATTTCTCCTGGTTGTTACATGTTGTATTTCCTCTTAAGTTCTTCTGTCTTTGTCATAAATACCCGAAAGTCTTTCAGTTCATTAAATGTCAATTTTTTTTCCATTTAGGATTATACTTAACTTTTCTGGGTAAGTTACCCTTGCTCATAACCCCAGCTCTTTTGCTCTATATAGTATTTTAAGACCTAGTAGCTGTTAGGTCTTGTGTAATCCTTATTGTTGCTCTGTGATATTTAAATTATTTTTTCTTGTTGCTTCCAATATTTTCTCCCTCATTTGGGGGCTTTGAAACTTGCTATGATATTCCTCTAATTATTCTTCCTAGGATTTCTTTCAGATGGTCATTGGTGGATTTTTTCTATTGATCCTTGTATCAATCAATCACATTGTACTGTGATTAGTAAAAAAAAGTTTTTAGTATTTCTGCTTTTCTGTATTTTTGGCGAATTCTTTATGCCCATTAGGGCATATGTGATCAATTTTTGTAATGATGCCAGGCATAGATGAGAAGTTGGTAAATTCCTTTCTCTTCCCATTCACTAATATCCAGAGATCTATTTGTCTCTTAATTTTTCTAAAGTTCCATTTAGGCCCTTAGTTTCTTTCTTGTTTATTTTTCCATTAGATCTGTCTATTTTTGAAAGGGGTACATTGAGGTCCCCTACTGTTTTGGTTATACTTTCGATTTCTGCAGATTGACTAAAATTTCCTTTAATATTTAGATGCTTTGTTTTTGTTTGTGTATATATTAAGTATTGATATTGATTCATTCTCTATCATAACTTCCCTGTCTTTTTTTCTATATTTACTGTAGCCTTATCTGAAATCTTGGTTGCTTTTAAATTTTTTCTTTTGTGGCATAATACATTTTGTTCCAACACCTCTAGTCTTTCTTTTCAAAGCTTATCCCTTCCCTCCTGCCAAGAAAAATTCCACAAGCCATTATTGAAGGTATACTTTGTGCAAGGCAACCAAAATAGTTCTTGACCTCAAACAGCACACTTTCTACTAGGGAAGAGATAAGTAAATTTCTATATACATATATGCATGTGTATGTGTGCATACATATCTGCATATCCTATGTGTGCATATATGTATATACACATATGTGGATACATAATGTGTATATATGTATATATTATTTTGTAATCACCAAGTAATTTTTATGGGGGATGGGGGGAAAAGAGAGCACTAACTGAAGAAACTGGGAAAGGAGCTAAGGGACTTGAAAAGGTAGATGTGAGGACTATTTACTGTCTCAGCAACATCACAGATGTCACCTTCCCCTCAATCCCCCACCCCTGTCCCGGAATTGCAATAAATCAAAATAAAACAAAATGATAATCATAGGCCTTGGAGTAACCTTGTTTTGATCTCTTATGATCTGATATAAACTTAGTAATAACAGAATATAAATTTTCCTTGGATTCTGTGATAAATATTTTTATGGAACATAGTGGAATTAAATTTTTTGTTTTATTTTGTGAATTTAACAAACATGTCATATGTGTATTTCCATAAATATAGTAGATCAGAAAAAGGAGGGTACAGGAAACTGCAAATTTCTGTTATGTACAGTCTGACTTTTCTTTTTAAAATATTCAACCTGTAACTTTTGAAGTTGTCTGGCTTATTTTTTCTTCTGTTTGCTACATTTAAATTTTATTTTTAATTTTCTTTTCAATGGACAACAATCTATTTTCTTTCTCTCTCATACCCCACTTTCCATTGGAAAAAAAGAAGAAAAAAATCCTTATAACAAATATGCATGGTCAAGTGAAACAAATTCCCACTTTGGCCGTGTCCAAAAAGCAGTCCAGTAACCTCTGTCAGGAAGCAGGTAGCATGTTTCATCATGGGTCCTCTTGAATTATGTTGGTCGTTGTATTGATCAAAGTTTTTACGTGTTAAGTCTTTCAATAATGTTACTGAATAAACTTTCCCTGACTTTTGCTCACTTCCCTCTGCATCAGTTCACACAGGTCTTCTCAGGTTAAATTGAAACCAGCCCTTTCGTCATTTCTCAGGGCACAACAGCATTCCATTGCATTTATATAATTTGTTTAGCCATTTCCCACTTGATGGGCACCTCCTTAGTTTCTAGTTCCTTGCTTTGTTGTGGTTCAGTTATTTCTTGTGTTTGACTCTTCGTGACTCCATTTGGGGTTTTTCTTGGCAAAGATACTGAAGTGGTTTGCCATTTCCTTCTCCAGCTCATCTTACAGATGAGGAAACTGAGGCAAACAGGGTTAAGAGACTTGCCCAGGGTCACACGGCTAGTAAATGTCTGAAGCTAGATTTGAACTCAGGAAGATGAATCTTCCTCACTCCAGCCCCCTGTACTGTATTTGCTATGCCACCTTGCTACCACAAAACACTGCTATAAATACTTTTGTATGTTATGGGTCTTTTTCCTCTGTCTTTGAGCTCTTTGGTGTCAAGGGGTGTTCAGTAACTTTTAGGACATGGTTCCAAATAATGCCATAGAATTGAACATACGCTGCCCAGATAGTGCTTATCATGGCAGCATGGCAAAAAGAAAGGGCACCACATTGAACTCAAGACATGGGATTAAGTTCCGTCTCTAAAACTTGCTGGCTGTATAACTGTGGACAAGTCATACTCTTTAAACCTCAGTTTTTTCATCTGTGAAGTGAGAATAAAAATATTTACACTTCCTACCTCATTTTGTGAAGAAAATTTTGGCAAGTCAGAAAATCTTATAATTATGAGTTACTAGTATTATTTTTCTCCTGGGTTGTTTTCTATGAACTTATATAAATATAATTGATATATATATTGTGTAAACTTATATTTTCATAAATAGAAATTATATATTATACAAATATGTAATATATATAAAGAATAGAAATAATTTGCTATTATAGGCCACTATCTGTCCCCTCTTTTTGAAACGATGACCTGACACTTAACATTTTTACAGCCAATCACAATTAAGATTTTCTAGTAGAGGATAAATCAGATATCTTTTCTAGCAAGTAATATAGTGCATAAGTGCTATGGTTTGTGCTTGGCTACTAGGTCAACACAATTTACTTTAGCCCTTTGAGAATACACACATGTAAATCTCATTTCCAAAGGAAGTTTCTTAGGACCCATGACAAAAGCTTAGTACCCAGAGTTATGCTTCTCTTTTAAAATACTTAACTTTCTGTGGGGCAGCTAGGGGGTGCAGTAGATAGAGCACCAGTGCAGGAGTCAGGAGGAACTAAGTTCAAATCTCACCTCAGACACTTGACACGCACTAGCTATGTGACCTTGGGCAAGTCACTTAGCTCCAATTGCCTCATCCTGGGTCATCTCCAGTCATCCTGATGAATATCTGGTCACTGGATTCAGACGGTTCTGCAGGAGAAGTGAGGCTGGTGACCTGCACAGCCCTCCCTCACTCAGAACAAAGTCAAGTGCAAGTCATGTCATCATTTCTCTGATGCCATGGTCTTCTTTGGTGATGAAGGACAAATACACACACTACTTTCTGGACACAAAACAGGTCCTCAAAGACCATTTTCACATGCAGAAATGCTTTTACAAACTTACCTTATAAAAGGTATAATAATTTTACAATAATATACAAGGCAAGTTGCAAAATTCAATTCCTTCCGTCAAGCAGCTCCCTTTAGAAAAGATGCGTGGGCGCGCATGTGTGTGTGTGTGTGTGTAAGTGCAAGATAATTTGAGAAGGGATCACTATAATTGGGGGGGGGGGGGTTAGAAATGGTTTCCCATAGAGGTTGGGAGGAGTTGAACTTTGAAAGAAGATGAGGCTTCTAAGAGAGGGACATGAAGAGGGAGGACAGTCCAGGCATGGGGGCACAGCCTGTGCAAAGGCCTAGAGAGATAGTATGCTAACTTTGGAGTCATGGCTAGTAGGACAATTACCTATAATAAAAGTGCCTGAAAGGGAGCAATGTGAATTAAGTCTGGAAAGGGAGGCTAGAGCTGGATGATGAAAAGTTTTGAATAATAAAGTGAGGAATTAACACTTTATCCCATAAGAAATTGTGCCACTGATGCTTCTTGAACAGAGCTGAGACATGGTCAGAGCTGTGCTTCACAGGTAGATTATTCTGGCAGCGAAGAGGGGCACGGATTGGAAAGGGAAGAGACTAAGAGCAGGAAGTCCAGTTAGGATGATGTGAAACACTTCAAGGGAGAGGAACAAGTCATGTGGACTAGGTGGTGGCTTTATGAGTGGAAAGGAGGAGGCAGCAGAGATATTGTGGAGAAAGAACTGAGCTGGAGAAAGGAATGGCAAACTCCTCCAGTGTCTTTGTTAAGAAAACCCCAAATGGGTCACAATGAGTTGGACATGATTGGAAAACGACCGAATAGCAAATCACATCATTCCTAAGGAAGTTTTTGACACTTAGAGAGTTGTTTCATGTAACCCTGCACTTTAAAGAAGCATTTAATCACCTCAGATTTTGGATGTAGGTGTACGTGTTGTGTCCTCGAATAGAACATAAGCTCCCTGCAGGCAGGAGCGGCTTTGTTTTTGGCTTTGCATTTCCAGTACCACATACACAGTAGGTGCTTAAAAATGCTTACTGAGTTGGTTTGCACTTTTTAAATTGTCTACACAATTAAAGTTAACATTGAATGAAGGTCCCTGCTGAATGGAATTCATTCAGTGTAAATTTGTGATTCTTTTTTTGACATGTTATGGACTTATAGATGAGCTCATGTAGTATTGAGGCTGTCAGTATAATTATTAGATTTATAGAAAAAGTAAATTTGGATGGTAGAGGTAAAGGAGATTCCTGAGTAGTGAACAGGAGGTAGAATGCTCCTCACTGGACTGGCTGAGCAAGGGCCTTTGGGACTCTTATGAACTCTCTTTGAGAAAAGTGAAATATATACATGTGAATTGTACCTGGCATTATTTCCTCAAGAAGTCCTACCCACTGATGCTGAAGGACAGTGAAACAAGGATAGAAAGGGGTAGGAATGGGTGGCATTTTGTTCTAGTATTTTTCTCATTGTTCATAGCTTCTGTAGAAGGATACATATTAACTACGATATTTAAATAGTAGAAATTGTCTAAACAGACTTTTCCCCCTATTTAAGAATGATCTTAGAGTTCTTTATAGCTTACACAGATTTATAGACACTGACAATTTTTCCCCTGGTTAGTGATGCCTTTACCGTTCCACTTACAGAAGCTCTTTTCTGGACTAACTATTTTATATTCATTTGATTCTCTTTTGGTGCCTATCTGTGAAATGGATCACTATGGACGTAGGCAGCAAACTGTAGGTGGCAAAGGCCTATGTTTGTGCCTTCATTATGAAATATTTTGATTTCCTGAAGCTATCAATCATTAATATTTTTGGATGAAAGCCAATGTCTACTATCAGTAGTCAGGTTTTAGTTTTTTAAAGATGCCTGGCAGTAATAGCAGCTTTTAGCTGGTTTAGTTTTTAGTCAGCTACTCTTATGCGGAACAACTTTACTAAAAAAATAACATTAGAAATAAATTCTAACAACAGTAATGGTATTACCAAAGAAGCCATTTGTTCAGGTGTCTTTTCTTCTAAAATGGTGCTGAGGGATTATTTTGGTCAACAAAAAAGATGTGGATTTTTTATCTGATGGTGAAAAAAAATGTTGAGGCTTTTAAACAGGAGTTTGTATTAAAGAAATATTAAAATATAGAATTATTTTCTTTTGTTTCCACTTGGACTATTGGTGCCTAAATATGAATTTAATAACCCTGAACCGTGATGATTGTATGGACAATTTAATGTTTTTGGTAGCACATTATTTATGTACGCTGAAACTGAGACATTTTTAATGTTTAATGTTTTAAACCTGGAGATCATCTAGTTTATCATAAGCATCAAAAAAGTTCTTCTTTCTGAAGCTTCCTAAATAAATGTATGTTTTCTCACAAAACATGAAGATATTTATGAACATTTTTGTTTTCTGAAAACCTTTACCATATTTCTAGAGTACTGGCACCAAGGATTGCCAAGAGGCTAGGATACAAGGATAAAGACTGAAAATGTAATTTGTATGCTTTGGGCTGCTCTACCATTACATTTGATATGCATTGCAAATGTTTGTGTGAATCTTTTTGAAAAAATGTAATTACTAGAAACAAATACAATCTGGCCCATCCCTACTATGGGTGTTGTACTTCTGAGTCTACAGAATAATAGGTTTTGGATAATTAATCTTATACTGTTTTAGGTTTCAGTATATACTGTCTACTCCTTCTTAAGCAGAAATATATTATACTTTCCCTTCTATTATAGATTATGCGTAAATTAACCCCGATTTCTATGACAGAAAAAACTGGCAGAAACTTTTCTCTATATTATACCTAGAGTTGAAAAAAGTATGTTTTTTTCAACTTCCTGATACACAAATTGTAGTTTTAATTATGGACTTGTGCAGTTTGTAAATTATCATCTTAGCATTGTGTTTTAATTACATATCACTTTATGTAGTAAAAAAAAAAACACAACACTGTACAGAATAGTATATCATAAGTAGCTTTGAAGGCCTTTTTGGGTAAACTGTGAAAGAACTTAACATTTATAGATGATTATTATAAGGGGCTAGGTAAGACCCTAAATTTAAGGTATTAGCAAGCCCTTTTAGACACATTAAATTTTAATGAGCTTTCAGTCATATGTTACATGCATAAGCAAACACCTAAATTTATTCCATTTCATCTCAATTAAAAATTATATATATAAGGATGTAACCTGTGAAAAGCAATATAATGAAGAAATATAGCTCTTGCCTTAAGGAACTTACTAACTTAATAAGGAAAGGATACAAAGTTGGATGTGATTCCAAAGAAGATATGATATAGAAAAACTGCTATAAAAACTTTGAAGCAAGAGGAATAACTTTTAATTTGAAGTAAAGAGAAAACTTCCTGGAGCTTCAATACTCAAGCTGAGCTTTCAAGAAAGTAATTTTTAAAAGATGGAGATAGGGTGAGGAGAATACATGAGAGAGGGCAACATAAACATAAGGGATGAGGAATAGTTCATTTTTGCTGAAAGGTGGAGTAGATGCGGGGTTGCATAAAATACTTTGATTTCTTCAAGGAAATTGTATAACTAGTTGAAGTTGCATTGTGGAAGATCTAAGATGACAGGATATGAAGCTGACACTTTCTTTGCTGGTGATGGAAAGCCAATGAAAGCACAGGCTCTTCCTCATTCTTGCAATAATCTCCCACTTTTACCTCCATGGGGCCTTACCATCTGCCCTGTTGTGCCCCAAGAATCACTCTCTAGTCCTCCAGGCCTTGACATGTTAAAAAAATTTTTTTTCATTTTTTCACATTCTATTTTTGAGTTCAAAATTTTCTCTTTATCTCCGTCCCCACTGAGAAGGCATTATACATGTGGAGTCATGAAAAAGGTATTTCCATATTAGCCATGGTACAAAAGAAAAAAAAAGCATGAAAATGTAAAAAGAAAAAGCTTCAATCTGCACTCGGTTCATCTGTTGTCTCTGAAGTTGGACAGTATTTTTCATTCTGAGCCTTGAAATCTTCTCTAAAGCTGAATATTTCTAATTTGTCATGTTCTTCTATTATAATGTGAATTCCTTGAGAGCAGGGAGTGCTTTGCACTGAGTTGTTAATAAATACTTTTTCATTCACTCATTAGAACCCCTACCTCCCAAGGCTCAGTTCAGATACCACTTCCAATAATTCTTTCTTGATCTCTACCCACTCCCCAACCCTCTATTACTTTTATTTTTGTAGATATTTCACATTTATTTATTTGTGTATGATTTTTTTTCCTGCTAGTAGAGTGGCAAACTCCTTAAAGGCAGAGACAATTTTTTTTCTTTGTATGCCGTGTCTGGCACATAGCAGGTATAAAATAAAAACTTGATGAGTTAAATAATGATAGGTTCTGTGGTACCTTAGAAAGATTTTACGTAAAGGATAGATTGAAAGGTCAGTTAAGCAACTATAAAATTCTAGATGAGAGGTGATGAAGCCCGGAAATAGGGTTTCTGTAGTAGGAATGGAATGGAGAGTTCTGAAAGAAAGCTTTCTTGTATGGAGAGTCAACAAAGTAGTAGGGTGAAGTAAAATAAGATGATTCTAAACATTTGAACCTGGGTAGCTCGGAGGATGACTGCATTTTTGACTCTAAAATCAGATGAGAAGATTATGAGCTCATTTGGAACATGGTGAAGTTGAGATGCTAGTGGGTCAGCTAGATACGGATATCAAGTAAACAGTTAGGAAGGAATAGTTGCTTTTAAATGTCTTTAGTATCATGAACCAAATGCTCATTTTAAGTAATAGAGAACATTTACTCTGGAACCAGTATTTAATTAGCTCCCTTGTCCTTTCCATGGTTCAAGAAACAGTTTATACAATGGTTTTCTCTCTTTTTAAAAGCAATCAGATTCAAGCACCATCTTTCCTTCTGTTGCTCAAGCCAAATTAATTGTTGAAACGGATGGGATTAGAATTTCAGCTGTAATTTGGAATTTCTAATTGACTTCTAGGCATAAACCACTGTTTAATTTACAGATGTTTCATGTGAAAATTATCCCATTTATTTATCTGGAAAGTAAAGGAGCTAGACTTTATCTCCACGGTCCCTTTTGACTTGAAAAATTCTAAGTTTAGCCTGACAGAAGTCATTTTCACTTTTTTCTTCTGAAGACCGTTTCGAAAGTTTTGTAAATCTACTGTGAACCTCAGATATGTTGCAGTATGAATGTAGAGTTGGTATCTTTACTGAAGGACACTATACTTCACATATAAGGATTACAGAATGTTAAATCTGGAAAATACCTTAGAGATCATCTATTACAACCCTGTCAACTTACAGAAGCAGCTGAAGTCTAAGATTAAAAAAAAAAGTTTAGGTTATACCCTGATAGTCTAACCTTTTGAAACTACATATAAGGCAAACAATCACAGTACATCAAAAAAATTTTTTTTATTTGAGACACAAAAATGCAAAAATGCTGATATCAAACATTTTCTCATTAGCTACAATATTGCCACTATGTACAAAATATCTGATGATAAATGTGCTACACATATAAAAATACAGTATGCATTACATATATACAGTACAATGTGCAAAATGTATGGCATTCAAACATGATATGGAATTAATTTCAGGGGTGCAAACAGCAATACAAAGGCATCATGGTTTTAGTTTTTTAAACAGAAAGGCAATACATGAATGGAACCTCCCCTCCCCTTTGCCATCACTTTTTTTGTTTTAATAAACTAGTGCTTAAAGAGCAGAGTCCTAGAGACTGTGGTATCTTTCTTCTTTTTTCATAAAGTGAGATGCTAAGACAATGTGACTATGAAAATAAGAAGAGAAATACCTATTACACTGCACATTTCTATTGCAAGCAAAAACTGAAGAAAATTCACTTCCACCTGGAAAGGTTGTTACTACTATGAAATAGGTTTAAGCCAACAAAACACATCTACGCTATCATACATGGAAACAATTGTAGAATATCTACATCTTTACGAAAAGTATGATTTCAAATAGTTAACACCTTTTTGGGGCTTATTTCAAGATATCCTCAAATTTCAAATACAAAGTGCCTTCTTTTGGCGTAGTTCTTGGCAATGCCTTTGGTTCCTTTAAAGCAAGTTTGTATTACCATCTTTTTACTGGAGGATGAATACTTTTGATTGATACTTAACCACTCCCTCACCCATCTCACAAAAAATGAGCAAGTTTTATTACAGCATGAGGTTTAGAGGTACTTGGTATGATTGTAGTTACTTTGTTAAAGCCGTATCTTCAGAGCAGTTGGCATGAAGTCCTTCAGACCTCTACAGTTGTGCATATACACCGACTACGTTTTGCATCATTCGACCACAGACAGTACACTGTGGAATAGTTTTCTCTTATGCGTTGTCATGATTGTGACATTTATTAGTAATGTTTGACATGCTATTTTCTAACAGCAGTGAAAAACAAAGCCTTTTTGTAAACATGTACAGGTTTTGAATTAGAGCTCTTAAATCTATCTAAGATTTTGAATGGAAACACTTTTTTAAAGATATGTTTTCTAAGACAATGCAGGAAGAAGTGCCTGGAAAATATATAGACCTGCCATAACAACATGCAGAATTTGTCATTTTTAAAATTATGTACTGGAAGTAATTAAAATGAACAATATTTAAAGAGCATTTCAACATGTAAGGTTTTAACAATTAAAAACAAAGCCAAAATAAACCCAGAACAAAAGAAATCCTGTTAATTTTCCAGTTTTAATTTAAATCATTTAAAATTTAATTGTCTGTATTAAGGGTGCAATTCAAATAAATGTTCATGCAATGTTATGCTTGTCTGCACCCAACATATATGTTACATATATATCTTACACACACACATATATTATACATATATGCATGTATGTATATATTATATAATGCCCTTCCAGTTAAAAGTATTCTGATTGGAGGGAGGGAGGGAGGCTGTTTTGTGATTTCTAATAGGGTAGGACAGTATGATGTTGTAAGTAATGTCATTCAATTGATTAATATTCAATAACTTTTATATTGGTAGTTATTAACCACATTCCCAAGTAAATGTTCACATGTTACTTATCTCCTCAGACTTGTATTGCTTTGCTGATAATGGCTATTGAACATTGAGCAGGAACTTTTCCCTTCAAACCTGCGTTTTAAAAAAGGAAATAAATTATTTCGTGGTGCCGTTATATCCCTATCTACATATGTTCCTGACATTATTTTCCACAGAGATGGCATGAGAATATATATTTTTTAAAAATTCAGGTCCCTCTGAGACAGCTTAAAAATCCCCCAAATGCTAACAGCTCTTTTGCCTGAGGCCAAGTTTATTTGCACAAAATGAACAGATTCAAACAAAGATGATCCATTCATTTTATTCATTTGTTGAAGATGGCCATATATGATAGTTACCCTTGGCAATTTTTATTGACTGTGAAGTCAGCCACAATGATTGGAATGGTCAGTGGCTGTGTATAAACATGTCCTGAGTTAAGCTTTGGTGACAAAAATAGAGATATGATTTTAGTGGTTTTTATTCTGATAAAATAGGGTATTCCTTAATATGTTTATGTCCACTAAATTACATGATTGAGCAGAAACATTTTATTTTTCCTTGTCTTCAAAAGGCAGCAAGTTCAACTTGACACTAATGTATCTTTTGCAACTCAAACTGTACTGCAAAATAATGTTGTCAGTTGGTGACAATTTTTTTTTAGAAATTTCAGAGATTTAAGTAAGATCTCTTCAGTATTACAAAAATATTCATATAAAACACACAAATAATATTCAAGCAAGAATTATTTCTACAAATTGGGAATACATATATATGTTTACACACACACAGAAAATTCTATACAGTAGTTTGCACATTTCAGGAAAACACTCTAAAGCAAACCATTAAGCCATTTGATGAGGTTTTCTAATAGATGCTGTTCTGAAATGCACAAGATAATTGTATCCCCCTACGTTACAGGTAATCTGATAAAATCTTTGCTAAGATTATTATTTGTTTACCCCCAAGCCTATCCCCAAATGACCTGATCCACATAAAGTAGAAAGCAAAGGTTGATACTAAAGGTTTTTAAAGTATGAAACTGTTGTGACAGGGACAATAGATAATATAGGTACTTATAAATTAATATTGGCAATGTAAAATATTTTTCAACGATATATCACTTATAAACTATATACATGCTAATGGTGCTTTTACTCTGGCTAATTGAAGATGACCTTAAACAGCAATTTTTCTTTGGGACACTGACACTCCATGCCTGAACCCCTCCTTTGTACATTCACATAATGAAAACACTGATGCAGGTTTAGGGTTTCGTTCTTACATTATCATCTTTGGTCTATGATTACACACTGCACATCTTCAAATACAATCATCCTAAACATGAGTTCAGTGTCTTGTAGAGCAGTAACAATTTCATGATTATGTCTTGCTGCCCTCAGCCAAAGATGGCCTCGTGGAATGGCACATGTGTGTGCACAGTTACTAACTGAAGACTCTTTTGTTAACTGCTGACACAGAAAGGCTGGAGCGCTGCGGTGGGCTGCAGGAGGACAGTATCCGAACTAGTTAGGGTTTCTTAGCTAGAAAATGATGAACTGTTGAGAGTACTTTCATTCACAACATCATCTCTCTTTTGTGAACGGCCTTATGCAATAAATGTACTCTGCTGAACTCAGTTATGGTTGAAAACCAATGAACGTTATGAGCATCTTCCTCAGAAAAACGTGTTTACAAACAGGGATTATGAAAATACAAAGATATTAACAAAGCTCCCATCGGTTATAAAGTCGATACATCGCTACAACTCCATGGCAGTTGATTTAAAGAATTATTCAAAACTGAATACCATACCCTAGTGTGTGATGTGGGCGATTTAAAAACCAAAAACCCTCACAAAAGACAGAGAGATGACAAACACAACACTTTCCCAAGTGAGATACTTCTGCCACCGGAGCCCTCTTCTCATTTTTTTCCAACAGAAAGATACTATCATCATCAAACAGGTGGAGTCTCTGTTGTCTCACTTGGTCAGGGAGCGGGGTATTCTGGTTCATCAGATAAAGAATAAGGTACTACACATGCAAGGATTACCAATTTTTAAATTCTTCAAGTAAAATAAAATACACAACGCTAAACTACACTAAATATAATTTAAATCACTGTTCCAGAAGGCACTTCAGGATTTGGTGTTGCTTCAAAGTTATGAAGTGCCAATTAACAGAGTTCCAGTGTTCTGGCTGATTTAATGACGAATTAACGCAATTTTACCATACTGAGTAAAATGTATAAAACTGAAGAAAATTATGAAATGAGAACAACTTTTTAGTTAAGAGGACATCTAGATAAAAAATTTCTAAATCCCTTCCAAGCAAAGAGCCTGGTTAATTCCCTGGGAATTTCTATGGGAATGTCATTGAATGGATTACAAAGGCAACATCAAATCTGGATGGAGGGCCCATATAGATGTGAGACAGATAAAGAAATATCATCATCCTAATACAAACTGCAAATACTTATAGTATGTTTCAGCCCATCTATTTTATTTCTTATAAATTTATATGACCATTTACAATTAGGAAATTTTGCAGTGAAGAATTTTAGGAGATTCTTAAGAAACTCTTCATAAGAATCCAAAATAAGGACTACTATTCTTCCTTGACCAAAACAAGTACTAACAGAAACCTCCAGTTTTTTATTTTGAGGTGCGACACTCCTTTAACCTTACTTGAAGAGTTAGAGCTCTTGTATATTATCTAATTACTAAGCACCTGAAGCTTCAAACTGGATATTAGTTGCAATGAACAAAAACCAGAGCAAAAACAAAAAACCGGAAGTCTCTATTCAAAAGTGGCCCTTAAAAATACCTTTGTAATCATTAGAGGAATGTTGCCAGATACTTTACACACTCTCCCTTTGTTTTCTATTTTCACCTGACCAGGTCAAAAAAAAAAAAAGATTTAATGCTAAAGTTTTCTTTTTCATTCTTTGAGATGGATTTGGTTATCAGAAATATAGTTCGCAAGGAAATAAGTGTAGAACAACACGTAAGTCCTCTAGGTACTCTAGAGTTATTAAACAAATAGAACCACAGAATACCTACATCCCCACCCCAGAATATGCTGTACAAATTATAATGCCAAATAGTGTACAAATAACTGTCTGATATACATATACAAATCAATCTAATCAAGCCAGAATGTTGCTAAGTTTCAGTGTTATCAATATACCTGGACTTTTTATAGTGGCTTGTTCATGATAGCACTTTTGAAAGAAACCCTCTGTTTATAGTGAATAAGTTTTCCCATAATTTTAAATTTGGAAATTCAAAGTTAAGATTTCAAAAAGTCACAAAGCAAACCACAGTTACAAAAAAATTCAAAAGGCTTCTGAACCAGAAGACATCAGCCATAAGGGCCTTGTCCCTGAACTGACCAGGTCTCTCTCTTACCTTTTATCTCCCTAATGAATCTTGATCTTGGCTCAGGCTCTTTACAGGAACAATCAAGTGCAGTGATTTCTTAACTTCCCCTCAAACTAGCCCTTTGCTTCTGCTTTAAACTGAAAGTTAAAATCCAAATGAGTTGTCTGCCTTTTATTCAGTCTTAAAGTAACCACAAACGTAGTTGATTTAATATCTACAAAGGACTCTTGGTGCTATTTTCTACAGGTATTCCATGTTTGTCTAGTGGTAGCTTTCATCACTGAGGTCCTTGTAGCAACTTTCTTGACAGGTATACTTCTCAGATGGCCCTGTGCTGTATCAAATCATAGAAAAAGTTACAGAAATTCACTGCTAAATGCAATGAAGTGTTTGTAGAATTTGTGTCAGGGCTATCACCTTGTATTCATTCATTCATTCTGTGATAACATTTTAATTGCAAAGCTGCAGCCATGGACCTATCCCTTAAACTCACCTCCAAGAGTTATTTACATGATAGTTTTACGTTTTGAGACCAAAAACCTTAATTTTAGTCCCAGTGTAACTGTAGGTCCTGTGGATCTAAAAAGTCAGTGGAAAACATACTTGGAGCAGTAGAGCTGAGAGGAGTAAGCCCTGAAGAGGAGTTAGGCATGGTAATGTCTAACCATTCCATATTGTCCAAGTTTGAATCAGGAAGGTCAAGAGACAAACAGGAATTATTTGCTGCAAATTGTGCTTCTGAAGTTTCCATAGGAGAATGAGAATGATCCAGCATGCCGGAGTGACTCAGTAGATCGTTTTGGAAATCCTCAATCAGAGAGAATGATTCTCTGTCCTCGTTGTTACTTGTTAATTGAGGAATTTCACTTGTTGAAGGTAAAGTTCCATCTAAGAAAGCTTCTAGCTGGTTCTCTAAACTGACAGACAAACTGTTGATTGGTTCTAAGGATGCTGGTGGTGCCGTCTGGACTTGGGGTGGTGGTCGGGACACCACTGTATTTACTGGCATCGTAGTGATATTGGCTGTCACTGGTCTCATTTTGGAAATAGGAGAAGGCTCTTCTTTTATAGGGAGAGAAATCTCTGTGTATATATAAAAAAAAAGTTTTTTAAAAAACAGATGTCTTTTATTATTAGATAATTTATTACTAGATAAACCTATTATCTTTCTTTAGAATAATTATTACAAAATTAACTTTGCCTTTACGTGGTGTACCTTTTGGCACTTTTCACCGAAAAGCTGAATGCCTTGGTCTGATTAGCATAAATCCACCACAGAGTCACAAAAGACCGTAACATTCTCACTCACAATTTCCCAACAGAAAATACTTCCCATCAACTTAAATGTACTTTTTGAGGTGCTTGAGTTAGTGTATCGTTTTGGCTGAAAGCTTAACATATGTTCATGGTAATCATATGTGCGTGTGTGCGTAGTCCTGGTCTTTTAAAATTGAAGACCTAAAATCCTGAAACTACAATTGGGAAGTTTTTGTTTTAATTATATCATGAATTTGCCTATTCTAGAAGAACTGATATCTTAAGAGTGAATTTCATTAAAATTTTTTTACTGCATAGGTAAGGCTTGCATTACAAAGACAGTATGTATCAGCATTACATGCTTTTTTCCCTCCCATTGACCAAATTGGTTAATATCGTTACATGATTTGATCTGTCATTTCCATTTTTTACTTTTAAGAAAAACATCAACATATAATTTACTCCATTTTGTACAGGTCTCATGCAGAGTCATGGGGGCATCTGACAACACTGGGCATTTACTCTTTTCTTTGAGGTTGATTATTTGTTTGGCCCAACTTTTTGGCTTCTTTTCTGATATTACATCAGAGTTGGAGGATATGCAATGACTCGACAAATACGAATCATGATGTCAGGTCATGTGGCATTTCAACGTACTGTCTGCTGCATGACACCCACTCTCATTTCTCTGAATATCACTGAATAAAGAATTGTATTCTTTCATTTGGGAATCTGAGTTACATAGTTTGTGTTACTTCATACGTCTTCTGGATGCTGACGTTCAATAATGTCCACTGTGGATGGATTAAAACTGTACTTAGCGACTCAGATTACCATGGAAAACAAGACTGTTTACGATATCGTTGAATACAACCTCACGCGTGCAATTCATGTTTATTCTCATTCTCTGGAGTTAACCCTAGAACTGTTTTGAAAAGCAGAAATGCCATAAACTTTAAGGACACAGTTGAAAATCTAGAGAACATTCTGCAATCCACCATTTTAATCAAAGGCATTTTCATCATTATTGGTGGTATTGACCACCACATAAAGTAGCATGCTCAACTGACATTTACTTTAAAAAACTCTTTACTTAAGTGAGGAGTCTACCCGAATCTCAACCAATTTTTTCCCCAAAAATGTTTCTAATTCCAAAATGCCCCCTTTCCTCTTTTTTTTTTTTTAAAGATCAATCCCATTTTAAAGATCAAAGCTCTTCATACTTTGCCCTATTTCTGCCCTTCCAGTCTTCTTACACTTTTCTCTCCTCTGTATACTTTGCAATCAAGTGAAACTGGCCTCTTTGCTATCCCTTGAGCAAATACGCCATTTCCTGACGCCAGACATTTCCGTTAGCTGTTGTCCTACGTGCCTACAACTCTTTCACTCTTCAGCTCCAACTTCTGTATCCCTTTGAGGCCCAACGAAAATCCCACCATCTATAAGTTATTCTCCATTCCCTCAGTTTCCCCTGAACAGCCAGTTCTGCTGCTTATCTCCAATTTATCTTGTATCTTATTTGTAAATAAAATTGTTTTCATGTTGTCTCCACTGTTAGACCATGAACTCATTCCTTGATGGTAAGGACTATTATATTTGGCCTTTTTTAAAAGTTTCAGTGCATGCTAGGCCCTAGCACACAGTAGGTCTTAACTAAATGCTTGTTGACTTAATTGCTTGTTTTTTTATCTCTGAAATAAAAGCATGAAATACCTAATTCCTTTAATTTCTCAAGCTGGAAATTAATTTTCTGAGGTAGTTTAGGTATAACTTGAATTTAAGCTGTTTTTCAAAGTCAATATAGTTCTTGAACTAAAATTATGTATATATCTAGTAATGCTGTCAAGTTTCAGTAATGTTCTGTGTATGCCAAATATTACAAATGAAATGTTAACCTCAATATTAATATTTTTGAATGTATATGTAGTGAAATTTCTTAATCTTTCTTATTTTTAATAATATTTCTAAACTGTTTACCTCAGTATTTCAGAATTCTCTGAAACATTCCAATGATTGTAATGGAAATTTTACTATACTCGTAAAAAATATAGCAATTGAAGCAAGGAAGTCATATGACTTCTTTGGACCATTCTCAGGTTTACAAAGAATCATAGGAAAATAATGAGCTATTTTTCTGTTTTTATATGCAGAACTTTAGTACTACATTTGTACTATATTAACTATATATGTTTAAAGTTCCTTTATTATTCTTTTGGACTCCTCTGATGATTCTATCCAATACCAACAAATTTCTAAACACAGATTTTGAAAACTGTTCATCCAGTTCCAATCTGCCATTTTACCATTACTTTTCTTTTTTAACATATACATTTGTGAATAATGTTGCTTCTAAATTGTTAACAGTTGTGTCTTTGCAGTGTCTGAAATGGAATGACTTATCCACAACTTTCTATCATTAATAGTACCTTTATAGTGCTTTAACATTAATTTATTTTCTAACAATAATACAAGATTATGTTTGTAGCCCAAAAGCCCAAAACTTTGAACTTTACTGTATTGATATATGCAATAGTCTCAAAAATGACAAATTTAAAGAATTTTCCTGTTTCTCACAGAGAGAACTAGAAATATCCAAGTTCTTTTCTTGCATATATTCTATTGAAACTTTTGACTTACCTCCACTTTTAATGAGGATATCAAAGAGATCATCCATCTGTTGACTATGTGCATTGGAAATCTACAACAGAAAGAATGAAGGTTAATTTCCTTTTTGTAAGGAATCAATGAAGCCATGTAAGAAAACTATAGAATGTTGAAAGACTGCCTTATTTGGTAGAGTACAAAACTGAGTTTCAGAGAAGGTGAAAAAAACTGCCCAAGATCACAAAACTGGTTAGATGCAGAAATAAGTCTAGGAGACAGGTCTTCTGACCTGTCAGTGCTCTATCAAACCTAGCTGCTTCTAGTAGTTCTAGTAAGGTCTATAAGTTATGTTTTAGGAATTACAGCTTTAACAATTTCTGGAAAAATACTTCTTCAAATGAGAGCTTCTTTCCACAAGTCTTTTCCTTTCTACTTTGCTCTGTGGAGAGAACAGCAGTCAAAAGGAGGCAGGGGGTGGAAAGGAACAGAAAGACATTGATATCGCATTTCTAGGTGCATGAATGACATGTGGCATGGTAAGCACAGAATTAGCCTATTCCTTGAGCGTTAGAATTACCCATTTTCTTTTTCAGACATGAGATGCCACTCTAAACGAGCGGTTATACTCTTCTCCCCACGCATTAGCAAGTTTCTAGTGTTCTTCATGATTCTGAGATGAGATACTCAATAAGATGCTGGCATAATTTTTCATTAGACATCTAATAAAGACTTTATTTCATAATAAATTTCATGCACATGCCATATAACCATGCAAAAAAAGGGGGTAAGTAGTGCTCTGTATATCTGCCTCATTATTTACTTGATATTCAGAACATGAACTAGATGCGAATTTCCCTTATATTATAAGCAAACTGTAATGAATAAGTAATTTTATCTATGGCAGCAATTAAAACCCAGATTTAAACTAACGACATACGCCATTCAGACCACAGTTATCTTCAAATGAACAGTCAATCAAAAGAACAAACATTTTCCAAAAATCTTAATACTGAACTGTTTTATTGCATATATAATAAAAAAACTCCAATGCTACACTTTCATTTACTTTAAACACTGCATATTTTCAGTGTTCCAAAAGAATTCAACTTAACTGCCAGCTTGTGATTAGAGTCCATGAATTTAAAGACAAAAACACACACACACAGCCAAGTACCTCAGACTACTAGAGCACTGCACTCACTTAGCATATACCAGTGACAGAGAACTGAGCTGAACTCTGCCTCCACTCTGTAAACACAAACTCTGAAAAACTGAAATCCAGGTGTCCTCGTCAGCACCCCTTAAGCCAAAGTGACCCACACTTTGTTTTTCTGGTACTCATTTATTTAAACATGAATTCAACAGAACTGAATGCTACATTTCCGTTCCTTTGGAGTTCACTTGGAGCAACGTGGCCTAAGGCCATAATGCAACAGACATTCTACTGATTGGCTTCAATATAAGACAACACAGGATAAGGATTAAAAAACAAACAAACCACAAACTAAGGGCTATCGCTACTTACAAAGCACCAATGGGGAGAAAGCAATGATAGTGCATGTAAGTAATCGCACTGACCATATCAGGAGGCCAGGAATCTCCCAAATGAACCCTTCTAGAGAGCAGGCAGAAGCAAACCTGTAAGATCTGCCAGCACGCCTTCACGGCCCACACTTCTGAAAGGAAAATTCCTTGAGACTGTTCTTGCCTTACATTTACTTTTCCCCTCTCTTTGTTGTACCCTAGCTCTTCCCTCTCATCTCCCTCATATACAACCTACTGCTCAAAAGAAATATCCAACAAGAAAAATTAAAAAGAAACCAATTCAAAAATTAGAGCAACTACTAACTTCGGCTTCCTGCTGAAGCTAAGGCATACCATTATTTTCTCAAACTATTGCTTTTCTGGGGAGGGTGGGGGGGTAAGTGAGAGGCAAGCAGGGTTCAGTGATTTTCCCAAGGTCACACAGCTAGTAAGTGTCTGAGGGAGTATTTGAACTCAGGTTCTCCTGAGTTCTATCAACTGTGCTCTATCTGCTGCATGATCTAGCTGCCTCATTAATAGTTTTTCTTTATGACAGCATAACATTATTAATTTCTGGATAGAACTAGGTCAACATCGTATGTGTGTATGCTTGCTGTGCGTATGTAAAGAGAACATCTGAAATCTTGACAAAGACTCTACGTATTTGGAGAGAGTTTCTCTGTCAAGGCCAGAATGAATAAAGCTTTTATACAGAATGGTTTTCAAACTTTATTCAGTATAGAAAGTCAGAGGTCTATAACCTCACGGAACTTACAATTTAATTGGGGAGATAAAACAACATACATGAAATAATGACATAGAAGAAATTATGTAATGGTACATATACATGCATATAGATGTAAAGATTTAAGTAAGCACATAAATATATAAAGATATATAAATATAAAAATTGACAGAATTAAAAGGAGAAAGGTCATGGTGAATTTGAGTTAGTTCATAAAGGCAAATGGAGTTTAGTGTTATCACAAGTACTACAGGTGAGCATAAGCAAAAGTTTGGAAAGAGGTGCAATGAACAGGATATATGAGGGCAGTGTGACTGCTCAGAAGCCAAAAGGCTTTGCTGAGGTTGGGTAGGAAAGGTAGGGCCAGTTAATAAGTAGATTTGCATGCCAAAGTGAATTTAAATTTGATACAATGAAGAGACAAAACCTCTGGAAGATTTTTGAGTAAAACAGGAATCTAAATAAAAGACTGGGATTTTCAATGGAAATTGAAAAGAAATACAATCAACATTATTAATTTTTTAACACAAATCTATTGTTTCAAATTCAATACAGATTTGAATTAGTACTAATTATTGATTTTGCTGCTTATAATTGACAAATAATGAAAATTTGTTGTTCCTGGCATGGCAGATCCACCTGATTCATGAATCACCATAGCATGGGGCGGGGCACAGAATGTATAAGTCTTATTTCATTCTGGAGACTTTTTTTTAGGTTCTTTTTTTTAAAAAAAAAATTAAATTATTTTATTTGTTTTCAGTGTTTGACAATCACTTCCATATATCTTAGATTTTCCCTCCCCCTCATATCCCCTTTCCTCCCCACTCCATCCCTGAGACGACGTACAATCTTAGATAGGTTCTACAAGTACATTCCTATTAAATACATGTTGCATAGAAGAATTAAAGTGAATGGGAGAAACCATAAAACAAAACAAAACATAATACAAAAGGAAATGGTCTGTTTCTATCTGTGATCCAATTCCATAGTTCTTTCTCTGGATGTGAAAGTGTTTTGCCTCAACAGTCCATTTGGAAATTTTTTATAAAAAATAATTAAAAAAATTTTTTTATACTTTTTATAAGCTGCTAATTTATATTCAGTCTTGGAAAATCATAAACTAGTCTTTTCTTACCTCTGACTGTGAGGATGGCTGTATGTTTCGAGTCTGCTTTATGGCTTCCTCATACCGGGGAGGATCTTTTGTCTTCGTGACTGTGTTGCCAAATAGAGAGTGCTGTATGATAAACTGCTGAGGTTGAGATGGAGAACCAGGCTATGCCAAACAAAGTTGAGAAATACATTACTCTAACAGCAAATTCTGCCATTTTCCTGCATACTTTTCAGCAGGAATAGCGAATATAACAACCCAATAATGCTAACAAAGAACGCTTTTCCTCTGAGCAATGTAACACTGTGAAGCAGACAGCAAAACCAGATTCCAGCAATAGTATTTTCAGAGGGTCATAGCAGTCATACTTGGCCTTCTTTCCTGCTTAACTATTTCATACCGTTATAAGCATAACGTCACGGTAGGCACACACACTTGCAGCAAGGCATTATATTCTCCAATAAATGCATTCACTGAGCGCAGGTGCTGCTATGTAACAAGCACAAGATTACCTTGTTGGCAGTGCTGGGTCCGTTTTGCACTGAAGGAACCTGAGTATTCCTGGACTGAAGAACACTACTGGATGTGTTATTAATGAATGGCTGCTGGACTGTTGTAACAGGTGGTCTCTGATAAGAAAATACTGTATTTGATGGTGAGTTAGATGGAAAAACCTGAAAAGGATCAATATTGTGCAAACAACTTATTAGCTATTTATCTTGAATTATTTATGAACAAAGAAAAATAAGCTATGAACTGAACAAGTTAAACCAATGATCCACCTTAGTCAATACTTTCTGTCTCTGACAGTGGTGCCAAGAGGCAGATTAGTGTTAGAGTGGATTGTTACTCTTTGATGACTACATTAAAAAAGATCAATGAAGTCCAAACATCCCTACCTTCTTTTAGAAATTCATTATGATTCCATCTATGAATTTATTTTCATCTTTTTTAAGCCTTTTTATATTTTTAAGCATGGAAGGGATTCTATGAGTTCCATGAATTAACCACTTGCTGTATAAAATTGTACTTAACTTAAACATCAAAGGACCACTAATTCTACTATTATTAAATTTATTATGATCCAACCTGCTCATAACTATAATAGTTTTAGAGACTATTATCAAATGTTACTTTAAACTTAATCTTTACAGATAACAGGTTCTAGTGATAAAGATTATATTCATGAATTCAAGAAGAACCATCAAGTCCTAGAAATAGAAAGGCCCCCAAAGCGGGGATCAGGGAATCATGAAAAAAAGGGGAGGATAGTTTTTGCTACCTTTTATATCTTTAAATTATTTTTTTTAAAAAAGTAAAACAAATTACGCATAACGAAAGGTACCATGGACTAGACTTGAAGCCAGGAAGACCTATACTCAAGTAACACTTTCGCTACTCTGTTACCCTGGGCAATTGTCTCATTTTCCTTTACCTGTAAAATGAGGGAATCTAAATGGCTTTGGAGGTTCCCTTCTCGTAGGCATTCTGGGCTTGGTGAACAATCATTTTTTCATAATTATCATTTAGTCCACAACATTTAATCACACACTATATGCTTAACACTGGTTAGCTTTCTCAGAGTTGATACCAAAAGAATGCATACTTCTACCTATCTATATCAGAATTAAGCTATTACTTCCAATTGTCCTCCTTAGTCAACAAAAAGTTATTGTTAATGTACACTAATGTACATAAATACACACATCTAATTTATGTACACACGTCTAATTTATGTACACTAATGTACATAAATACACACATCTAATTGCCATGATATACTTTTACATGTATAAATATTTTTAAAAGGTATTCTCAGAAGAATACTGTTATATAATATAGTATAAAGAGCACTGATTTAGAGATGGGAAGACCCAGTGTGTTATATAACCTTGATCACCTTACTTAATCTCTCTGTATCTCAACTGCTTCTGTGAAATGAAAAAGTTTAGCTCTTCTATTTCTAGTACCTTACATTTCCAAATCCTAGGATACGAATGAAGGATTTTGTTTTTTAAAACAAAGTTTTCTTTCACAATGATATACATCTTTTACATCTCCATCTAGTGGATATTCAAAGTGAATTCTAACAACTTTTCTCATTATTATTTTGAAAAAAGAACACTCATTTTAAAAATACACTGAGGCTGAAGAGAGGTTAAATGACTGCACCAAGGCCATATAACCAGTTAGTATTAGAGCTGGGATGGTAAACCAGTTCTGATGGCTTCTAACCCAGAGTTCACAGAATTATAGAGTATGAGTTAGAAAGGGAGACTTTCAGTGGCCTTCTAGTTTAACACTAGTAAATGGTCATCCAGCCCTTGTTTGGAAACCTCCAATGAGAGGAAATTAACTTACCAAGCCCTATTCCATTTTTGGCTAGCTCTAATTGTTAGGAAATTTTTTATTGCATCAGACTTGAGTCTGTCTTTTTGCACTGTCTATCTGATGATCATAGTTCTGCCCTCTGGAACCAAGCAAAATAAGTTTAATCACTCTTTCATGACAACTCACCCATCATCTTCTAAAGTATACTCCTTTTCAGACTACACATACCGATTTCTTCAATTTATCCTCATATGGAATGATCCTGAAGGATTTCTTGAAGCCTATCCAAGTGTCCTTCTGCTAGATATGATAAAAGCTGCCAGTATTCTTCCTAAAATACCATTCCAAATGTATGAGGGAATGAACAATTTTCCAGATGCTTTTCCTTGGTTTTGTTACTGCCATTATCATACAGTTGTCACAGTTTTAAACAATACTACTAATCCTATGCCCCTCATTTTGCACTTAGGAAGTTCGTTTCTTCAACTAAAGTATAAGATTAAATTTATCCTATTAAATTATGTCCTAGATTCTAAATTCTAATAATATGTCAGGATCTTTTTGGTTCTGCCTTTGTTATCCAACGTATTAGCTATCCTTTCTAATTTTGTGTGATTTGCAAATTTGTTAACAAAAATGTCAAACAGCAATTTTCAAGAAGATATTAAGCCATTAATAATTTTACTTAAATGATAAGTAGCATCTACTTAAAACTATCAGCAAGGATTATATGTAAAAGGGATAAGTTAGAAGTATTTCCAATAAGATGCAAGGGGAGGGGAGTGAAACAAGGATGTCCATCATCACCACTGTTATTCAGTATGGTACTAGAAACATTAGCTCTAGCAATAAGAAAAAGAAATTGAAGGAATTAGAAAAGGCAAAGGAGAAACAAAGCCATTACTCTTTGCAGATGATCTGATGATATACTTAGAGAATCCTAGAGAATCAAGTAAAAAACTACTTGAAATAATAAACAACTTAGGCAAAGTTGCAAGATATAAAATAAATCCAGCTAAATCACTGGCATTTCTACATCTATAAATAACAAAGCCCAACAGCAAGAGATAGAAAGAGAAATTCCATTTAAAATTATTGTAGACATTAAAGAATATTTGGGAGTCTATCTGTCAAAACAAACCTAGAAACTCTATGAACACAATTACAAAACACTTTTCACACAGAGTCAGATCTAAATAATTGGAAAAACATTAGTTGCTCATGGGTAGGAAGAGCCAATATAAAAATGACAATTCTACCTAAAATAATTTACTTATTCAGTGCTGCACTAATCAAACTATCAAAAAATTATTTTTATACAGCTTGAAAAATAGTAATATTCACCTGGAAGAACAAAAGGCCCAGAATATCTAGGGAATTAACGAAAAGAAATGCAAGGGAAGGAGGCCTCACCATATCAGATCTTAAACTGTATTAAGCAGCAATCATCAAAACTACTTGGTATTGGCTAAGAAATAGAGCAGTGGATCAGTGGAATAGGTTAGGTACGCAAGCTGGATGTTGTCCTTTGTTCACGAAGAGGACCAAAATGGCACCACCATGATAAAGTGAAGTTTCAATGCATATGACTGTGGCTGATCAGATCAATATGAGCTAGGAATGCTCTACCACAGGTTGGGCACAGATAATCCGTGTGAACACTTTGGGGTGGTTACTCCAAATCTGCACATCCTACATTTTCTTTGTGCTGTTTCAGTTCTGCTTTGCTCATAGAGCACAGCATCCTTTCTGATGTGGGCACATCATGCTGAGTGGTCCTATGCCAGTGTCTCCCACGTCCCACAATCAAATTAAAAGTTCTTGAGAGAGACCTTGACCCTCAGTAGTCAATGACTACAGTAATCTGCTGCTTGATAAAACCCAAAGACCCAAGCTTCTGGGCTAAGAACTCACTATGTGACAAAAATTACTGGGAAAGCTGGAAAATAGTATGGTAGAAACTGGGCATAGACCAATCAATATCTTACACTGTATACCAAAATAAAGTCAAAATGGCAACATGATTTAGATATAAAGGTTGACACTATAAGCAAACAAGGAGAGCAAGGAATAGTTTACCTGTCAAGATTTATGGAGAACAGAAGAATTTATGACCAAACAAGAGATAGAGAATATTATGAAATGCAAAATGGACAACTGATTACATGAAATTGAAAAGTCTTTGCACAAAGTCAATGCAACCAAGATTAGGATGGAAGCAGAAAACTGGGGAAGAATTTTTACAACCAGTGCCTCTGACAGAGGCCACGTTTCTAAAATATATAGAGAACTGAGTCAAATTTATACAAATATAAGTTATTCCCCAATTGATAAATGGTCAAAGGATATGAACAGTTTTCAGATGAAGCAATTAAAGTTATCTATCTATAGTTAAGTGAAAAAATGCTCTAAATCACTACTAAATAGAGAAATGCAAATCAAAATAACTCTGAGGTATCACATCATACCTATCAGATTGACTAACAAGACAAAATAGGAAAATGATAAATGCTGGAGAGGATGTGGGAAAATTGGAACACTAATACATTGCTGGTGGAGTTGTGAACTGACCCAACCAAGCTGGAGAGCAATTTGGAACTATGCCCCAGTAATACCACTTCCAGGATATATCCCAAAGAGATCACAAAAATGGGAAAAGGACTCACATGTACAAAAGTATTTACAGCAATTCTTTTCATGGTGGCAAAGAATTGGTGGCCCATCAACTGGGGAAGGGTTGAACAAGTTGTGGCATGTAAATGTAATGGAATACTGTTGTGCTATAAGAAATGAAGAGTAGGCAGACTTCAGAAAAACCTGGAAAGACTTATATGAACTGATGCTGACGGAAGGGAGCAGAACCACTGTACACAGTTACAGCTACATTATTCAATGACTATAACTTTGATAAACTTAGCTCTTCTCAGCAATGCAAGATTTTAAGACAACTCCGAAAGGCTCATGATGGAAAATGCTATCCCCATTCAGAGAAAAAACTATGGAATCTGAATATAGATGGAAGCATACTATTAACTCTTTTTTTTGTTTTGCTTTTTTTGTGGCTCATCCCATTGGTTCTAATTCTTCTTTACAACATGATTAATGTGAAAATATGTTTAATAGGAATGTATATGTAGAGCCTGTATGAGGTTGCATGCCAGCTTGGGGAGGGGTAAGGGAAGGAAAGCAGAGGAAAATTTTAAAACCTAAAAGCTTGTGGAATGATTCCAAATCCTTTTAGCTACTGATGTAGTCAAAACCTCTCCATCTTGTCCAAAATAATAACATGAAAGACTGTCATATGCTTTGATAAAATCTAGTTCAATCAAATTTGTAGCACTTTTGATTTATCATTTTAGGAGCACTGTCAAAAAAAGGAAAATATTTTTGATGAAGACGTTTGCTTTTTGAGATCACTGATGGTGCTATATGCTGGTTTTGAAAAAAAAATCATTATCTCTAGATACTCAATAATGATTAGTAATCTTTAAAATATTTTCTAAAATATTGCCATTAATCAAAATCAAGCTTATTGACCTTTAGTTTTCAGCCTCCACTCTCTCGTTTTGAAACTGGAACATTTATCCTTTTTAATCTCATTATCTGCCAAGACAGCTAATAGTGTCTTATCCATCAGACTTAATTTTTGTTTTTAAGTACACTGGGATGTAGGTCATTTGGGTCTAATGACTTTAATTCTTTCTCCTGTACCAAAGCTATAACTTACTAAAAGAAAGAAAAAAAATAAATTAGTTTTTTTCTGAGAAAATTATTATTATTTTTTAAAAAGCTTTCTTGATTTGAAATTTTGAAAACTCACAGTCAATTTAAGTATATATGTGTGAAGATGTACTTTCATGTAGAAAGACTATTCAAATAGATTTTGGAGGATTATCAATCTCTCCAATTAGAGTCATGATCCAAATTATTCAGGTAAGCTGGAAAGTCAGATGCTTTATGAAGTCTTGTTCTTGGAGATGAAAGAATTAGAATGATCATTATTTTATAATAATAGGTTAATATTTTGTGTCAAGGGTAGCTAAGTGGCACAGTGGAGAGAGTACCCAGCCAGGAATCAGGAACATTCATCTTCCTAAGTTCAAATCCAGCCTCAGATACTTATCAGCTGTGCAACTCTGCATGTCACTTTAACCCTGTTTACTTCAGTTTTCTCATCTGTAAGATGAGGTGGAGAAGGATCTTTGTCAAGAAATCCCCAAATGCGGTCATGAAGATTTGGACATGACTGAAAACGACTGAACAACAATTCTGTGTCTACTGCTCCACTTGAATAGTCACAAACCTTTCTTATGTGTTGAGACTGGTTGAGTACATGTTGTGTGAAATTGTCTTGTTTTGGATGGGATGTTTGGGCCAAGCCAGAGGGTGATACAGGAGCTGATACTTGGGGCTGAGTTGTAATTCCTACTTGTGGTGGAGCCTAGGAGAAGAATAATAAATTACTAATTTCATCATGTGAAGACAAAACTTAAAGAAAAATCAGTCCTTTCAGAGCCTCATTTATATAGTAAATCATTAAAAAAAAAATTTAAGAGATACAAGTATTAATGAATGTACTACTGTCATTTACAGATATAAATGAAGATTCAACCACTAGTATTTTTGGATATGGAAATAAATTCTCAAAATATGCCACATAAGCAGATGAAATGATTTTCCTTAGAGTTTTAAATGACAGAATTTGGTTTTTTTACATTTACCTAAGAAATCCTATTCCAAAGAACTGGTACATATGGACCCATTATTTTTTCTTAAAAAACACACAATCCAAAACAACTGTTTTACTTGATTCTTTAGAGAAAACAGGAAACTATGAGAAAAGGAATGTATAATGGATCTAATCATGATAAAGTAACTTAATAATCTCATTGTTTCTTATAAGGAAGTACTTGTTTATCTGCTTTAGTTAAAGCTTATCCAAATGATTTAAAGCACAAAATATAAAGAACACAATATAATATCTAACCATGGATGAGGATTCTATGATCATAGCTAGTAAGTATCTCTTAACATTCTCATTCCCAAATTTTAATTCATGTTTTCCATAATTCAAAATCTAAACTATTCTTGCATTAATATAATTACATATTTTGGAGTACTCTGTAACATGTCTATGAAATTAATTTAATAAGTGACTATCTATGACATAAACAAGTTATATATATGTATACACATAATATTATATACCAACTCTGTTAAAATACAAGGACATTGACTACAAAGAACACAAGTCTAGGAATTAAAAAACTTCATATGTCCTGTCTCAGCTCTACCACTAATTTCCTGTGCATTCCTGGAAGAGTCTCTGGCCTTCATTTTCTTTATCTGCAAAGTTAAAAAGTATAATAAAGTTGGATGATAACTTGTCAACATATTGTGGATGAAATTTATGATTAGCCTAGAGGATGATGACTGAGGTAATCTACATAGTGATATGGGAGCTTTCTTTTTGCATTTAAAGGAGATCATAGAAAACAATGAGAAGGATTTGAAAAAAGTTTACATTTAAAAAGTACCATTTAAATATTTAGATTTGAATAACCCTGCCAGTTTTTTACAGCCATGAAGTCTAGATGCTTTTACTTTGTATCTCCATTACTAATTTATCATGAATAAAACTTCATTTTGATTCAAAGGAAAAATTGAGTAGTTAAAAGGTAAACTTCACACCTGTAGTTTTATACTGCCTACTGGTAGTTGAACTGAAGTTACATTCGAACCCTCGATAGACAGTGGGAGTAGCAGCTGTGCAGTTTGGGTGGTTAGTAAAGCTTGAGGCTGAGCAACAACTGTGGTTTGTGGATGTCTCTGGGAACTCACATAATACTGAGAGATGATGGTCTGCTGGTCAGCTTTGGCCACAGGTACCTCTTGCTTGATAACTATGGCCTTTTTGGCAGGTAGGTTCTGGCCAGCAGTAGGTCCTGACTGGCCTAAAGAATGATTGGCTCCTGGTACTGATTGCCTTGAGCTAGAACAGTCAGGGAGAGAATTCTCATCTTTGACAGCAGGAATGCTGCGCTTTTGATCTACGTTATTTACAGAATTAGCCGTGGGCTGGGGTGCTGGTGCTGGCTGTTGTTGTCCCCGCTTCTCAACTTCAAGTTGCATTTTTAGTACTTCCACAAGTTTCTGTTCTTGTTCCAGTTTCCTTTTTAGCTCCTCAATCTGTTTTTCTTTCTCCTGAAGCTTTCGGTCCTTTTCAGCCACATCTAATTCCATGTTTGACAGGCCTCCACAGGTAGGACTTAGACTATCTTCATTACTTGTCACCCTCAAAGGAGATGAATTTAAAAACTGGGAGGGGGACATCATAGTCATAATTTCTGTGAAAGTATCTGTCATATTAGTGTCATCAGTACTATGACTGGAGTGTTCTGAAGGAGATGGGGAGATTGGCAGAGGAGAGCTGATGGTTTCAGTGTGTGTCACACTGCTTGTTCCAGTAGATGATGTTTCTGACTTAAAGCTGGGAATGGTGCTAGTCACAGAATTATTTAACGTAACTGGGAATGCCATAGTAACTTCTGGATTGCTAGTGACTACAGTAGAAGTGGAAACTGCAACAGCGTTGCTAGTGGAAATACCACTATTAAGCTCTTGGTAAGGTTTCAGACGTTCAATTAGGTCTGTCTTGGTGCCTGACACTGGTAAACCCCTTAACTTCAATTCCATCTTCAGTTCAGCTACCTGGAAACAAAATATTAAGATTAAATTATTTTTCTCTTTCACGAGTTGAAGTTTTCATACAAGTCTATAGTATATTTTTATGAATAAATGGGGAAAATTTTTTTTATCAAATGGAGTATGTCCATTTAGGCAGGAAAGTTTGGCATTCATTTATGTTTCAAAACAGCTAATTCCAAAATATAGCTTTCAAAATATATACAAGGTGTCCCCAAAAGATTAGTGCAATTTCTAATCTATTAGAGCTTAAAGTTACACTAAAGTCTTTTGGGACACCTTATATATGGAGGCCATCTCATAGCCTTCATTATTTGTGAAGTAAGAGTATGCTAGTAAATTTTATCCTTTTCTTAAGGATCTTCACAACAAAACAATATCACTGTATACTTCTTATTCATTAAATAAAATATCTGCTAGGGGCCAAATCTGACATTCAATAATACTGATGGTTGTTCCATCTTATTCAAAACTGGAATGACTTTAAAATATTATCTAAGCGTTTCAGGTAACCTATACACAAAAATAAGGAAGAAAAGGCACTCAAGTGAAAATAACATGTCCACTAAAAAATTAACATATTCATTCTCATTTGCCAAATATAGGAAAAATGGTCATAGTCTTTGGTTTTTATTAGTCCATATGAATGCATAAATTCCCTTTATTCAATTATTACCTTCAAATCATCCAGGCTGGAAGGCAGTGGTCCCGGTTTTCTAACAGGAATAGAAGCATTCTGTCTTGTGTTGGCTACTGCTGTAGGTGTATTACTGCTCAAAGTTGAATTTCCACTGTTATGCTTGTCATTTAATGGCCTTCAAAAGAAAAGAAAAAATCAATTCCACAGTGATATGTGTTCTCACAAATTAGCTCAATTCCAGCAGACCCCCTGCTGGTTCAAAACATGAATCTGTCAGCAGCAAACTCTTTACTTGCATTTTGGAGAACTATTAGTTAGTGTCTCCACACAGAGATTCTAGTTTTAAATTTTATATAAAAATAAGTTCATTGTCCCAACATTACTCATTTTTTTCAATTTATCTTTTTCAGTCAGATAGAACAGTACTATACTTTCCCCACATAATTAGGATTGTGGAACAAGGTTTGACTTAATGAAGGAAATATTTTTTTATAATAGGACTGTGATTTATCATTCTTTTCCGCTATATATTAGCTTCTGCTTGATTTTTTAACCTGATAGCTATGTTGAGATACTTACAGATATGATGCTGTTTTGCCAGAAAATGTCTATTTCAATAAAAAAGCATGCTAAATTTAATGTATGAACCACAACCATATCACTGAATTTAAGTACATAAAATAAAGCAATAATCTAGAAAGACAGAACTTCCCTAGAAAGTATTACAAGTGTCAAGAGTACTATATGCTGTTTTGTAACCTTATGTAAGAGGTTTGCTCTAAAACCTGTCCTTCTAAGATACAGTATAACTATAGAGTATTACCTCCTCTTTATTTCTCAACTATTTAACATGTATAATCTTATTAGAGTTGAGAAAAGTTAGTGTTTCATTTTATACAAACCACTTAAATCTTTTCGAGATTTTAGAAAGCACCTTTTTTAATGACAGGAACAAGGGAAATTAATGAACTCTTTTGTCATTCAAAATTGTTATGTAAGTTGTTACAGTTGCTCAAGTACTCCATCTGCATAGTACCATGCTTTATGTACAGATGGCAAAGGAAGGGAATGATTTCCTTAAAAGTTAATGGTCACACATTTACAAACTGCATAGCTCCCTAAACCCCCAAGTTCTCTTTCTATGTTAGTCCAGTTGATATGAAGCTATCAAATTATTCTTTCAAACACTTTTCATCTTTTTTTGAAAAGCAATGGTCCCTTAGTTATTCAGATGTAAAGTTGTTAAGCTAATATTTATAACCATCAACTGTCTCTTCTTTTTCTAAAACTTATACTTCTCAAATTCAGCATCAGCATGCCCTCTTCACTTCAGCTGGCCTGTCTGCTTAACTATACCTAGCTTTCTTCCATCTTCATGCCTCTGTTCACACCATCTCATCTGCACATTTCAGTGTGTGTGTGGGGGGGAAGGGAACGATGAAGTAGAGAGATGTAGAGAACTCCTGATGAAGGAACTCCCTCTATCAATGCAAAAGAGCAAATGTTTTACAACTTAAAATCCTAAAGAGTTGCATGTTAAGTAACCTCCCTAGGGTCACACAGTCAATGCTGATGTCAGAGAACAGATATATCTCTGGGGTCAGAGACTGGAATTGAAATCAGATCTGATGTCAAAATTCACCTGCAGGTTTCAGAATTTCAAAAAGGTGGGTACTATTGGACCATGGGGTCATGTGTGTGAAAGGAGGGGGAGTGGGTCTCCTGATGACGGCCAGGGACCCAAGGGTTCTAGGTATCCACTAGGAGAATTCCAAGCCAGTCTGTAGCTGAGGCAGGATTCCATTTCTGACTGTGAGTTCTGATCTGGAAGCAAAGCCCATTGTGAACCATTATCCCCATGCTCACCCTTTACTATTGAAAAAATTAGGCCAGACTCACCTACAAAGAAGGGCAAATAGAGAGCTCGATTCCCACAAAACCTGTGCCTAAGCCTGTCTGGAGTATGTGTCACTCCCGCCCCTTGAAATAAGGACTCAGTAGCTTCAAATCCATTGTTATTTTTTACTATCCTGGGCTAAAGGTGAAGGTAGCTTCTTTTGTCTTTGGAGGAGATGGTGCAGGAAAGGAAAAAGGGGATCTTTCGTTGTTCCAAATCATTTCCCCTCCTATCCTAAGACTGTCTCAGCCAAAAACAAAAGCACCAAGTAGAAAAGATCCAGGGGAGAAAGGGAGGAGAGCCCTGAGGCTGTGTGCCTTCTGGGAAACCTCCTTCTCCCATCAGTAGGGACCATACCTCTTTCATATGTCTCCATACGTACAAACAGTAAGTCATTTAGTGCTTTTTGAATATATTAAAAGAAAAGCATTTTAAAATGACAGTAGAAATTCTGCATTTTACAAAAAACGATATTCATTCAACATTCAACATATTTGAATAAATACTGCTTGGTGAGAACCAATGCCCACAAATACTTGTATTTCTAACTCTTTTAAGATGAGACTACATATTCTTGAAAAGCTACAGAATGTGTTTCATTCAAATTGAAAAGGTAACTCATGACAGCCTTTAATTTCCAGAAAGGATATTAGAAAATTAAATGTATGTAGCAGATTAAAGTCTAGATTTTGATTACTAGACTTTCTTGTGGAGCCCCTTTTGGGGGGAGGGGGTGTTACTGGGTGTTACACTGTCTTGCTCAGGTAAGAAGTGTTAAGCAGTCACTCATAGGCTCAATCCCACTGGTGATCAACATGGAAACTCTGACCTGTTTTGTTTCCAACACGGGCCACTTTGCCCCTCCTTAGGCAGCTAAGCCTCTCCCCTTCTCCCCCCCCTCCCCAAGGGATCACTATGTTGTGGCCACCTGATTAGCTTTTAGCCTTGCTGCAGTGCTCAGAACTCCGAAGCTCAAGGCATCAATAAACCTCAACCTCCCTGGCTAGAGTGCTTCCCCAAAAGGTTCAAGTAGATACTGAATACTTTTAAACAGGCTTCGTTATCAGCATGATTTGACAACTTATGTTCACTTTTATTATTAGTATCTGTTTATAAATGGTTTTACCAACACTTAGACATGCAGTTCAATTCAACAAACCTTTATTACATACATAATGCTTGTAGAGCATTGTGCTGGACCCTAGACGAAATACAAAAGTTTAGCTAAGACACTGTCCCTAATATGGAATTTACAGACTGGAACAAAAATATTATCTTATTAAAAGGAAAGGAGGGCTCATTACAAGGATAATATCTTCCTCAGCTAGTAGCTAAGAAATTTGGAGATGCCTTCTGTTGAAAATTGAGGGCTGAACATTTAATTTTCTGTGCTTTTTGGATGCTTTGCCACTTCTGGAGTAGGTTTTACATAGGATTGCTAGTGAAAATAAGGACATTTAAGGCCTTAAGAATTAATTAATGAAAGCCTAAGTAACCTCTTCCTCTTCAAAGCCTGACCAATTGCTTTTAATGACCAGAATAAGTGTCTGTGGAAGTTTGTGTTATCATTTTTTCTCTAATGTCTTCTTGACTGACTTTTACCGTCAGGGATCATTAGATCATGGAAGTTGGAAGAGACTTTGGAGGTCAGCAAGTCCCATAATCTTTTCTGAAGGAAGGAACAGAGGTTCAGATAAGTACAATGACTTGCTCAGGGTCACAAAGGTGACAAGTAGCAATGGTAGAATTCAAATGCAGGCTGCTAACTACAAATCGAGTGCTCTTTCCATGTATTGTATAATCCTCTGTGGCCTGTAAACATGCTGTACAGTAAAATTCCAGCATCATGAATTCCACAGGATATACAATAATAACATTTATAAAACAGCTAACATTTCTACATAGCGCTTACTATGTGCCAGGTGTTCTGATAATCACTTGTGAATTATTTTTCCATTGCTCCTCACAACTACCTTAGGAGGTAAGTGCAAATATTATCCTATTTTACAGATAAGGAAACTGAGGCAAACAGAGGTTGACTTGCCCAAGATCACACAAGTAGTAATAAAATGAATAAAATATGAAGGCAACTATTCTTAGCTTGAAGGATACGTGAAATAGCCTACGTTCAAATTCTCTGTTGAATTAAGCCTATGAATCACTTGTACCTGAATTTTTAAAGAGAAAGCATTTCTGCTTTCCTAACAATCATTTCTTCTTTTCTATTTTCTTCTCAGTTGATAAGGGTAGTTATTTAAGTTTTAGGTACGTTTGAGTTGAAGGAAGCAGAAGAGTAATTGCTATCTAAGGTGAAGATAAAAGGACTATTAAAAAGTTCAGTTTAATTTTCTCCTTCCCACTAATATGGATAAAGAGCAGGAAATAAAATTCTCCCTTCATATGAATGCTATAAGTTCAATGACTAGAGAAAGGACTTAATAGGAATAAAGCGGCATATAGCACTATATCGTGAACAGTAAAAAACTGATTTGTAGTGCTGGACTTGGAGTTAGGAGATTTAATTTCTGAGACTATAGTACAAATCACTTATCCTCACTGAGCCTCAGTTTCTCATCTGAAAAATGGGCACATCTCCTATAGCACAAACCTCACAGCACTATTATACAACTAAATGAGATAAAATATGAAAAGTGCTTTGTAAAACTTAACACATGTAGTTATTATTAGCGTGCTTTATTACATTTTTCCAATCAGGATCCTCCTCAGCGACTTATGTACACTTCATTTCTGAACCATCCCAACTCCCAATAAGGTTTAAGCTTTTTAGGAGGTATCTGCACTTTAAGTGAAGAGCTAGTTAAATGCAAATAAATCTCTAATTAGTACAATGTAAGGGGAATGTTTCTTTGTTCCCCTCTTACTCACTGAAAGTAAAATACTACTTAATAACAAATGGCATAACTTTTATACAGAACACTTTCTTGTAATGAATTATTTATAATGAATGGACTCGGTCCGTGTTTTCTTTAGCAGTAGTTTCAATACATAGTTGTCTCTTTGCCAGTAAAAATTACACACACACACACACACACAAACACAAACACACAATGTTTAAGCTCCACAACAAATGGAAGCATCCCAGTGGAATGGAATGAGCATGAGACAGTAGAGAGTCAAGATGATGGAACGAGACCTAGAAGAGCACCTACCCTCTAAATTTCCTTACAAAGATCTAAAAACCGCACCATACCAAATAACAATATGGAAAATCAAGAAAAAGTCAGTCAGTCATTTTTTCCAGCCCACAGTAACTTAGGGAGATAGATAGAAGTCTGTGGAAAACTGGGTACAGGGTCTGGGCAGGATCTCAGGCAACACAGAGCATTTCAGTGTCTAGGGACTGAAAGAAGGTCAGTGAAGGGCAGGAAAGACCAGAGTACGAAGAGATCACAGAAGATCTCTAAACCAGTGCTAGGTGAGTAACCTGTGCCCACGCAGGGAAGAAAGCAGCAGCTGCAAATCTAGGCCCTGCCTGTGTTCTGGGCAAAGAACAAGTACCAAAAGTACAATGGACCTGTGTGGTTCTAACCCTAGGAACAGAGCAATGACTTAATTTCAGCCTCCAGCTCAGGGTGGAAGCGAGTGGAATAATGACAAGACCGCCAGACTCGCTCTGAACCTTTGGTCTCCCAGCAGACTAACACTGGCTGAACCTAGCAGCAGTATGCTGAAACTTCCAAAAGGCAAGCGGACGGACGCAAACCTGGGTCAGAAACTTGCAGAGCTCAGACCAGCACGGTGAGCAGACCTCTCCCTGGGTCACACCACTGTGTGATACAAGCACTGAAAGCCTGCATGCCTTCAGACTGAGCTGTGAAAGCAGGAGGACTTAAAAGGGCAGAAATCAACTTCCCGCCCCCAAAGCCCAGTACCAAAACATTCATAGTCAAAATGTAGGCTGGAAGAATGAGCAAACAAGAAAAGAATCTGAGGACAGAGAAGCTCAAGATATAAAACATATCTACAAGGGCAAAGCCTCAAAGAGAAAGAGATGAGTGGACAGAGGTCCAACAAGAATTCCTAGAAGTTAAAACAAATGTTAAAAAAAAAAAATCTAGAAATGATTTTAATACTAGATGAGAGCAGTACAGGGAAAAAATGAGAAAAGAAGTGAGAGGAAAGATATGAAAAGGGGATTAATAGCTAGGAAAAAGAGGTACAAACTCTTACTGAAGAAAATAATTCCTTGAAAATTAAAATTGGCCAAATGAAAGCTATGATTCCATGAGACATCAAGGAACAATAATACAAAAGTCAAGACTGAAAAAACAGAAAAATGTGAAATATCTCGTAAGAAAAGCAACTTTACCTAAAAAAGATTAAGGACAAATAATTTAAGAATCACTGGACTAACTGAAAGTCATAAGCAAAAAAAGGAAAAAAAAAGAGCCTACAAACCATATTTTAAGAAATCTTGAAAGAAAACTGCCAAGTTATCTTAGAACCACAGAACAGAGTAGAAATCAAAAGAGTTCACTGGTGAGCTCCTGAAAGAAACCCCAAAATGAATATTTCTAGGAATTATTTGCAGTCAAAAAATCCAGAGCTATTAAATGTGACAAGCATCCAGAAAGAAACAATTCAAAGATCTGAGAAGAAAAATCAAGAATGTACATAGGATTTACTAATCACCAATAAAGAAAAAGAGCTTAGATTATGTAACTTTTACATAATGAAATACAAATTACATTCATTAAGAGGACTTTGAAGCAAAGATTAAAAAATGAGAGCTAAGTAACAGTTCAAAAGACTAGGTAGGTCAAAGAATAAATCACAGAAATAGTTAAAACTTTCATCAAAGATAGTAACATCAATGAGACAACATACAAAAATCTGTGAAAGGAAGCCAAAGCAGTACTGAGGGGAAAATTTACATCTCTAAATAATTTCATTAAAAACAGAGAAAGAGATTAATGAATTGGGAGTGCAACTAAAAAAACCTAGAAAACAAACAAATTAAAACCTCCCAATCAAACAACCAAAATAGAAATCCTGAAAATCAAAGGAGGGATTATCAAAATTAAAAGTAAAAAAGTCCACTGACCTAATAAAACTAGGAGCCAGATTTTTGTAAAACAATAATAAATAAGACACTGGCTAATTAAAAAGAGAAAAGAAAACCAAATTACTAGTATCAAAAATAAAAAAGATGAAATAACAGCCACTGAAGAAGAAAAAAAAGCAATTATTGGGAACTTTTTCATCCAACTATAGGCCAATAAAACTGTCAATTTAACAAAATGGATAAATATTTACCAAAATACAAACTGCCTGGTGAATAGTAAATAGAATACTTAACCCTATGTTAAAAAAAAAGAAATTGAACAAGCCATAAATGAACTCCTAAAGACAAACAAGACAAACCTACAAGAGCAGATGGATTTACAAGTGAATTCTACCAAACATTAGACAATTCCAATACTATGTAAACTGCTTGAAAAAAGAGGTAAAGAAGGGGTCCCATCCAAATTCTTTTTATGACACAAATATGCTCTTGATATCTAATCTAGGGAGATTCAAAACAGAGACAGAAAACTATAGACCTATAATATTGATGCAAAATTTTAAATAACAAGGAGATTATAAGCAATAATATATCACAAAGATTATACACCATACCAGGAGAGACTTATACTAGGACTACAGATATTAGGAAAACTATAAACATAAACGATTATAATAACAAGACATCAAATTAATATTTTAATGCTGAGAAATGCAACAAGAATTCCTGTTTTAAAAAATTACTAGAAAACATAGAAATAAATGACATTTTCTTTAGAATAATAAACAATATCTATTTGAAACCAGGGGCAGTTAGCTGGCAACAGTGGATAGGGCACTCATTGACCCTGGAGTCAGGAAGGTCCAAGTTCAAATCTGACCTCAGAAATTTACTAGCTATGTGATCCAGGTAAGCCACTTAACTCTGACTGCCTCTACAAAAATTAAAATAAGATAATAAGTATTTTCTGGCATGGGGATAAATTAGGAGCCTTTCTAAAACAAGGATGCCTATTATCACCATTACTATTCAGTACTGTACTAGAAATGCCAGCTATAGTAATAATATAAGAGAAGGAAATTGAATGAATAACCATAGAGAAAGAGAAAACAAAATTATCCCTTTTTTTTTTGTGGATGATATGGTTTATTTAAAGAAACTTAGAAAGTTCCTATGTATGCCTTGACACATGACTCCAAAATATTTCATACTGTCTGTAGTGATTTTAAGTAGAATTTCTCTTCCTACTGGATTTTGTTGGTAATATGCAGAAATACTGATGATCTTATGGGTTTATTTTACATCCTGCAACTTTAATGAAGTTGCTAATTGTTTGAGTGTTTTTTCCATGTTCTTTTAATTTCCTTATAATTTCCTTTGGCCTTAACTATGTTAAGAGTTCATAAAGCAACAAGAGATAGAATGGTTTCACAGGAAATAAAGTGAACAGTTCTGATTACATAAAACTAAAGTTTTTTACAAACAAAATGAATGCAGCAACAATTAGAAGAGAAGCAAGAAATTAGGGGAAAATCTTCACAGTAAGTTTCTCTGATAAAGGTCTTATTTCTAAGGGTGTGTGTGTGTGTGTGTGTGTGTGTGTGTGTGTGTGTGTGTGTGTGTGTGTGTGTGTGTGTGTGTGTGTGTGTGTGTGTATGCATGCATGTGGGTACACACTTTAAAGTACTAGTAGTGGAACTCTAAACTGCTCTAACCATTTTGGAAAGCAATCTGGTATTATGCCGCAAAAGCTATTAAGCTGTGTATACCCTCTGATCCAATGATACCACTATTCAGTCTATACCTCAAAGACATTAAAGAATTAAAAGACATACATACACACAAAAAAATATTTATAGTAGTGTTTTTTTTGTTGTGGTGGCAAAGAATTGGAAACTGAGGGGGAGGTGCCCAAATCAAGTTATGATATAGTGAAGGTGAGGGAATACTATTGTGCTGTAAGATATGATGAAGAAAATGTTTTCAAAAAAACCTAGAAAGACTTCTATGAATTGATTCAAAGTGAAGTGAGCAGAACCAGGAGACCAATTTATATAATAATAAAAGCAGTATTGTAAAGATAACTTTAAAAGACTTAGAAACTCTGATACACACTATGACTAATCACAGCTCCAGAGGACTCATGATGAAACGAACATGTTATCCACTTCTAGATAAAAAGGTGATGATGAACTTGAGTGCAGATTGAAAACATCTTTTCTCTCCCTTCCTCATTCCCTCCCTTCCTATGTAATCTAGAAAACTTTTTATTGGGATACATTGTTTAAAAGATTCTTTAGGTAAATTTCTTTCCTCTCTTCCTAGGATGTTTGCAAGCAACTCAAACTTAACATAAATTGAATTGAAGTGACTTAAAAAAAACTGAATTCATGGTCTTTCAACCTTCCAAATTTCCTTGTCATTGACGATTCTACCACGGGTCAATTTCTTTTGATTTTTCTTTGAAATGCTACATATCTCTGTCTCTTCCTATCCAATATGACGCCTATTTCTGCAATCCAGTTCCTTATCATTTCTAGTTTAAAGAATTATAGTAGTGGTCTACTTACAGAAAATTAAGAAGCAGAGAGTCCAGTTATTTATCCTAATGGAATAATTTTCCTTTAATGGATAACAGAGTCATATATATTTGAATTTAGAGGTATTTTAAAATATTTTAAATTAAAGATTTTTAAATTTAATTTAAAATTAAAATTTTTAAATTAAAATTTAAAATTTTAAAAGATTGTTTTGTGTAAAGATCTCATTTTCACAGATGGAGAAACTGAGGCTTTATGGCTTATATAGTCTCCTTCACGCCATGAAGAAACACTGGACATTAGAAGATTATCTTCTTTGACAACAAATCTAAATTTTCCTTCCAAAGTTTTGAATGTTATTATGGAGAATTATGTCTATCCACATTTCTTACTACTCTGTAACACAAATCTCTTACTACAGTTATACTCCCCCCACAAAAAAACAAGACTAATAATTCCTGCGAGCCTCTGTGCCTTGCTTTTATGTTCATCTTTCCTGAAACCTTTCCTGAAATGACCTTTCTCTCCTTATTATATTTCTCAACCTTTCTGATCCCAAGATCCCTTTCCACCCTTATCAACTGCCCCCCTCAAGTGTTTTTTCATGTGTGTTATATACCTAGACATATTACTGTATTAGAAATCAAAATGTCTTAGTATTATTATGAAAACAGTTTCAATTTTGCAAATCCTCTGAATGGGTCTCAGGGATCATCACAGGTCCCTGAACCACACTTTGAGAACTCTTGAACTATTATGGTTCTTACAATCTATACAGTAAAACTTAGCACTGAATTATTTACTACCTTGTACTATTTGCTGTTGTTTCATATATAATAGTCTTGTCTCAATTGTAATTTCTCTGAAGAGACTATGTCTATATTTTTATGCCTTTCTTATCACCTCGTACTGTGCTGAGCACATAATAACTACTCAAATAACTGTTGAATTGTAAGCAGCCTCTTCTATTTTCTAATAATTTCAGAGCCTTCTGTAGAATACAAATTATACTACCAAAGATGGATTTGAGCTCTCAAACGTTGTCTTTAAGTTACCAGAGAGTCACTTATGGGTCTTTCAACTTCATGGGAGAAAGAGCAACAGCGAAGGGCATGAGTACAGCTCTGTTTCTAGCGTGATTTCTCAGTGAAAGAACATACATATCCTGGCAAAGAAAACATTGACAAAATCTTCCATACTTGAGTGGTGCAGGCAGAATAGTCTGGTAGTTGTAGTGCTGCTGCTGCTGGCTCAGGATCTGTAGCTGCAGGAAAAGCTGCTGTTGCTGGAGCAGACGGGCATAGTTGGAGTCCATCTGTGGCTCGTTCTTCTCACCTTTCTGATCTGGTGGGATATACTGATGGTACTTCAACTTCTTAACCCGTGGTTTGGGATCTTTACATTTCTTGCTTCGGTGCTTGTCATTTGGATTCTTAGGATGACTTTGCTATTTAGAGAAAGAAAGGAAACAGGAACAGTTTCACAGATGGCACTGTACTATTCTCTGACATGTCTAATTTGAAACCACTGAAATAAAGGCACAGGACATTTGTGAGAAGAATAGGAATCAGAATAATTATTTGCTTTTTGCCATTTTCTCTCAAGCTAAGAATCACTGCAATCAGATCGATCACCCTTCCCTTTTTCAAGATCCATGTTTATAAGAGCACATCTAATGCAATAAATTTCAGACAAAAAGTCGGTGAGGATAATGATTCATTGGCTACTTAAAGGTACTGTGTCTAATTTAATAATTTAAATAATCTAAAAGCCTTAAAAACTGGACTTTAGTAGAGATTAAATTGTTAGTTATTTTTTATGAATTTTAAATTTCAAAATTGATTTCTAAAAAGTACAAATACATTAGAAAAGGCATTTTATTCTTGGAATTTTGTGTGTGTGTGTTTGTTCTTCTTTGCCTAAGACAATCATGCCATCAGAGAAATAACGACACGACTTGCACTTGATTTTGTTTTGAGTGAGGGAGGGCTGTGCAGGTCACCAGCCTCACTTCTCCTCCAGAGCCGTCTAAATCCAGTGGCCAGATATCCATCAGGATGACTGGAGATGACCCAGGATGAGGCAATTGAGGTTAAGGGACTTGCCCAAGGTCACATAGCTAGTGAGTGCCAGGTGTCTGAGGTGAGATTTGAACTCAGGTCCTCCTGACTCCTGCACTGGTGCTCTATCCATCGCACCACCTAGCTGCTCCTTATTCTTGGAATAAGCCCCTAAAGAAAGAAAATTCAAAAGCTTTCTATTTGTCATTATACACTTAAAGTATAATACACATATAATCTAGCTTACGTTTTGTTTCTTGAAGAGTACTAACCTTATATTTAAAACTGTATTAAAAATTTATTGTTACTATTTTTTCCAATTTAAGAAGTATGTATCTCCCTTCTCCCCCACCCCATTTAAACAATGAGAGAGAGAGAGAGACAGACAGACAGAGACAGAGACAGAGACAGAGACAGAGACCAACCTTAGAATTTCTAACAAATATGCATGGCCAAACAAAAGAAGTTTCTACATTGGTCATATTTAAAAATATATGCCTCATTCTACATTTTAATTCCATCACCTTTCTGGTAGGAGACGGTTAGCATTCTCCATCTTTGGAATCTTCTTTTGTCATTATATTGACTGGAGTTCTAAAGTCTTTTAATGTCATAAAACCACATTTTAAAGAGATTTTCTTTCTTGTAACAATTTTTCCAAAGATTTTTATACTATTCCAGTAATTTTTTTGGTATATATTCTTTAAAAATGTAAAACTAAATTAAACACAACTATGAAATATGTGATGAAAAATGAAGATTAATTTCCTATTTACAGAACATGCTACTTAATATTAACCTGTAAGGTTGTAACTCCACCAATGAACTGATTTCATATTTATACTATTTTAAAAGATAGAACATGGAATCATTATTGCACTGTTAGCTCTAAAGATACAAACATTTAGTCAATGCAGTGCCAGGACTCCTGTTTCTTTATTAAATTAATTCAATTCAAATTCCTAAATTTAGTTGCAGGCAATTTATATCAAGTAAAACTTCATGAAACTAATGACAAGTTATGTGAGATGTGTAAGACAGTGCCCATGGTAGGAATATGTATAAATTTTATGCCTCGCATCTATTTAGTGACTCATTACAATCTTCCTTTTACATAAGTCTTTAGGGAAAAGAATATCTGTCTTATAAGATAAAGATGTTAATTGTAGCTTGTTAATTTGCATCCTGGAGAAAACATAAAGAATGGCTACATGTATGAATTATCTTTCAAAGAATGGTCATCAGTGTGCCAGAAGCTGACTACACCACTTTCATCACTAAACCAAAGTCCATGTCTACTGTGAAAAATACATGACTTATTCCTAGGAAGCAGAAGTATTTCCATCTTCATTGTGGTAATGCCACCTGACTATAAATTACACATTCTGAATTGTACTATTTCTATTCAAATGTTTCATGTACAATACATCATCTGCTTTCATCACTTTGCATCACTGAGGAACTGGAGGTCCCCCCCACCCCCGCTCCACCAAAGTAGCGATCAAAACGAAATTGTGCTGTGTATTTAAAAAAATGTTAGGGAAGAAATTATATGCTAGAAATCTACTGGCCAGTAATAATGTCATATTGGCAAAACACCCTACTGAAATAACTATTGTACTTGTTGTGCCTCCCCTTCCCCCCACAGAACTATTTTATTTGAAAATCACTGATTTAATTTAGATTAAGATAAATTAAACTTGATAAAAAATACATTCTAGTAATGACGACTCGCATTTTAATCATGGTAATTTATGTTTTGCAATGTATTTTACATGTTATCTCACCGAGGTAGGTATTGTTTCAAAATGGGATCATTCCTATCCCTCACCTCCAAGACAGCTATCCTCTATAATAAATGATGATTTCAGTAAAAGTTAATACACTGAAAAAGTCTGAACATGTGTGTAATATGTTCACCTGTGCACAGTGTGATGTGATGGAGGTGGATGTCTTTTTTTTTATTTTTTAAGGAAAGCTTGGTTTTACTGATTTTTTTCCTCTTCTTCCTCTTTTTTTCTTTTTAATTTATTTCTTTTTAGTTTTAGACATTCACTTCTGTAAGTTTTAAATTTTCTCCCCTTCTCTCCCTCCTCACTCTCCAAGATGGCATGCAATATGATATGGCTCAATACATACATTTCTATTAAACACATTTTCACATTAGTCATGTAGGATGCCTTCTTAAATATTTTCTTTGGCATCATGCTCTGTAATTTTGCAACTTTCACCTTTGGTTGTTTCATGGTTGTTCTTTCTGGTTACATTGTTGAAGTTATTGTGTATAATTTTTTTGTTTACTCTGCATCAGATGATATAAATCTTTCCCAGTTTCTCTGTATCCATCATCATTCCTTATATCACAGCCATGTCCTATTGCATTCATGAACCACATTATTTTGCTAATAATTCCCTAATCAATGAAACTACTTTGTCTACATCTACTTTGAATTTTCTATCACACACAAAAAAATGCTGCTATAAATATTTTGGTGTATGGGGGACTACCCCATCACTGTCACTCCCAGGGGTATAAATCTAATAGAATTTCTAGATCACAGGGTACGGATATTTTAGCCACTTTATTCTCATGACTCCAAATTTCTTTCCAAAATGTTTGTGTTGACTCATAGCTTGATCAACAAAGTACTAGTGGGCTTATCTTCTCATAACATTATCTTTGCAAATTTGCATTGCATGAGGTAAAACTTTTATTTTGCATTTATTATTGGTGATATAGACCATTCTTTCATATGGTCATGTTTGTAAATTTTTATGTACCACCTTAGATAGCAAATTTTATACAAGAAACTTGAAATAAAATTTTTTCTCTCAATTGGCTTTCCCATTCATCCTAGACGCATTAATTTTGCTTGTGCAGAAGATTTTCAGTTTCATATAATCAGAATCATCTGTTTTATACTTTGTAACTGCTTCTATCCCTCATTTGTTTAAGAATATATCTACCCATGACTATGGGAAGTATAATAATTTGCTTCTATTCTCCTTTTTAATGGTATTATTTTAACTATTAAGGTCATATACATTCAGAGTATGTTATCAATATGGCATAAAGTGTTGTTCTATCAGATTACTTTCTGGTTTCTATTAAAGTTTCTATTAAGTTTCTATTAAACAGGGATTTTTTTCTCTAAGTAATTTGTTTTCCAGTTTACCAAACACTAAGTTAATGACGCATATTGTTTCTGTTTCTTCCTGTCTAGTCTGGTCTGTTTCTTCCTCTCTTTTTAAAAACTAATTTAAAACTAATTTCAGATGGTTTTGATGACTGCTGCTTTGTAATGCACTCTGGCAGTAGTACTATTTCCCTTTTCATCCCAACCTCATTATTTCCCTTAATATTTTGATTTTTTAAATAAATTTCACTACCTTATTAAGTTCTGTAAAGTGTCCCCTTCTATAGTTTGAGTAGTATGGCACAAAACTGTAAACTAATTTTAGTAATACTGTGATTTTTACTATATTGGCATGGCACAGCCACAATCATTTGAATACTCCCTCCAATTATTGTTATTTATTTCTTTAAGGAGAGCCTTTTGTGATTGTTTGCTTTAGTAGACTGACCCCAAATATTTTAAGCATTATATGGTTATTTAGAATGGGATTTCTCTTTCTATTATTGCCTCTTGAATTTTTTTTTTTAATATGTAGAAATGCTATTGATTATTAAGGGTTTATCCTGTAGCCTGCAATTATTGAGAAAGCTTCTATTACATATGATTCTTGCTTTGGGCTGTAGATACATATTCTGATAATTTACAAAGGTCCCTCTGCGTCTATACTTTGTAGGGTCTTTTTTTTAAGCATAAATGAGTGCTTTACATCAAAGGCTTTTTAAGGGCAAATCCTATCATCCACATTTTACAGATAACACAACTGAGCTTCCAAGACATTAAATGACTTGTCTACGGTCACACAACTGTTAAGTATCACAGGCAGAACTGCAATCAAGCAGATTCTTCTCTAAGCTGCCTTTAAGATCTTTCTAATCCCTTTACCAATTAAATAAGCTGTTCTGTGAGAGTACTGGTAAGTAAAGTCAGTTGCTCTGTTTTTAGAGGAACATTAATTCTCTTAATGTATCAAAAGGGACTTTAAAAATTGATGTTTTTTAAGTGGACCTCATAGTTTCTCTTCAGGAATGTGAACTATTGATTTTTGAAGGATGAAGTTATGCTGGTGTCTGAAAATTGCTTTAAACCCTAGGCGCAGCATGGAATTTATTCTCCAGCACCCTGGAGGAGTGCACGACCTGATTATTATCCTTACTGCGTTTGTTCAGTCATTTCAGTTACGTCTGACTCTGTGAACCCATCTGAGATTTTCTTGGCAAAGATACTGGAGTGGTTTGCCATTTCTTTTTCCAGCTTATTTTACAGATGAGGAAACTGAGGCAAACAGGGTGAAATGACTTGCCCAGAGTCACACAACTAATAATGTCTGAAGTTAGATTTGACCTCAGGAAGATGAGTCTTCCTGATTCTAGGTCTGGTGCTCTATCCATTATGCTACCTAGCTGCCCTATCCTTAATGTACCAGTGGAGAAAGAAAGATAATCTGCCTAAATTAGTGGGCAGTGATGGTACCTTATAATATCCAATGCAAGTTTATTCATGAAATTATCCTAGCTATGTAATCATCATCATCATCATCATCATTTTGACAAGAACAGTTTTATTTTGACTGTTAACGGTATGTTTGAAAAAGGATCCATTTGGGGCAAAGAAGATGAAGTATTTATTATATCAGTTAATCAGTGGAGCAATGCTGGGGATAACCATAAAAATACTAGAAAAACAAACATGTACACATTCCAACTTTATTTTTTAATTTATTCAAAAATATTTGGTGTTTATATTAAAGACACTTTGGTCTTCTTGGAATCCCTTGGCTTACTCTAATTACACTATCTTCAGCACAGCTAGAAAGCTAAGATATGCTATAGTAGAACGAATAATGGAGAGTTGGTTTGGTTTCTGGTACCATTATTGTGAACCGTGAAATGTGTAACTTCAAAGTAGTCACAACCTTTTCAAAACTGAGTTTCTTCATCTGGAAAATGAGGATAATAAAACATACACTACCTATTTCACAGGTTGTTTTGAGGATCAAATAAAATTATATACATGACAGCATTACATGATACTTAGTACAGAAATAGTATGGTAGAACTGACTCAACACTTTCCTTTTTTGTTGTTTTATGGATGCCTTTTGTTTTTACATCATGGTATTTTCCATATATGCAGCACCCCTTCCCTCAGTAAGTCTTAACATATGACAAAGAAAAATAATTAACCACTCCACACAACACCAAATCTGACAGCATATAAAACATTCTGCATCCACAGCCCTCCACTATCTAATGAAAGAAAGGAGCATTTTCTTCCTCTTTTCTTATGCCAAGATCAGTCACAGAACTCAACTTTGCTTTACTGTTCTTGTCATTACTTACACACCTATATTGTATGTATGGGTCTGTTTTCAGTTCATATATATCTTATACTTCTCCGAATTCCTCATGCTCATTATTTCTTATAGCACAGAAATATTCCATAACAACATTGTATTAATTTACTAGAATTTATTCAGCTATTGCCTAATCAATGGGCAACAATTTTGTTTCCAGTTCTTTGTTACCACAAAAAAAATACTGTCACATGTGTTAGTGTGTGTATATAAAACAAATGTGTGTACATGTATGTATTTTTCTATGTTGGAATATGTGTGTATATCTATATATTGATAGCTCTAGAGATACAGATACCTACAGATACTGTTATCACTATATGTATGCACATGTCTGTTCTCCTTCAGCTATATTTCCCCTAGTACGTTTTTCTCTAGGTTAAAGGCTAGAACAGTTTACTCACTTTTCTCACATAATGACAGATACCTCTCCATCAGTGACTTATACGTATCTGTTTTCCTTCTGAACTTCCAACACTAATTCCACTTTCTGACACTGTTGCCAATTTGAGAGGTATGAAGTAAAACCTCAGTGTTGTTTTTACATTCTTTTAATATTAGTGATTTGGAACATTTTTATATGGCTTACAGTTTTTTTGAAAATTATCCTTTTGAGTACTCTAAGGAACATCAAATGATATTTTGAAAAATATCCTTTAACTGTTTACCAGGGAATATTATTCTTCATCTTTTTTAGACTAAATATGGTTTCATTGTTATAGGAAACTCCCAGTGAGGAGTGTCTTATCTTTACTAATGCAGATTGGCACACACTGTGAGATTAATATCTTAGGGAGGTAGGTGCCTATGGCATCAACAAGTTAAATGACTTGTCCAGGATCACAAAGCCATGTGTTTTAACCTAGCATGTGTTAGAGGTGGGACAAATTTAACCAATCCAGTTTCCCTGACACCATGACCAGCTTTTTTATATACATGCAGCCTATACTGGTATAGATTCATCATATATATTGGATATCAGACTTTATCAGAGATAATTCATGCAAAGATCTTTTTCTCAATGAATAATTTCTCATCTTGTTGCACTGATACATCCTGCATTAAAATTTTTGCCTATCAGTTTTCATTTTTGCAGCACACAGAACTGTGGAAGTATCATTTAAATTGTGAAATGATTAGATATCAACTTTTTAAAAGCAACATTATTAGCAAAAATAGAAATAAAACGGGCTGAAAAAACCGTAGTATCTTGGGTGCAGTGGAATATTATTGTGCAGGAAATGATGAATATAAGGAATTCAGAGAAACAGAGGAAGACTTGAATGAATGAGTCTAGAGTCAAGAAAGAAGAATGAGTCAACAACCATCCGTTAACTGTCAGTTATGTGCCAGGCACGACGACAGACTGAAATAAAACAAAAATTAAACAGTCCTTGCACTCAAGGAGCAATCAAAGGAAATAACATGTATACAAATACAGGATGTCCCAAAAATGTTAGTGCAGTTTTAAGTATTAAGTAACTTAAATATATACAGGCAAAAAGAATACATGAATACAATTTAATGTTCTTGGGGAGAGGACAAGATCAAGGAAGGTCTCATGTAGAAGGTGATGCTTAAGCTAGGTTTTGAAGGAAACTAGGGATTGTAATATGTGGAGGTAAGGAAGGGGTTCTTTTCAAGCTTGGGAGACGGCCTGGCTAAAGGCTTACAGATTAGCCAGTTTGGCTGGACAGTCTAGTATGTGAAAGGTAATAATATACTATAATAAAGCTGGAAGGTGGGTGGGAGCTAGATTGTGAAGGGCTTTAAAAACTAAACAGGGAAGTTTGTATCTGATCCCAGAGGTAATGGGGGGCCACTAGCTTTTACTGAATAGGGACATGACATGGGACCTACACTTTAGGAAATTCACACTGGCAGCATGAGGAAGATGGACTGGAGAGGTAAAGAGGGCTGAGACTTGAGGAAGGAAGACCAGTGAAAAGGCTAATGAAATGGTCTAAATGAGATATGAAGAGGAGTGATGGTAGTGAACACAGATAACTAGAAAGAGATGGCAGCCTTGCCTCCTGAGACTATGTCTTGAGTCACTTAATGTGCTCAGCTTTGGAATCACTTCTGTGGGGCCATGCTGTTCTGACTACAGTGTCAGTCTATGGGAACATAGTTTATTATATCTAGCTTGGCCCCAGACTGTATATACTTCATCCCATTCAGTTCTTTACTTTGGCATTTACTTACTTTTACATCTTTACCATCCGTTATTCTGTGTGTTATATACACCTTCCTTTCTTAAGATGGAAGGCTAATAGGATCACAAATTTAGAGGTGAAAGGGACCTCAGAAGCCATTTATTCCAGCTTCATTTTACAGCTGAGAAACTAAGGCACACAGGTTATCTGACTTGTCCAGGATCATATAGCTATCATATGTCAGAGGCAGGATTCGGACCCAGATCTTCCCGACTCCATATCGACTATACCACCCTATTTCTTTCTTTTCCTTTTATTTTTTAAAGTTTTTTGATGGTGAATTCAGAACAGAATTTTAATTTTGGAGCTAAGTAATTATAAACACTTCTGTACATTTAGTCAATGAAGAATCAAACCTTAGTCTAAACCACAGCACATACACATTAAAGCAGAAAAGTACAAGTCATGAAAAAAATGCTTGGGGGCTTCTTTTTATATCTCCATGTTTGACATTTTGAATAGGATGAGCATAATGACTAGTTCTACTATCAAGGGTTGATGCTGGTTTCTGAAAACTGCACAGTGCTTTAACCAAACTGGCTGTCCATATACATGAGAAGGTACTCACTTTGTTGTGTTAATACAGCAGTGTCCTTTTGATCCAAAACAATTATATCTCCTGGCTCAACTCCAGGTTCCTAAAGACCTTCATCATGAAATATCATCTCTCATGACCTTGTAATATAAGCTTCCAGAATCTTTCTTTTGAACAATTTTTCTTCCATTACAGCTTGAACACCTATCTTTGGGGTTGATATGTTTCCCACGCAGACTGATTAAATTTGCTGAACCATTCTAGCTTCTATCTGATGGATTCTTATTTGCATTCCAGTACCTCCATATTTCAACACTCTTTATATTTATTACCCTAGATTCTGGGTTAAGGTGAAAATATATAGTTTAAGAAAATTCAGATGAAGTCTAATTTTGAAATTGCCACCTTTTTCAGAGGAAAAATTAATAATTATTATATAAAAGTTCAATACATATGAAGGTGAAAACACATTTTTTATAATTCTTAATCATATAATTATCTGGGGAAAAATTCACATTCTCTGACTCCTTCATATGTTGGTTCTTTTAAACGAAACAAATGATTCAAGTTACATATTCTCTGTTCTCTTAGTCTATGGTAAACTTGTTCAGTGTCTGACTCTTTACGACCCCCCATCTGGGATGTTCTAGGTAAAAATACTGGAGTGTCTGAGGCTGGAATTGAACTCAGGTTTTCCTGTCTCCAGGCCTGGTGCTATCCACTGCACTACCTAGCTGCCCTATGGAAAACTTATATTTTTTCAAGGAAAATGAATAACTTGGCCAAGCATTACCCTTACGGAAATTGTCTTAAGACTAATTCCTCAATACCACTGTTCTGAATTCACATGGCATTATTTCACAAAACAATAAATGACAACAGGAATTCAGAAGCACTGAGATGTTACAGAAAACAAAATCAATTTCTACTGTCATTGTTTTAATCATTTTTCTTATGAAAACAAACCTATTATCAACAATTTCCCTCAAAATACTTACCTAAAAGTGAGATTGGCATCACATTTTTTAAAGTTCAGAAATTCACTTAGTATCCCCAAGAAGAGTAAATAAGCATGACCTGAGTCACCGAAGCTAAGGTGTGAATGGGGTAATTAAAGCTGATAAGCTGGAATGTATCAGGTAAAAAATTAAAAAAGGAAACTTTAAAAATTCTAAGGTTAATCCAAAACACAGAAATCAAAGCCACAGTTTAGCATCAGAAATCAACAATTGTTGAAACAGACAGGACAGATGGAATAAACTAAAGGAGGAAAGTTTGCTGTCTCAAATCTCTGTTGCTCCTCGGTCTTGGGGATTTTTGCACGGTATTTCCAGGCAGTTTACTGGGTATGGATGATTCTTTAGCTTATAGCTCTCTTAATCAATCAAGTATTGTAATTGATCAAATTGTGTTTAGGAAGTTCAGTATTTCTTGGAGTACAAACTTTTTCTGGAATGACTGCCATGCTGGTGATTGTATTATTTCTTTAGAAGCAATGACCAATGAAATAATTGGGTGTACCAGAGTAATGTTGGGGAGTTTCAGTTAAAAGGCCCCTGGGCTAATAATCTGGATGACTCAAAAAGGCCCGATTTCTTAATCGAGTTTCTGAAAAAATGTTTGAACTAGAGGTACTTTGTTGAAAGACACATCTTTGTTCTACTTTCAACACTTTGCAGGTGTCAAGTAGCACACTATAGTAAATCTGACAGTTTTTGCAATCAGGTAGACAAGAAGAGGTTCTATTAGTGAGGTGAAATATTGGGATTGTGACAATAAAAAGTATGGTTCAAAAAGAAGGGCATGTTCTAAGTGAAGGAGCAATACAGGTCATAAAACAAAATTTTGCTGTAGCTAATCAGCAGACATTGTCATGATGGTAATAGAAACCCCCCAGAATGAAATTCTGAATACACAAACAGAAACAATTCCTATGAAGAAGAAAAAGGCTATAGTCTAAATGATAAGGAACGCTAACAAATTAAGATTAAAAAAAAATACATATAGAAGAAAGAAGCTTGACTATAACCCCTCTCTGACTTATTTATTATAAGGGAGACTGGGGGAGAATTACGTGGGGAGGAATAAGTAGTGATAGTGATCTCAAAAAGAAAAGAAAATAAATATCAATGACCAATTAAGATTAAAAGAGAGCAGAAGGAAGTTCAGGAGGCAGACAAGTAGGGTAGCACTGGTAGTACCATGTTAAATTGCACATATACTTGAAAAAACAAGCTGTATGTAATGGATTGACCATTTCATAAATAATCCATTTTCTATTCTTTGCATATGGATAATTTCATGTTTGTCAAGTTCATAATAAAAAAAGGCACATACTGAAGTTGGGAACAAAGACAGATTTGGAAGGAGGGATCTAATGGAGTATCACCCCAGGGATCTGTGTTTGGTCCTATGCTGTTTAAAGTAACTTGAATAAAAAGAACAATCTTAATAAATTTTCAGGAACTATGAAGCTTGGAGGGAGATAGCAGGTTGGTAAGATTTTGATAGGCCAGAAGATTGAGTTAAAATTACTAAAATGAAAGACAACAGAAATAAAGGCAGTCTTACATCTGGCTGCCAGGTGGTATAGAGGGTAAAGGACTGGATTACTCAGGAGATGAGAGTTTCAATGCTATCTCAGATACTTAAAATTTTGATCCTGGATAAATCCTTTAACCTGTGTCTCACTTGGCTTCCTTTGTAAAATGGGAATAATATTAGCAGCACCTGAGGTCTGTTGTGAGGGTAATATGAGACAGTATATGTAAAGTGCTTTGCAAAGGCTGGATGACCACTTGTCTGATACAGTGCAGATATTCTTTTCCAAATATTGGTTGGCCTACATGTTTTCAACAAAGGCTCTACTTGGCAGTTCTGTGATATGATGAAATTGGAGGAGTAGTGGCAAGTTTTTTCATGTGAACTGAAGGGTAGACTTTACCACAATAGGAGATTCAGAACTGGGGGAGACAGGTTAAGGGTGGGGAGAGAGAAGAGTTAGTCATTGTGGTCAATATTAAATCACTGCTTATGATGGTGCACTCAGGCCCTGGGAAAGGGGGGGCAAGTTTATGATAAGAGTACAATGGGACTGATAAGATAGGTTTGAAATGATATATAGGGAATTGTGGCAGAGGCTCCAAATGTTTCTTGATATGATTCTAGAATTTATGTGACTAGATGGGAACTGGGTGATGTTTTACTAGTCTTGAGGCTACTAAAAGTTTCATCTGTGTAGTCTTCAAAATTCTACATTGTTTCGCCCTACTTTTGAGTTGAGTTGGCATGGCAGAGTTGTCAAGTCTCTTTCTGCTCAGTGAAATCACAGTTTTGAAACTTCAGAGGGGAACGGAACCCACTAAACTACAGAGACTGATGATGGAGAGACTGATGAAGCAGCTACTGTGAACCCAAACTACTTTGACAGTAGTGGCAACAGAGAAGAGGACATAGAAACCAGACAGATAGAATCAAAAGGATTTGGCAATTGACTGGACAATGGATAAGCAAAAGGAAGGGTCAAAGATTACTCAGGTTTTATGTATGGGTGATTGGAAAAATAGTAATTCCACTACAGAGAAAAAGAAGAAAAAGAACAGATTTTGTGAGAAAAGGTGAGTTTGGTTTTGGGTTATAGTCAGTTGAAGGTACCAGTGAGATATCAAAGTTGAGATCCAGGAGACTGCTACAAAGGTGGTTACATAGCCTTTGAAAGAGTGGGCAGCTAGGAGTCAGGAGGGCCTGAGTTCAGATCTGGCCTCTAGTCTCAGACACTTGTTGTGTGACCAGGAAAGTCACTTAACTCTATTTACTTCAGTTCCTCACCTTTAAAATGAACTGGAGAAGGAAATGGCAAGCCACTTCAGTATCTTTGCCAAGAAAACCCCAAATAGGGTCATGGACAGGCAGACACAAATGAAATGACTCAACAACAACAGAGTTGTAGATACAGTTTTATGAGTACTCTGCACTATAGCTGAAGCTATAGATGAGTTTTCCAAGGGAACTAATAGAGAGAAAAGGGATAAAAAGAAAGAAGGTTTAGGAGATTTTCTCACTTTCAGTGTCCTAAATATAAAAAGATTCAAGAGAATACAGTTTTAGAGAAGCTTAAAGAGGAGGGCATAAAAGAGAGAGTAATCAGTGGTATTCAGTGCAAGGTAAAGGAAAATCTGATTAAAAGGTGCTTTTAATTTTACAATTAGGAGGTTATTAATGATTATTCATGAGAACAATGTCAGTGAAGTGGTGGGAATGGGGCAGTAGAAGATAGGTTAAAAACTACTTTTAATGGAAGTTTGGCAATAGGAGAAGAGAGATGGAAGTGTAACTCCACCAATGTGGGGAAGCTGAACCCAGGAAAGGCTATTACCTCCTGCCCCTGTGCCCACCCCACCTCACCCCCAATCCCCACTCTCTTTAAAGGATAAGAGAAACACTAAGCATGTTTGGAGGACAGGGGAGGGATTTACTAGAGGGAGAAAGATTGAATATACAAGAAAGAAACAATTGATGGAAATAAGGGAGGAAGGGGATAGGATCAAGGACGTAGATTTAGACTTAGCTCTCCTTCTGACTGCAGTATTTTTTCCTGGACAGGAAGGAAGCAGAAAGAGGAGAGGTAAGACTGAGAAGTTTTGCACTGCAGAGGAACAGAGAAAAGGATCTAATGTGAAATTACTCTTGATTTGAAAATTTGTAGCAGGAATGGGGTGAAAACAAATGCAGTGTTTTTCAGATAAAACACACAAGTAGTAAATCTTAGTTTTAGTTCCAGATTTGGCATAGATTCTGGCTGTGGCCTTGGATAAGTTATTTAACTGTCCTGCCCCCCTCAGTCCCTCCATCTTTAAAGGGATTAGATCAGGTGCATTAGGAACAACCTTTGAAAAAGGAATGACCTTTCAAATACCCCAAGTCTGTAATATAACAGTTGTAGGGAAAACCAGAATTTTAAAATAAGCGAGTATAACAGAAAAATATGCTGTAAGAAAGTGGTCATCTAGCCTACACTTAAACATCTTCAGGGACAGAGTTTGTTCTCCTTAAAGTCTACTTTTGCATAGTTCTTATCGTGAGGAAGTTCCTCCTTAGAGCCTAACTCTCCCTTTTGTAACTTTCACCCTTTGGTCTTCTCACTACCATGATGAACTATTCAGAATAGGTCTAATTCTTCCACATGACAACCCTTTAAATCATTAAAGACTGCATTTGAAGCAATTTTCCCTTTCATTTTCTTCTCAGATAAAACAGTTGTATTAATACCAGTGAATAAACATCATTTTAAAAATTATGTATGATTTAAAAAATAATCTTTCTGAGACATCATTAAAAATGAATTATTCTCCCCAAGTACAATGTGGGAACAGTGCCACAAATCTCATGCTTATCTAAGAAAAGACCAGTACAGACAGACCAAGCTCCAGCTAGTCCACCTCTATGTCATAAGTGAGAACAACAAACTGTATTTTGTTCTCTAAACAGTGAATCGGTCACAGAATACGTCTGGGATAATATGAAGTCAACATCTCAAATAAAAACTCCAAAGACGTTAACTATTAAAATCAGCAAAGAAAATGTCACACTGAAACTTTATCTGCTTTTTTTTTTTGGCTTCCCTTCGTGGCATGAGAAAAAGGATTGAGGATTGCTTGTCATATAGTTCCTGGAGCATTATTGCATAGCTTTGTTACGCTTTTTTAAACCAATTTTTTTTAGAGTTTCACAATAATTATAATACAATGATTAGTTTGTTGATAATGACCCTTCCTATATCATTAATGCTAACAATTCAAACAAGTCCACCCATACTCTATGTTATTGTAGACATTTCTCAAGGTTGCAGGTTGAAAATGTATTATACAGTCTGTGCCACAAATGACAAGAAAACTGAAAGACAAGATGTTTCAATTCAAGGGGACCTGGGAGAACAGCACATACACAGGGTACTCACCTTTACCAGTGCTGGCCCAGGCTTTGCTGAAGACACAGTGCTTGTAGGGAGGACAGGAGCTGCAGGGCGTGATGTAGGATGATCAGCAGGAAGAGGAGTTTTCAAGAATTCAGGAAGTGCTGTGGATAGTGAAGTATACTGGCGAAAAAGACAGAAAAGGGAAAGATGAAAATTCTGTTTCTCTGAGAACATATGAAGTTACAGTAAATATAAAGAAGCAAATTATTTTATCTTTTTGAACCCATAATAAAAGGAAATGAGTAAAGAAAAGAAAAATATAATAGTAACATGCTGTGAAACTAGAAAGGTAGTACTATATACTATGCTTACATGTTCTCAGTTCCTTAAGGAAATCTTTACTTCATTACATGGAAAAATTAATTCTAAATAATATCACACTGAATAAATCAAGTATGCTTTTGGAAACATAGTTTTTCTTTCTAGTGTTGAGACCTTGCAATTTATTGAAAAAGATTCCATACTGTAGAAATAGTTATTTTAAAAACAGCTGTCTTCTTGCCTTACAGGTAAAAATAAAATGAGATGATATTTTCAAAGTATTTTGCAAACCTTAAAGTGCTATGTAAATGCAAGTTATTGTATTACTATTAAAATAACCAGAATCAGGTAAACTGATATGACAGAAATCATGCCATTCATTCATCTTTGCACTCCCAGTCTAGCACCTGCAAAATTGTAAGTTCTTGAGGAAAGGCATCAGCAATTCAATAAATATTTGCTGAATGAGTAAAATAATAGTAAATTCTAATGTAAGTTTTATTTTAGACATAATATATACGTAATTCAAATTAAGAAAAAACTCATTTACAATTGAGAAGTCTTTCTGTACATACAAACATGAGCTACATATAAGAAAATAATTGTTGAAGAAACAATAACATTGCTATTATTATTAATGAGGTGGTCAAAATTGTGACCTGTGTTCAGTCCTGTATTAATAAATTAAGATAACATACAGTTTTCTGGGCACTGAACTTTTGTGTAAATCCTGGCTGCTAACACTTTTCCCACTAATAACTGAAAGACAAATTAATATGGCATAACCTACTGAGAGTACCTTACAATTTAAAGCAAATACAAGGACAAAATGTTCTATTGGAGGAAACATGCATATCATATAAAATAAACCCATTTCAGGGAACTGTAGTTATGATTGCTACTTGCAGGCTATAGATTTGTTGTTCAGTCATTTCTGACTCTTGATACCCCCTTTTGGGGTTTTCTTGGCAAAGATACTGGAGTGGTTTGCCATTTTCTTCTCCAGCTCATTTTATAGATGAGGAAACTGAGGCAGACAGCATTTAGTGACTTGCTCAGGATCACACAGCTAGTAAATATTTGAGGACAGACTTAAACTCAAAAAGATGAGCCTTTCTGACTCCAGGCTGGGCACTCTATTCACTACGTCATCTGTCCATACATACATATATGTAAATACAAAATACATTTAAAGTACATAAAAGGAAATTTTAGGGCCTGTGAACCATTAGCAGCTGGGAAGAAAATGTGGTGGCACTTTAAGTTTTGAAGGGACCTACAGATTTTAGGAGAAAAAGGCAAGGAGAAAGTATATTCTAAGAAAGGAGAGACCTGTGCAAAGGTGGGATGGAAACCACATTTGGCAAACAGATGGGATTCTATTTTATCCTAGAGGTAAAAAAAGACACTGGAGATTTCCGTGTCAAGGAAGTCACACGATCATATGTATGCTTAAGAAGCATCTCTTTTACAGTGGTATGGAGGACATATTAAGAAGACGAGAGACTGGAGGCAGAAAGCTCAAGTAGGTGTCTATTGCAATAATTCAGGTCAACAAGGGCGGTGGTCTGGCAAACGGAAAGCAGGCAGTAGATGAAAGAGATCTTATGGAGGTAGAAAGGACAACCTGGCAATAGACTGGATGCGGAGGGAGGTGAGTAAGAGGGGAGATTTGAGGATGCAAGCCTGGGTGAAGGTAAGGGTAACAATGTCCTTGACAGAAACAGGGAAGTTAGGAGGAGAAAATGATGTTTTTGATGTGTTGAGTTACAAATGTCTGTTAAACTAGTAATACCTAACAGTTCAGGAGAAACACTAGTGCTAGAAGGACAGATACACAGATGAAACATGGATCTCTGCATCATCTGCATAGAGATGAAAATGGAATCCATGGAAGCTAACTAAAATACAGGGAGTGTATACAAAGCGCTAGAGGGCCCAGCATAGGGCACTACTGTACAGCCATAGTTAGTGGGTACGTTATAGATGATAATTCAACAGAAGAGACTAAGAAAGAAACATATTTCATCTTAGCCAAAGGTGGAGGGGGGGAATCCCCAGAGAAGATGTGAAGAGATTTGTACAAGGTCACATGTTTGGTAACAATAACTGACTTTATCACAACTAGAGGTAGGTACTGCAGATAATATTCTTTTTGAATTATGTTTTTCTATATGCAACAATCTGTCTTCTTTCCCTCTCCAATCTCCCCTTTCCCACACTGATAAAAAAAGAAAAATAAAAGCCCATGTTACAAATATGCAATATAATCAAGAAAAACAAACTTTTGTATTGGCTATGTCCAAAAAAAATACATCTCTTTCTGCGCTTGAGTTTTACCCCTGTCTATAAGGAAATGGATGGCATGTTTTATCACGAATCCTCTGTTATTATGCTATGTTGGTCATTGTGTTGATCAGTTCCTAATTCTTTCAAAGTTGTTTACCTTTACTATATTGTTGTTAATAAATAAACTGACCACTTGGTTCTTCTGTGCACTCTTCATCAGTCTTCTTGGGTTTCTCTGAAACCATTCTCTTCATAATTTCTTATGGTGCAATCACATTCCATAACATTTATATACCATAACTTGTTTTGAGGCATCCCCTCAGATTCCCATTCATTGTTACTTCCAAAAGAGCTTCAAATATTTTTTTCATCCTTAGTTAAGTTTACTTTGCTTAGAATTAATCCTCCCTCCAATTCCGCATTTTCACTTCTATTTTGCCACTGAGTGAAGTTTATTTTCAGTACCCAACTGCATGATGACAATGAGATTCAAATGTCAGCTGCTTCCCTCGCTCCCTTCTCCTTGGCTGCACACTTGATTATTGACTCACCCTGATTATGTGAGATAAATTTCCCCAGACTTTCTTTCCCTTTCTCCTACTCTAAGCACACTCTACACCTCTCTTTCCATTCTTCTCTTACAACCATTAAGACATAACAGAACCAATCCAAGAATTTGTTATTTAGATACCCTCTAGGACTTCAGAGAGGACCAAGGAAATTAAATTGATTCTGTATCACTTTTTACTGATCCTATTTACAGTTAAATGATTTTGTCCCGTAACTGCCTAAGTCATGGTTCTTTGTCTCGACCTGTAATGAGTTAAGTTTAGAAATCCACTTCTCCTGGTAATCACCATTCTATTCTTGCTTCCAGAAATCTGCTATCCTTGAAGGATGAGGGTGGGTATGAAAGGAGTCTGGTCCTCTACCTCTAACCTTGCAAGTGGACTCAAACAATCAACACTTCTTAGTTACAGAGTTCAAGATACTTCTCTGAGTTAGAGATAACTTGTGATTCCTCATAATAACTTCAGCTCCTGAAAAACTCCATACCATCTTTGAAGGCCTACAAGATGACCTGACCTGGCACATTTCTCCAAGACATGCCATTCATCCCTGAGTCTGCTATTCCTGGCCCACCATCAACAGCCTCAGGATGTGGGTGGGTCCCCTAAGTCAAGAATTCGTCTAAGACAGAAGGGATGATGATAGTGGGTCCCGTGAATGTTGAACCCACTTCTCCTCATGTAACCAGCTATGCTGTCCTCAGCCCCATGATGCTGCCCATCTTACAATCAACAAGACCCTGTTCCTGTCTTTGTTCTGTGCTTCCAAAAAGGTGCCGAGCCTCCTCCGGAGTCTTTTGGCCTAACACGTAGTGGGAGTCTTTGGTTTGTTTACTTATTCTTTCAGTCTTCTTGCCAAGTCTGGATCTGATGTAAGAGCCAGACACTGCTCTCTTCTAGTCCTGTTGCCACCTTCTTGGGGTGCTCAGTGTTCAATCTTAGGGACGAACTGAGGCTGGGGATCTGCAAGCTCTCAGTTCTCCCAAAGTGGTCTGGATCCAGGGCAAAATCTGACTGCCAACTCATGATCTGTGCAGCAGCACAATACTGCTGGACTTGGCCCTTATTGGCCAACTGGGAAGCTTTGCTGATTTAGAGTAAGAGTAGTACAAGCTTCTCTTGGGTCTGTGATTCCTGCACTGGTTGTTTCTCTGCAGGCTTCCATCAAGGCTAGAAGCTAGAACAGAGATTCCACTCTGCTCGTTGGGGATCTGAGGCAAAATGCTGTTTTCTTCTGAGCTTCCTCCATTCTTAGTTGGCTGACCAGTCTTCCATTGCTCCCTACCCAAAAAGTCATCCCTGAACACGTGTTCCCTTTTCAGTTTGTCTCCTTGTGCCAATCCGGGCAAGATAAATGACTCAGAGACTTTTTCCTGGATTTACCCATCAGGATTCAATCTGGCATGTTTTCTAGAACTGTTTGAAAGAGGTTTTTAAAGAGGATTTTCCTGTCCTGCTTCCTGCTACTCTGACATCTTGGTTCTACCCTTTACTCCAGAAATTCTCGTCCACGTTTTATAAATAAGGAAGCTGAAAGCCCACAATATAAACAGTCTGCCTGTACTCACATAACTAGTATTTGCAGTGGGATTTGAACCCAAGTCTTCTTGAAAATGACTCCAGTACTCTCCTCCACTATGCCATATAACCTCTCTTAATCATAACTCACATTTAGATCGTGCTTGAAAGTTTGCAGTATGTTTAGTGTATGTTTTCTTATTCGATCCTCCTCATTGGAAACCTCTCTGCAACACCTAACAGTGTTGACAATCCTCTTCTTTTCTCGGTTTTTGTAACACTGCTTTTTCCTTATTCTCTTATTATTATCTTTTTCTGTCTTTTGCTAGATCATCATTCATATTCTGCTCCATCTATGCGTATACCTCAGGACTCTACTACAAAGTTATCCCTAGTCTTTGTGTTTACCGATCGATTGAGTCTGTCCTGGGTCCCCTCTTCTCTACATATAACCTGTTTCTTGATGACCTTGTCGGCTTCAATCAATCCATCTATGATTTCCAGACTTACATATCCAGTCTCACCTCTCATTCCATAACTCCAGCTTCCTACGAGTCACCTGGATGTACTATAAGTATCTCAAACATCTCCAAATCAGAACCCATTACTTTTCTCCCAAATCATCTTTCTTCCTAACTTTCCTATGGTTATTAAGGGCACTGTCATTCTTCCAGTCACTAAGGTTCTCTATCTCAGAAACATCCTTGACTCTTCAGTCACATTCATCCCCATATGCAACCAGTTGCCCAGTTTTGTCAACTCTACCTCCACAACATATCTTGCATCTACCTTTATCGATTTTACAAATCAATCATCCCAGTTCAGGGTGCTTTTGGACAACTATATCAGTCTCCCTACATTCAGTTTCTTTCCTTTCTACTGCACCCAAAGACACAGGTCTGACCATATCATTCCTCTACTTAATAAGCTTTGAGGGCACTGTTATCTACAGAATAAAATGCAAATTACCCTTTTAGGTAATACAAAATAAAACAAAACCCTTATATCATGCTCCAGCTTGTTTTTCCAAGGCTGATTATACATTATTCACCTTCATGAACTCTATGGTCCAGTTAAACTGGGCTACTTTTAGCTTTTCCCTATATGCCATATTCCGTCTCTATAACTTTGCAAAAGCTGTTTTCCATGCTTAGAATGCGCTCCCTTGCTCATCTCAACCTCTTGCAACCACTAGTTCCTTTTAAGGCTCAGCTTATACACCACTTCTTTTAAGATGCTTTTCTTGATTCCACTGACTAGCAATATATCGTACTTCTCTGCATTTTAAATTTTTATGTGTTTTAGAATGTACAAAACTATCTCAGATCATAGACAGCAGTAACTTTGTGGGGGAAAGTTACCTTCCCAAATTTAAATACATGAAACTATGAACACTATAATTTTTAAAATGTATACATTTTCTCTAGGTGAAAAGTTATTTAATCTTTAGTTTTCATAGTAGATTGACATGTCAAAATTTTACAAACACTAAAATCAAATATTTTTGAACTTTCATAACGTGCTTTACACATTCTACCAATTGGAAGATAGTTTTACAACAATTCAGAATCTTTTCCACATTGACCAGACAAGACAAAAATTTTAAAAAAGCTTCAATTTTCTTTGTATTATTGGATCATATCACTTTTTTTCCTCACCAATTATCTTTCTCAGTATCATTTACTTTAAACTAAATAGTATTTTAAGAGGAAATATTAGAAACATTACTATTTAAACTGACAAAACAAAACAAAAAAAAACATTTATGTTTTTTAAGAAATCCAACTGAAACCTTTATGAACCTTAAAAAAAGATTGAGTTTTCCTTTAGAAATCACTAATAGAATGCTCTACACAGATATGACAAAGGTCTTTTTTATTTATTCCTGAAAACAACCGCAGGAAAAGAAGTGAACACCAGAGAAAATGTCTGGATTAATTAACATTCTGTATATTTCAGGTGTTTGCACATCTCCACTGGAAGAACACGTACCACATTTTCCAAGGAGCAATAATTGGCCTCCAGAAAATGTGCCTTTCTAGTTATATCTTGAGAATCTAAACTTGAAAGGAAAAATCTCCACTCTAAAGATACTTAACAAAATGAAGTTTTAATCTTCATTGTTTCTGTTACCAATCTCCAATGAAATAAAATAAATGAAAGCAAGAATGTAGGTCAAATATAAACTAGATTTTGTGTGTGTTATGTGCACTAAATAAACACCTTTACATAAAATATGGAGATATTTTTCTATAAATTATCACTACTATGAAATGTATCAGAGAGTACTGATTTGTCATTTGTGGTTCTAGTGTCAAACTCTGCACTTAATAAAAGCATGAAAACGAAATTACACACTAATATCCTAAAACATGAAAAAATCCACAGCAAGAGGCACAGAATAGAAAACCAATACTTGATTGATTGCCAATGAGTGTTAATATTTGTTATAAAATTTTCATTTTCTTTTATCAGTTACCTTTGGAAATTCTCCCTATTCATAATACCTCAGAGTCCATTTGCAATTTTCAATGGACAAATTAGTTAGCTCTTAGGTATATCAAAAAGAAATTTTACTTTAAAAAATACACTAAAATATTCTACCCAAAATTATGACACAACAATATAAGTGTTAAGCAAACAAATCTGTAAATAGAATCTCAGAATAGTAATAAAGGATTTAGAAACTTTTCTAAAAGAAATCAATACTACCAGGAAAAAGATTAAAGGAAAAAAAGATGAGAAAGAAATTCAAGTGGAATTGCAGAGAAAAAAAACATAACACATTTAAAGATAAGCATAGACATGAATAAAACCATTGCTGTTTCTAGGATGTTCTAAAACTGGATAGCTGGGTTATGATATAAAATATATAGATATAGATTAGATATAGATAGATCAATATTCAGGACAGACTCTGGGGATATCATAGCAAATGTCTATTCGATTTGGAACAAATTCACTTTACAAAAAGCTTTTCCAAGCTGGCACTCATATAATTCAAAAGAAACTATGAGGAACTCTGTAAGACATGGCAGTAGGCCACCTTGTAAAGTAGGTCCCTCACAGATAATTTGTTTCAAATTAATGTAGCTCATGCTGTGAGAGAATATTATAAATACTGCGACTTAACACCAACAGATTTGTAGTGCATGATTAAAAGATCTCCTAGGAAATATTATCACTAGTCAAATGATAACAGGATACTTTCCATGCTTTGGAAGTTTATCGAAACTTTTTAGATTACTTTACAAATTAGGCCAAGGGCATGGGTTTGAACTAACTGTGGGTTTCACCTTCTTCCCTGGTTTAAGGCTGCATGTTCAACATCAGGCTGTCCCTTTGTAAAGCATTTGCTTTTGGTCATGTGAGAAAATAGGTGCTTGTATCAACAAAAATCCATCACCTTCCTAGGAAAACAAAGTATATGTCTGACTCCTGGTAGTTTCATTTTCACAGGTAAAGGAAAGCATATAAAGAGACAGGATTTTATAAATTAGAAGGGACCTCATTCCTTATATCCATTCTGTCTTCTTCCTGCTGCTGGGGATTCCAAATTCTCCCCACATGTCCAGTGCCAAATATTGTTATTTCGTTCTTCACATTCTTTTGTGTACATCTCCTTTTCTCCACTCATACAGGCACAGCTAGTGCTCAGATCCTCAGTACCTCTATTATACTACCTCTACTACATCACCCTTTCATACTGCCCGGGCACTTCCTTCACTACCATCTACTTGTGTTACTGTAGTTGCTTCCTAACAAATCTTTCTGATACCTCTTCTCCCACTCCCCTGTCCCAATCAATTCAACACACCACTGCCAATAATCTCCTTTGTGCTGAGATATTGTCAAATTATACCCCTTCAGTGATTCTCTACTGCAGGCTAAACAGAGTTCATGCTCTTTAACCAGGCTTTGAAATACTTCCCAGCTGCTGCTATTCATTGTACTTCACAATGATTTCTGTCTATCCACTGGCCAAACCAGGAGACTTCATACTTCTGTTAAGTTATCACTGTTGTTCTCTACGCTTGGAATCCTTTTTCTCTTTCTGTACCACCTTCCCTTGCCTGCTGAAATCCTGACCATCCTTTAAAAGCCCTCGCCCAAAGCCTCTTCCATAAAGCCTTCCTTGATTCCTAAAGTCAGTAATGATCCTCCCTACCTTGAACCACAGTAAAACTTTGTATTTCTCTTCCAGTATTTCTAGCATTTACGTATTACAGTGTATTTGGTTATTTATATGTGTCCCATCTTCCTACTAGACCATAAACTCCATGAAGGCAGGGACTGTATCTAAAAATCTATCTCTGACAGGGCTTTGCACATGATAGGCAACAATATAACTGTGTCTACTTGAATCTCTGGATAAGAATGCATAAATTATTTCACCAAGTTAAGGAAAGGTGTTTGCTACTTTTATAATTCTGCTCCAATAGGTCCTCACTCCTTTTACCTAGAGTACTGCAATAACCATCTAATAGCTCCTCTGCCTCAAGTTTCCTCACTCCAATCCATATTCCACTTAGCTGCTAAAGTAATTTCTCTAAAGCACAGTCTCACCTATGTTACCCAAGGAACTCTGGTAGCTACCTAATATCTCCAAGATCAAATAATCTAGTGTCATTACTTTCCAGCCCTCCTATACCTTACTTTTAAAAAAATTAATTTCAAATTTATTTTCAGTTCTGAATTCTCTTCCTCCCACCTCCCATCAAGAAGGCAAGAAAAACAAAACTTAGCACAAATGTGTACAGTCAAGCAAAACAAATTCTCACAATAGCCATATCCAAAAAATAGAAGAAAAAAAAAAGGAAGAAAAGTACACTTTAGTCTGTACTCTGAACCCACCAACTCTCTATGTGAAGGTGGATAGCACATTATACCATGAGTCCTTTGGAAGTATGGTTGGTCATTGTTTCTCACACCTTATATACATTCATGTACTTGATGATCCAAGTACAGTGACTATCTGCAGTCCCTTTAAGATCATGCTCCATTTCCCATTTCTGTCCACTTTACACTAGTGGGTCCTCCAATACCTGGAATTTTCTACCTTTACACTACTGCTTCATAGTTTCCCTGGCTTCCTTCAAGACCGAGCTCAAATCTCAGGTTCTTCAAGATGTTTTTCTTGGACCTTCAACTGTTAATGCCTTTCCCTTTCAGATTACCTTCATATGCTCTGCCTTTATCTTACATGTACCTAAACATGTATATGTTATATCCTTCATTAATGTGGATCAGTCCCTCAAGTACAGAAAGTATTTTGCCTTTCTTTATATCGCTAGCACTTAGCACAGTGCCTGACACAAAGACATATACTGACTGACTTAGCTCCCACTGTCATAATATTAAAAGTGACTTGAAATGAAAACCATATACTAAACACTTGTTTAGGTCAATAAAACTGGAAAAGCACTATGGAATACTGGATAAAGTGCATGTTGATTGTCAACATACACAAAATCTTTCTTCAAGTTTTGCCTCTGACATGTTAAACATGGTCAACAGTCATTTAACCATACCGTGCCTCAGAAAATTCTCTAGGACTATCAATTGAAGAACAGTTGTGGAGGAATGTCCTCATTTGGAGCTCCCTGTACTGATGAAATCACAATGATGAGATCACCCAAGTCTCCTTTCAGCATCAGAAGTCTCTAACAAATATGTAACAAGCATATCACAGGTTCTAACGGGCAGCATGTATAGCAGAACAAAATCTGCAGACTATAAGACAATAAGATTGGCAAAATTCCAGAACAGTGTCAAAGGGATGATTAATTTAAAAAAAAACCCCAAAAAGAAGCAGTAACCACAGTCAGCATAGCTTCATCAGAAGCAGTCTGTTCTAGACTAACACTCATTTCATTCTTTAACAATTACTAGTCTGGTAGATAGATCAGGAAGATGCTGTTGTTACAGTTTAAATAGATCTTAGCCAGGGACATAACAAAATCTCTCAAGTTATTCTTGTGAAAAAGACAGAAAGATGTGGGCTTCACAATAGTACAGTTAGGTAGATATGGAAGTAGCTGATTAGCTGAACTGGAAAAAGGAGCCATTATTGGGTCAACATTAACTCAGGTTTCCAGTGGCACCTCCTCAGAATCTGCTTTTGGACCTATGCTGTTTAAGATTTTTATCAGTTAACTTGTATTAAAGCACAAAAGGAATGATTATTAAATGTGCAGATGACAGAATCCTGGAAGGGAAATGTAACATACTAGATGAGAATCAAGATTCAAAAAGAGGCATCATGACAGGCTAGAAAATTGAGCTAAATGAAATGAAGTGACATTTTGAATGGATAAACAGAAAATCTTAAATTAAGTTCATTTAAATACACACACATACACACACACACACAAGATGGGGGAGTCATGGCAGATAGCACGTTATTTAGAAAAAAATATGGAAATTTTAGTGGATTGAAAATTCAGTATGTGTCAACTGCATATTATGGAAGTATTACATTCAGCTGTGGATGTCACACTTTAGGGAAGATGTTGATAGTCTGGAAAATGTCTGGAGGATGGTGAACAGTATGATAAAGAGTCATGAATAAATACCATATAGAGATTAGCTGAAGAAGTGTGGATATTTAGCTTGGGAAGAAGACTTAGGGAGGACATGAGAGTTTGTCTTCAAGTATTGCAAATAATGTCACCTGGACAAGGCATTAGACTTAATCTGCTTAGCCAAAGAAAACAAAACTAAAGGCAATGGATTAGCAAAGAGGCAAACATAGAATGGTGTAAAGAGCAACTTGAAGCTGTCCAAAAGTCGAGAGAGCTGACTTTGGTTCCCTCTCGTTGTAAGTCTTCATGTTACATTTTAGGATGACCATTTGTTGGTTACACAATAGATGACCAACAAAGTCCCTCCCAATTGAGATTCTGTGAAACAAATATCTAAGTATATTTGTGTATACACACACACACACAGAGTTCTTAGAGTTCTTTTTTAGTGGTCAACATCAAGGGAGTGGAAACTTAAGAAACAGCTGTCAATCTCCTGGTAAAGGCAGACCCAGCAATAGTTAGGGCTTCCATGGCATGGATGACTATTTAGAATCACACAAATTTTTGTTTTCCTGAGAGCTGCTAAAAATCAAATAAATAAAATCTGACACATCTGATATGTATCCTTCGTCTAGGCTTAGACAACCTGCTTTCCAGCTGTACTTTGATCAGAATGTAAAAGATAAGCAGCTTTATCTTCTAGACCACATGACAAACTCATTTAGAAAAAGATTTTTACTTTCTTAGTTTACATTTTAAAGAAAAAGTGTTATGTGCCATAGTGCTGTCCTCACCGTCAAATAATTAGCCTTGGCGTCTTGTAGACAGAAAGTAGGAGCGACAGGAAGCTCTTCCTAGACATTGCCAATAGTGAGAATTTTTATTCCTATGTTCTGTGGTGCAAGGAATATTAGGTGTTTTAGTGGTTTCTTTCTTTTCTTTTTTTTTTTAATTTTTTTTTTTTGCCCTAGAATGCCTATTACTATGGTATCTATGTATTCCAAAAAAGACATAAGAAGACATCTTCTTGAACTACTGCTACTTCACCCCTCAGCAAAATGTTTCTGAAACTTTTACTGACTTAAAAGGAATTCTTTGACATGGCTTTACTGCTACTTAAAAGACAAAACAAAGGCTAGGAGACAAGGGAAATTAGAAAAATGTTGTGCCAAAGTCATACATCCATATAACTAGAAGTGGCAATTATTTTTAATTGGAGCAGATACGGCCTAGGATGCTTAGGCCATTAAGAAATGTTACAAGCTTTTAAAAACAAGCTAAAATTATAACTGTAACCTGAAGAATGTCAACATACACAAAATACCATATTGGACTAAAGTTAAGAAACCTTTAAGTACTTGCCCCACCATGAAGCTTTATATAAAACCCTAATACAGTATTACTTTTCAAACCTATAATTTCCCTCCCCTTTTTCAGAGATCTTATTATAGGGGTGGTGTGTGCATGTGTGTGTGTGAGTGCGTGTGCGTGCATGCGTGTGTGTGTGTGTGAGAGTGAGAGTGAGAGAGAGAGAGAGAGAGAGAGAGAGAGAGAGAGAGAGAGAGAGAGAGAGAGAGAGAGCGAGCGAGCGAGCGCGCTATGGAAACCTACATTAAGACAAAGGTAGTTGTCTTTTTTTTTGGCCCCCTTTTTTCTGGAGTTTAATTAATTACTGATTAAAAAGATCTGCCATGTGACACTTCTCCCCTCCACTACTTATAGCTCTACCAAATTTCAATGACAGATTTTTTTCATATCAATTGTTTGCAATGCAAACAATTCAAAGAAACCATCAGTACCAGAACCAACTTTGAAAACCCTACAACAATGATTCATCATTTAAGTGTTAAGTAAAGCACATAGAAATTATCTAATGATTAAAATATTAATGTAGACAACATGAATATATTCATGTTCTTTTTTTTGACTGACCACCTGTAAAATAAGGTTTATTGATACTATGTGAATACACACCTAAATCATGTGTCTTGAATGAAATAGAGATGCACCAGTATTCACCGAGCAGAAAGAAAGAACATGGATATCATGCTACTCAAAAAAAAATTTCCTAATGAAGTAATAATACAATGTGTTGCAAAACTGCTTTTTAATTTTAAAAGGGACATGGGACCTTATGTGCACTATTTTGGCAAAGAATATACCATACTTATTTTTTTTTTTAAAACATACATATTAATGTTTTATCTCAAGTACCACTGGAACTCACTGGGTAGGACTGACTCTGGATAAAGTTCTTCATGCAAAATTAGTCTGAGATAAAGTTTCATCTTAATACTAGAAAATGGAAGATGTAGCCAATGAAAATACAGAGAGGAGCAGAACACCAATCTCCTTCTGAGGTGTGAATTGTTATGAGGTCATTTTCTAAATGGCTGAATTGATGAAGAATTAATTTTCTTACTAAAAAATGACAGACTCCTATTTGATAATTCATTCCTCTTTGATAACCTGATCTGATAACCTGATTCAACTGGCAAAATAAAAGGATGCACCCAGAGGGATAAATAACACAACTGTTAATAAGTTTTAAACTTTATTTACTTGCATACTTGACATTCTGTTTTGGACATGTTCTTATAGCTCAAAATGAGGGACAACAAACATGGTGACTCCGCCCTGCACTCCCTTTGGCTTCATCTGTTTCTCAAAAACATTAGTCTTTTCCTCTGCTTCCTCCCTCTCCAGCTTCCAGTGCAAGAAGGTCATTCTCTAAAGCAAATCTGTATTAAAGACCCTTGGATCACAGCTACTGTCATACCTCTTACTAAACTGAAGCTAACGGGGAGTTTCTAGTCTTAAGTGAATGAAGAGTACAAGAGCTGATCTTTTTTTCCTTCAGCTTCTTATCTACAGGGTCCCCAGTCATATTTTTATTCTCTGCATCTCTCTTAGGTTGTACCTGATGAACAATTATTGACAGATTAAATGGGAAGACTCCGTAGTAGATGTTCTGGTGGCTTTGACTTCAAAAATCATACCTGAGTTGGAGTGTTTGTGGTGGCAGGAGATGGTGATTCACTGATTTTTGGCTCACTTGGGGATGCTGCTGAACCCTGAGACTCCTGGCTGGCTGGCTGGTCTGGAGACAAAGCATCACTGCTGTCTTCATCAAATGAGAAATCACCCTGAGTATGGGGATAGTCTTCTTGCCCAACTCCTACAGGAAGAAATCATTTTAGTGTCCTCAGGTATGAAAAGCTAAGTTATCTAATGAAAAAGATGAAAGGTGGAACTTTCACTTCCAAAGATAGTTTAAAAAATATTTTAAAAAACAGATGTGCTTACTTTAGGTTTGGGTCATTCAAACTAGTCACTCTGAGTGACTAGTCTATGAAATCACACTCTTTTGGCATTAGTTATTAGAACTTACAGTGATGTTTAACTTACTTTTAAAGATTTGGCCACAGGATCATTTTAAATGATTATGCAAAAAATAGTAACGTGTTCCTTGATTTTAGGAAATGTGGCATTTTATAAATGAAGTTTATATTAAATAGCTAAATAAATAATAATAACTTCTTCATTATTTTCCTCACACTCATTAAAAAATTCTCCACCAAAAACCAATGATGCCTCTTTGTGCTCTAGTAATGCAATTTGTGAGGGCTCTTTTTCCTTTAATAGTCATCTGCTGTTCAGATTCCTTCATGTACTACACCAAAAAAGCTTTTATCTTTTTAAAAAAGTAAATGGGTAATCTGTGAAAACATAAAAAAATGAAACTCAATGAAGACAGAATAAATCTAATGCATAAAGTATTTACTGTGAACATCGGATAGAGCATGAGAGTTCAGGAGTCTGGAAGATCTGAATTCAAAGTCAGCCCCAGACACTCACTAGATCTGTGTGTGACCTGAGCAAGTCACTTACCCTTTGTTTGCCTCAATTTCCTTATCTGTAAAATGAGGATGGTATTAACAGCACATACCTCTCAGTGCTATTGCAAGAATCAAATGAGATAACACTTGTAAAAGCACTTAGCAAATGTCTGGCACTCAATAAGTGCTGTATAAATGTTATTATTCTTAACAACACATGGCTGCTTGCACTTCTTGCATAACATGAAAGGAACTCAGTTTGTACCAATGATTAAATAGAGGCTATCTTGTGATAACGCAGAGGAAAAAAGTAATGACTTGAAATGTTAGTGGAGAGACAGCCAATGAAATGAAAATGACATCTTATTGGCTTTGGATTTTAAGTTTTTTTAAAAGCTTTTTAATGGCCCTAGAGCAGTAAAGATTTTCAGTCTTGCCTATGATTGCTTCCTTAACACAGGAATCGACAGGAAGGATGTTCTTTTCCACTAGTTCCATTGGACCGGGTCGTTGAGCAATCTTCTCATTCAGATCATCTGCCAGCCGAGCTCTCTTCAGTTTCATCTGTGTAGCCTGCAGGGATGGCTCTGCAAATGTTTCTAAAACAGGAAGGATAACTTTGATCAGTATTTAACAAACTATTACTATCTTATGATATAACTTCTGACCATTCTATTTAACTTAAATCTTATTTTTACAGGTTGTCAATATATTTATGGGGATGACAGCTGTTTAGTTATTGATAACTATAAAGTTTTACATATTTGAATATATTTTATATGTAACTGCCTCTAAAACCTCAAATTAACATGAACTTGAATTTTTATAAAGCTACCTACTGATCATTGATCATGGGAAGTCAAGATTCATATTCTTGGTTGCTTTAAGAAAGAGTAGGTATATAGAGTTAATCAGTTTTCTAAGCTATTCCATATGGGTGATGTGTAACAAGCATAGCTTGAAAGAAATGGAGCCTCAACTTACTCAAATGACATGAAAAGGAGCCCCTAGTTTTCTCGTTTTTCTCCTTTGGAACATAATTTTGATATGGCAGACACTTTGTTTTTAGTTTACTTGAAAATTATGACACTCAGATGGATTGCAATATACATGATGAATATGAATGAATATGGGACAGCTATCATTTTACAGTTACTAGTCAATCCTCAATGATTCAGAAAAGGATAATGTGACATTTATCTGGGGTTTTTATTCTTCCTCTCTGTCTGTGACTGCTTTTGATTCTAAGCATATCTAAAGAGTTGGACAGAAAGAAAGGAGATGAAACTTAACCCATATTTGTTTCTGACTGTTCCTGAATCACACATCTAAAATGAATGGTTCAGATGTCCTTCTGAACTTAGTTAGAGCAACAAGAACACTTTGTGTTTCTCACAGATATTTGTACTATAGAATAATTATGGTACAACCCAGAGCTACACTTGTAATGTTAGAAAGTCATTTACCGTAATATTAATTTTCCCACTTGAAAATACAAAAGCACTAATATATTTGTTACTTAATTTTTGCTCTTTCAATTTCCTATTGCTTATTTGTACTTCCTATCAAAATTTTGTCATGTCATCAATGTAGAATTCATTATAATATCTGCTTACTCAAAATTCAAAGTTGAATGCTGTCTGTCTTTTTAAGAAATCCTGGAAGACCATACATAGCAAGGGCAGAAAAACTGAAATGAACTACACTGCCTTATGGGTGACTTAAAACGCTTATTATTATTAGGATGGGAGGTGGGAGAACAATGGCAGCCAACCCTCCTTTTTATCAGTGTCTTCCTAATATTCCCTTTGTCCAGATGTTAGAAATATTTCTTCAAGTACACTGTGTTTCTCTAAACTTGTAATTTTCAAATAGAAGCTAATAATGTCAAAGAAAAATATTGACTTTTCCTTTAATGCTGCTGCAGGACAAATACTCTATGATTCCTTATAGATTTTATACTCCTAAAATAGAATACATCTTCACTTAAGGGTACTACAATTCATAATCTTGTTTGCTAAAAGTTTATCTAAAAATAGCTTCATTCACATTCATCATGAATACTGCAGTCCATCTGAGTATCATAATTTTCAAGGAAACCAAAAACAAAGTGCCTGTCATCAAAACAGGGCTTGTTTTCTTCTGCTATATGATTAAAAAGTTATAAATCATAATCTGAGAATGAAAACCTTCCTCAAACTGTTAATGGTTAATACTCCAAGAATGACAGAAAACAAAAAATCAATGATTCTTGTCAGTGCCTAATGCCAGAACTATGGGTTTCACAAGAGCCTGTGGCATTTGTTTATAGGTTCCCCAGCTAGTTAATTATGATTTGCCAGTCAGGTTTCAAGAGTCTGAAGCTGCTTACATGGACCCTCTTTCCCAAGACTTATGAACATTTTACCTAGGGAAAGTGAAAAATAGATCTTATTCTACAAAATGTTGATGATTCCAGCTTATTTTATGACTAGTTTCATGGCCCAAAGGTCCCATATGAGAATAAAGAGCAAAGCTTAGGATAACTGGTTGTATTGGGAGGAATGCTTTCTTCTCCTTCTTTATAGTTACTTCATCTATAGCCATGTGTGATTCTGGAAGTCTTCAATAGTGTTTGTAAGAAGAGACAGGGTGGTCTAGCCTTCAAAAAGGCTTTTCAAGTACTTTCGACAGTGTAATAATAGGTATACCTGCAGTACCAGTGGTAGGATTAGTTGATCTTTTTTGGTTTTTTTTTTGGAATACTAACAATAGAAATTGACGGGTCTTTTGCTTCTAAATTTGTAGCTCTCAGAGTTGCTAAAATGAAAATTAATGGTGTAATTTATCTCTTTTTCATTAAGAAATCAAGTTATCTACCTAAAACCATCAGCAAGCATTATGTGCAATGGGGACAAGTTAGATGCATTTCCAATAAGATCAGGAGTGAAATAAGGTTTTCTATTATCACCACTGTTATTCAATGATCTTAGAAATGCTAGCTGTAGCAATAAGAGAAGAAAAAAGAAACTGAAGGAATTAGAATAGGCTAAGAAGAAACTAAGTTATCACTCTTTGCAGATGATATGATAATATACTTAGAGAATCCCAGAGAAACAAGTAAAAAACTACTTGAAATAATAAACAACTTTGGCAAAGTTGCAGGTTACAAAATAAACCCAGATAAATAATCTGCATTTCTATATATTACTAACAAAGTCCAACAGCAAGAGATAGAAAGAGAAATCCCATTTAAAGCTATAGTAGACACCATGAAATATCTGGGAGTTTACCTACCTACAAACCCAGGGTCTGTATGAACACAAATTACAAAACACCTTTCACACAAAGTCAGATCTAAGTTAAGTGGAAAAACATCAGTTGCTCGTGGATAGGCCAAGCTAATATAATAAAAATGACAATTCTACTTAAATAAATTTACTTATTCAGTGCCATACCAATCAAACTACCAGATAATTATTTTCTAGAGCTAGAAAAAATAATATTAAAGGTCCAGAATATCAAGAGAACTAATGAAAAGAAATGCTAGGGAAGGTGGCCTAGCCCTACCAGATCTCAAATTGTATTATAAACCAGTAATCATCAAAACCACTTGGTAATGGCTGAGAAACAGAGGAGTAGACCAGTGGAACAGGTTAGGTACTCAAGACACAGTAGTCAATGAATATAGCAATCTACTGTTTGATAAACCCAAGGACCCCACCTTCTGGGATAAGAACTCACTATTTGACAAAAATTACTGGGAAAACTGGATAACAGTGGAAACTGGGCATAGATCAAAGCCTAATACAGTACACAAGAATAAAGTCCAAATGGATACATTATCTAGGTATAAAGACTGATACTATAAACAAATTAGGGGAACAAGGAACAGTGTATTTGTCAGATTTATGGAGAATGGAGACATTTATGACCAAAACAAGAGAGAGAGAACATTATGAAATGCAAAATGGGTAATTCTGATTATATTAAATTGAAAAGTTTTTGCACAAACAAACCCAATGCAACCAAGATTAGGAGAAAACTGGGAAAGAATTTTTGCAACTACTGTTCCATAAGAAAGGCCTGATTTCTAAAATAGATAGAGAACTGAGTCAAATGTACAAGAATACAAGTCATTCCCCAATTGATGGTCAAAGGACATGAAGAGAGAGGTCTCAGAGGAAGAAATTAAAGCTATCTAAAATCATATGAAAAAATGCTCTAAATCACTATTGATTAGAGAGTTGCATATCAAAACAACTCTGAGATACATCACACCTATCAGATTGGCTAACATGACAAAACAGGAAGATGATAAATGCTGGAGAAGATATGGGAGAGATAGAACGCTAATTCATTGCTGATGGAGCTGTGAGATGATCCAATCACTCTGGAGAGCTATTTGGAACTATGTCCAAAGGGCTACAAAAATGTGCATACCCTTTGACCCAGCAATATCGCTTCTGGGACTCTATCCCAAAGAGATCTTGGAAATGGAAAAGGGTCCCACATATACAAAAATATTTATAGCAGCTCTCTTTGTGGTGGCCAAAAACTGGCAATCAAGGGGATGCCCATCAATTGGGGAATGGCTGAACAAGTTGCAGTATATGAATGTAATGGAATACTATTGTGCTATGAGAAATGATGAACAGGAAGACTTCAGAGAGGCCTGGAAGGAGTTATATGAACTGATGCTGAGTGAAAGGGGTAGAACCAGGAAAACTTTGTACACAGCAACAACCATAGCGTGCAAGGAATTTTTCTGGTAGACTTAGTACTTCATTGAAATACATGGACTTAAAAAATTTCCAATGGACTCTTGAGGCAAAACGCCTTCCGCATCCAGAGAAAGAACTAAGGAACTGGATCGCAGAATGAAGCAGACCATTTTCTTTTGTATTATGTTTTGTTTTGCTTTATGGTTTCTCCCATTCATTTTAATTCTTCTATGCAACATGTATTTAATAGGAAAGTACATGTAGAACCTATATAAGATTGTATGCTGTCTCAGGGAGGGAGAAGGGAGGAAGGGGGTAAAAATCTAAGATATATGGAAGTTATTGTCAAACACTGAAAACAAATAAAATAATTTAATTAAAAAATTTAAAAAAAAGAAAAAACAAAAGAGAAATTAAGTTATCAGAGATGGCCCTTACCTTCCAAAATGTGCATTCTGACAAGTTCAGAACGATCTGGTCGACTACGTATCTTGTGCTTCAGAAAATTTTCAGTCTTTAAAAAGAAAGAAAAAGGTCTAGTTCCACTCTATTATAAAACAGATTTTGAGCTTTTCTGGCACATTTATATTAACTCCACTCTTCTATTATATTGATGCATATGAGAAGAAAAGGAGAAAGTATGAAGTATCACATTATATATAAGTTTAAATACTGTTATTTTAGGCATAGGTACTATAACTGGAAGAAGAGATAAAGGAATAGCTATGATGGGGTGCTAACGTGCTAAAAGGCCCTGGATGTTTCCATGTGGTCCAGGTGTTTGGCCTTTCCCAGTTAAAATCTTCCATAGTGGCTCTCACTGTCTGCACCTGGCCCCACCCTAGACTATCGCTCCTTAATCCCATCTAGACCCCTTTCTCTGCTTCCTCTGGCTCCTTTACCTCCCAGTCACCCCATGCTATTGGCCATACTATAAAAAAAGTTAGTCTCCTCTATGAAACTGCTCAGATTCCTTAAGAGTGTAGCCAAATACGAGCCTCACAAATAGAGCTGGTTCTATTGGAGAAACAATAAACCTTGTCTCTGACTGAAAGAAGGCTTGAGTAGAATTCTTTCGAAGCAGACCTGTCTTTTGCCCTTGTATTTCAGGGTTCCCAGCACACTCAGACCACAAAATTTAATCCTGTATCTTCATAAAATGTTCTTTAATACGAAAAGATATGCTTTGGGATAATAAGTCAACAAAAAGGGCTAAGAAACCTGTGTAATGAGAAATTTTGTAACATGTTTAATATAATTTCATTTCATATTTTTTTATATGCATGAAATTATTTTTCTTTAACTTAATGCAAAGAATATACAGATTTAAGATTTTTTTGCCCTTCAATTAGAATATAACGGCAAACTCCCAGAAATCTTGAAAACGTTCTCAGGAGTCAAGATTTTTTTTAAGTCTTCCCCAAATATTTATGTAAATGATATGTAAGTCCCAAGAGGTCCATAGGGATGGGACATAGATAGAAGCAAATTACTTTTCTAAAGTAAAAATTATCAACCATGATATTTATTAATTATTATGCTATAAAGGAGCTAGATTTGAAATTTGAATACTAAACACAACTTTGTATTAAGTCTAATGTTGTCCTTCATTCAGCCTGATTCTACCACTCATGGTTCAGAGATATAGGTAATGTAACTTCTGTTAGAAAAGTCCTTTGTGGGTCTGTGAGTGGGTGTGAGAATATATCATTTGTATAGGAAGGAAGATGGAAGATTCCCCTCCCCCACAACATGTCTTCAAAAAATGTACTGCTATGCCCTGCAGACCAGGAAGAAGAAATAGGCCAATTCTGTACTGAAAGTACATTACTAGGTTGCTTGTTTTTTAAAGTTGGCTGTCATTAATTTTTCACAAATCTTTAAAATATAACTGTCACAGGATATTATTATTTTATGTTCAATACTTTAAAATCTCAGATTCTAGCAATATGTCCACTTCCTGTCTGCAGGTACTTTGGAATACCCAGAAGTAGAACATTTTGATTATTTCTTACTCTGGCTCGTTCTAAGCTTTTTATCTGCTCATGGAATGCCGCTGGACTCTTTAATGCTGTGAAGAGAAAATAAATCATTGTTTAAACAGGAAATGATTTTCTTCACATTGGTACAGGGAATTAGTATTTTAAAAATTAAATCTTATAAACCATTATACGTTGATGTTTCTTATTTGACTTGTTCTTGTCTAAATAATATAAGTTATTTACTGAGTTATTTAAGGAGTTAGTTCATTGACAAATTTTAACTCTTGCAGGTTGAGATGAGTATTTTTCAAGGATTATTTTTTTTAATTTACCATGTACTTAATATTTGCTTGAGTTGATTACATGTATCAAGTAATATATGTATGCATATGTTAAGAAGCAAAAAATGGCAAAGTTAGGGTTCTAGCCAACATACTAGACAAATTCAGATGATTCACGTTAGCACTGTGAGAATTTTTTTGGCTATTATTGCTTTTCTTTATTCTATAAATGTTATGACCTACACTAATAGAGTGCTAGGATCAAAGGATCACACATTGCCACTTCAAAGGTAACTTACAAGTCAAACTAGTTCTATACATTCATTTTACATGTGGGGAAACTAAGATCAGAAAAATCAGGAAAACTTGCCAAATGTCACTAAAGTGCAAAGTGATGAAACTAGAAATCTAATCCAAATCTTCGGAATCCAAATGGTTGTATGGAATAAAGTGCAGAGTACTCAAGAATTCCAAAAGCTCCATGACATAAGTCTGAGCCTAAACAGAGAGACTATTAAACTCCTTCAAAAAGACAGCTACTCACATGTCCGATAAGTGACTTTTTAACTGGAATATCAACTTAGTGAACATCACCAATTCACTATCCCTAATGATGCAAAGGAGTATTTATCAAAATAGTATATATTTTGGATTCAAATTAGTGGTTTCTTCTATATTTTTGCTTTTCTGTAGAATATCTACAACCATGCACACATAACACATTTATCACTATAGATTGTTGTACTTGAAGCATATGACTGGTCTTACGTGGGCTGAGCTTTCACCTCCAGGCCTGGACTGGTCAGCTCTTGAAAACTCTAGTGTTATTTTGAGCCCTGATGCTTGGGACTCTGCAAAAAGGCTCATATGAACCAAACCCAGTATGTGTGTCAGGTCTGATCTGTGCCCAACTCCCAAAAGCAAGTTTGGGCAAGTGACAGCTTGAACATCATAGTCAATTCATTTGCATATTCCTGCCTGATTGGCTGACAGGCAAGCTTGTTGTAGTGATGTGGCTATGACGATTATCAAACCAGTTTTTGTCTTTCTCACAAGGCAAGAAATAAAGAATTTTTCATCAAATGGAGAGAAAAATTATTTCATATATACAACCAAATATAGATCACTCTCAATGACAGAAAAATTTGGGGAAAATTAATTCATTTAATTATACCCTTCTTCCTCAAAATCTTTAGGTTGGAAATGAAATTGCTTTTCAGAAAGGGTTAATTTATAAGAAATATATACATAATTAAAACTTTTCATAAGGAAATGAAAGATTAGAATTTTAAAATATAAAAAATTATACTCGTTCTCTAAAAACCTTCAAAAAGAATACAATCTGGCGCATACCACAAAAATTTTTAAATTTGCATTTCCATAAGTTAGGCACATTTGGTTATATAAACCATGCAACTGCAACAGAAATATATCACTTTAATGACATTATGAACATAAATTTAGGATTTTATACTTGGCTTACTTGAACACATCTAGGTAAGCACAAGACCTTTACATAACATAGAGTTCCTCTAACAGGAAAATAATCTTTTCAACCACTGTGTAAAAGAAAAACTAAATTCATTAGACATTATCTCTTGAAGATTTGCAGTCATTTTCTATAAGAAAATTCAAATCAGTCTTTTAAATATTTGTGCATACATCTGAGTGAGTTGCTTGGGGCACTATGATAAAGTCACAAGCAATACTTGAACCCAACTCTTTATCCATGACATCATGCTTCCTCTCAGTAGGAATTACCAAAAATGAAATCATGGGTCTGGAGTAAAATCACACCATGCGGCAGTGCCCTCCTATTCCCTGGCAAATCTCCCCACCAATACTTTCTCAAGATGGGAATTTTTGACCCCTAAAAATTCCACTTATGAATTAACTTTGCATTAAAATGGTTATCATCAAAAATTCAGTTATTATAAATTATCTTCTTAGACAAATTCATTTTGACAGCTCTTGTTACAAGTCTAAATTTTAAGTGACTCTTATAAAATAGGTCTTACGTGGCATGATGCCCTGGTCCACTAACTGTTCTCTTGTCCTTCGTTGCTGTAGCCTCAGTTGTAATACTAGAAAAAGAAAAAAAATAATTAATTTACATGAGATTTCAAGGGCCAACGCAATAAATTCTGGAAAGATACAGTTAAGTTCTATAGTTAAGTTTTTGTAATTGTCAAGTAAATAGTTACATTTGGTCATTTACTTAGACAGAATAAAACTAACTTGTGGTCTTAGTGCCTGACACATAGGAGGTGCTTATTTTTTAAAAATGAACTATGAAGTTAATTCACTGTAATTTCTATAATCAAAAGTCTACATAGCATTCTCCACTGAAATTCTAAATTATCCTAGTTTTTAACTATTAAATTTGTTGTTTAAAGATCATATATAGTAAAGAAGAGTTTATAAATTTAAGTTAAGATTTGGGAACACAAAAGTTTCAATTCTTAGAAACAGAAAAATTCCTTCAAATTACTATTTAATGAAAAAAACTTTTCTTAAAGAAAAATTAACTTAATTTTGTATTCTTTTCCCTAGCATGAACAAATTAATATTCTCTTTAAATAAAGAATAAGAATGCACAATAAGAATAACACTGATAGCCCTGTGCACTTTCAGAAATACTAGAACCTCCAAAATATAAACTGAATTCTTAGTCTAAAGTCTAATTATTGTTACAAAGAAATAACAATACCACATTCCACTCTGGAATCTGTGAAAATGTTTTATCATTTTTGCCTAAGATGTGAAACCTTGAGAGCTGGTTGAGAATATTAAGGATGTTGTTAAATGAAGAAATCAATTTTGTTTAATAAGACTCCAAATATTCTGTTAAAAACTCCAGTCAACATCAAATATGGCTTTAATACAAAATGTATAAATTCTGAGACATACACATTATGAATTTGGCTGTTAAGCAACTATTTTACTGTTTCAAAACATTTTTATTTCAAGAAGAAAACATGAGCTACTTATAAAAGATTTTTTTTATAATTTATATGCAAATTCAAATAAATCTTAGTATTAATTTAAGATGCTGATTCATAATCTTGAGTTATAACTGAAACAGGGATCATTGAGGTCAATAAAGAACTTTTAAAGAATCTTAAAAAATATTCCCTGACCTTCTCAAGCTAGGTTTTCATGGCCAGATCTTCCCCCAACTATCACAACACAGAGGACATGTCCTCTTACAAGTGATAAATCTATGAAGACATACCAGATGAATGACCCCCAATTTATAGGAGCAGCCACTCCTCCTCTCTATGTAGTTTAGGGCAGGGAGCACAAATGAGGATTAATGCAGAGCAGAATGGCTAAATGGCCATTTTGTTATGATCATTACATATAAATGTGATGGTTTTTAAAATACTAGTTAATATCTGTTTAAGTTCCCTTTCAAGTCTCAGTATAACAGAATGAGCATTGATGGTGGAATCAGAGAATCTGGCTTGAAATTCTGGCTGATATTTATTTTCTGAATATCCCTTTACCAGTCACTTGACCTCCCTGGGTCTTAGTTTCCTTTTATGCAAAATGGGGAAGCTGGATCTGATGACCTTTGACTGATTGATTGACTGATATCTAGTTTAGGGTAATAAAAAACACTTGGTCACTGATATGACAGGCCAAAGAAAATCCTACTAGGTTATATTTATTGAAACATTCTTTTCACATTAAAATGTTTTGGGATACTTTGGATTGATAGTGTTCCAACATGAAGATCTCTCTCATGATAACTTTTGGACTTATTAGGGATAATATGTTCCCACTGTACTTTACTGGGAACAAAAATAATCTCAGGAAACGACCTGTAGAAGTGATGGCACCAAAATGGCTGTATCTTTTAGCATTTGACTATGAAAGACAAAGTAATACTTTTCAGAATTTAAGAGGCAATATCCAACAAAAGAGGAATTATGAAAGGAAAAGGGAAGGAGGGGAGACTAATCCCTTCAGAAACATGACAGTCGAAGACTGCTAGGAACTTCTGACCTCTGTCTTGCTGCTACTTCTATGTCTTAAGAAGAACAAAATCAAGAAAGAGAAGCGATAAAGAAAAAATGCTTTTCAAAAAAGCCCTGTTGTGATAAAAACCTGATCTAAATGGAAGTGTTCCAGTGATTGCACATACATGGAACCTGAGAGGTGATGTTCTTCTGATGATTTGGTTTGCAAATACTGGCCATATTACCCTAACTGAAAAAAGATCACAGATTGTACAGTGGTCATTTTAGCTACCCTTCATGTCATCAGATATAAACACTGTCATTTTATATTTGAAACCAAACTATAAATGTTGATATATTCATGAATCTATTATTAAGAAAAATCAACATGGGATTTTTTACTACCATTCAATTTTTACATCCTACTTTCTGGCTACTACGTTCTAAGACAAAAATGTTCCATATTTTACTATAGGTAGATGTAGTTTTGTCTGGAGATAGAGAAGTGATTTTTACATTAAATTTATCATTACTTAAATATTTTCTCTAAGCAAAAGTAGACACATTATCTTGCAAACAATATTACTCAAAATAACAATTATTTTACTATCAATTCCCTGACATGTCCATTCATTTAACCAAAAATTTTTGAATATCTTCTATGTACAAATAAAGCATTGTGCGATGTAATGAGGGGCCAACAAAGAGGAGAAGCAGAGCAGACAGACTGTGACATACGATAATTATAAATAGAATGTAAGTGAAGGCATTAGGAAGAGCACAATTCTAAGAGGCAAATTCATAAACAACCACGAAAACTTTGTGTGACTTTTTGTTACTGGCTGTTAAATTCTCCATTTATGTCCACATACTGAAAACATTACCAGCAGAATCAAATTAGACAATAAGGACAAATAATATTATATCAACATGGGGTAAGAAAGACATGAAACAGTGCAGTACTGACATCTTCATGCTTCACTTTCACTCTGGCTTTACACAGGATTTGCATTATCAGAAAATCTTATCAATAGAAAATACTGCACAGAACATATTCTTTGTACAAATAAACACACCTGGTCATCACCTCAATAAAAATTCCAGAAAAACTGTTAATTTCCAGACAAAGGACTTTGACTGAAGGAGCTAAAGTTCTACCTACTGTAATGTGCTTATCAGAAATCACTTTTCCTTATCTGGCCTGAATCCGGACAATGTGATTTTATACAGGCACTATCACGTTAACCACTACTGCAAATACAGTTTTCTTTACCACTAATTTATCTTAAGTTTATAGAGTCTCTCTTTCTTGATGAAACGTATGTAAAAATGTTATGTTCTTTAATTACAAAATTCAGAAGATAAGTATTTTTTATATTTCTAAAGAAATGTGGGCTTGTGAGTACACAAACACAAATTCCCCAATCAGAAAAATATTTAATTACTAAATCTTATTTCAATGTTTTTATAATCTCCTAATATTAAGCATCCCACAATTGAGAAATTGGAAAGCTGTTAAAAGAAAACAAAAAAACCCCCAACAAAATCTAATCCTCACAGGGAGGTTAAAATAAAAAAGCAGAAGTACTTGTACAAGTACAGTACTTATAATGGCACTGTGTTACCTGAACTACTTCATATCTGCTCTGTAGCACAAAACTGGTGTTTTAACATCTACTTTCATTTAGAAATACTCTGACTTTTGTTCAAATGCTGACATTTAAGTAATTAAAGTTTCCCTTTAATTATTTTTGTAATGGTTTGCTTGGTTCCTCTTATCTTTGTTATTGATTACATTTTCTATTTTATACATGCTTCAAGGAACTGGGGAAAAAAAATTAATGCAAGGTGTATCATAGTGAAAAGATTTTTAGATATAGGGTACTGGATCTAAATACCTGTTGTTACTAAAAGGAATTGCCAGGAGAGTAAACTCCTATCAATGTATCTTATAATATTGAGAACGGCTTAGAATACTGAAAAGGGTTAAGTGACTTGCCCATGGTCATATAGCCAATCAGAGGTACCAGGGGTAAGAACTGAACCCAAGCTTCCCCAGTTTCAAGATCAGTGTTCCTATTCAACTACGTCATGTTTCCTCTCTGTAACTTAAAAAAAATTTTTTAAAAAGATTGTTATGTTTATATTTTTGTACACACTGCAGTTAACTTTTGTGTTGTGTTATCCAAAGAGAAATTAGTATTATTTTAGATACAAAGCAAAAGAACTAAGCTAATACGGCTTGATCATTTTATAAGTATTACATTAAAATTAGTTTCAAATGCTTCTCGGATATGACCCCAAAAACCATTTCATTGTAAGTAGAAAACATTATATGGCACCTTAAGTATATAAGTATATAAGTATAAGTATATAGAACAGTTTAGTATAAATTTAGCAAGTCTGAACAAAACACAGTTTCTTGCCTGAGGAATTTACAAGGACACATGTGAAAAAAACAAGTTAGAAGTGATATTTGCAAATAGAACACATGGCATATCGCCATGTTAGCTGGAAATAAACAGATTAACCAGAAATTATTCTTTTTTGGGTAGTGGTGGTTATTTCCAGTCTAAAGGCTAACAGGAGGAAACAAAGTGCTAATGAGTAGCTGGACTTTGCTTAGAATAAAATGTGGAAATACGAGTGGGTGAAAAGACAAAGAGAGCTATTGGCAGACACTTAACAGATCACAGGCAGCAACAGAGTTACAGAAACAAAGAATGTTTTAAAAGAATTAGTTGAAAGAAATAAAGGCATATATTAAGGCAAAAAACAAGGTAAAGGAAATAAGAAAATAACCCTCACAAGAAATTATTCTCAAGACACAAGAGTAGTCAAGGTTAGAAGGAAGTATCTGAGATTTAAAAAAAAGAAAAGCTAGCCCCAGAGTAACATAGTAAGAAGTAGCAGGGTTTGGGTAAGAACTTGGTATGTAGTATTCAAATATCATTATGTAGTCAACTTAAACCTATAAAAACAAGGAAATTCAGAAAAGCTAATATCCTCAAGTTACCCTTTGTGTTTGGACACCAGAGTAAAGATTTGGCCTCAAAACTGCCACGATAATTTAGCTCTGATTTGAGAATGTTGTTATCAGTTAAAGTCAAGTTACCTGGTAGAACTTGTTTAATAAAAAAGTAAAACTTAATATAAACAAGATTAAGGTGGGGAGAGCAAATGGTTGATCAAGACCTAACAGAAACCCTTTGAGTTTTAGACTGTAACTGAAAAGATACTTGAAAAAAGGTTGAGAAACTTGGGTAACCCTATTAGCAATGTTTCTGACTATCAATAATATTTGCTGTGATAGATTTCACCCTTAAAATATTTATTTGGTTTCTTTAAATAGTTCTAAAGTTCTTCATTCACAGGTGTAAATACTTTCCAAGTGGTCCCTGTAACAAAGCAAGTTTCTCTCTGAAGCCGTTTCAGTTTGGGTACCATGGGAAAAGCAAAGGACAAGAAGTGAGAGGATTTGGAAAGAAATCTTTAGTCAAGTTACTTAATCACACTGGGTCTTCAATTTCTTATTCTGTAAAGTAGGGGAGTGGGATTAGATGACACCTAAGGTCCCTTAAAGCTCTAAATTATGGTATCTGACTTACAACTTTACTAGCTTAGTCTACATCTCTATTTTATATTCTGAATTTTGTGAGAACTTTGAATTTAAACCTCTACAACGGCTCTACATGGCATGGAGAGTGATCTTGGGTTCTCAAAGATGATGCCAATGGATTATAAGCTCTACTTGTAGAGTCAATGGAGTATGTAGAGTATATAGGTTCTACCATGCTGGAAAAATTTCTCATGTGACCCTGACAACAGATAGCTTCTATTTCCTAACAACCTAACTACATATGAAAACTCATCTCTAGTACGCTGACCATTTCATGATGATTTTTTTCTGACCATAGCAACCTATGCAACAAAGAAAAATACAAAACAGTCTTTAGTCCTGGGCTTCTCAGTCTTTCTGCTTCTCCAGTTATGATGGAAGAATGGGAGAAAAGGGGGCAGAAAGTATTAAGAATAGCAGTTTGATCAGTTGCTTGTGGGTAGGTCTGAGCCAATATAATGAAAATGACAATTCTACCTAAACTAATTTAACTTATTCAGTGCCATACCAATCAAACTATCAGATAATTATTTTCTAGAGCTAGAAAAAATAATATCAAAATTCATCTGGAAGAATAAAAGGTCCAGAATATCAAGGGAAATAATGAAAAGAAATGCTAGGGAAGGTGGCCTAGCTCTACCAGATCTCAAATTGTATTATAAACGAGCAATCATGAAAAACACCTGGTACTGGCTAAAAAATGGAAGGGTAGACCATGGAATAGATTAGGTACTCAAGACACAGTAGGCAATGAATATAACAATCTACTGTTTGATAAACCCAAGGACCCCAGCTTTTGGGATAAGAACTCACTATCTGCAAAAACTGCTAGGAAAACTGGATAGTAGTGTGGCAGAAAGTAGGCACAGACCAAAGCCTGACATGGTACACAAGAATAAAGTCCAAATGGGTAGATGATCAAGGTATAAAGATAGATACTATAAACAAATTAGTGGAGCAAGGAATAGTGAATTTATCAGATTTATGGAGAAGGGAAGAATTTTTGACTAAACAAGAGACAGAAAACATTATGAAGTACAAAATGGATAATGCTGATTACATTAAATTGAAAAGTTTTTGCACAATCAAACCCAATGCAACCAAGATTAGGAAGGAGGCAGAAAACTGGGAAAGAATTTTTGCAACTAGCGTCTGTGATAAAGGACTCATTGCTAAAATATATAGAGAAGTGATGCAAATGTACAAGAATACAAGTCATGGCTGGGCATGTGGAGTGCAGCCTGACTTGGCAGGGAAAGGACCCTGAAGAAGCCTCAGGGAGCCACCAGCAGCAATAGTTCCCAGATTGCTAAACCCCCAAACACCACAGACAGCTTCAAAGGTCAGTGGAAGGGCTCCTTCACCCAGTGGAGGGGCTCCTTCACCCAGTGGAGGGGAGTGCAGTCTGGATCCCCAGCAGCAGTCACTTCAGGGGTAGCTTCCATTTTTGAGACCCTCAGCCTAGAGTCCCTGGTGGAATTGAGCAGCTGATCTGACTCTCAGCCTGAGCTTGGCCCTGACAAAGAGCTCAAAAGTCAAGTAACTGGCTGGGAAAATGCCCAAAAATGGGAAAAAGAATAAGACAATAGAAAGTTACTTCCTTGGTGAGCAGGTATTTTCTTCCTTTCTTTTGGATGAGAAGGAATAATTTAGGTCTTCAGAGAAAGATCTAAAAGTCAAGGCTTTTGCATGCAAAATCTCCAAGATAAATATGCAATGGTCTCAGGCCATGGAAGAACTCCAAAAGGATTTTGAAAATCAAGTAAGAGAGGTGGAGGAAAGAAATGAGAGCAATGCAAGAAAACCATGAAAAGTAAGTCAACAGCTTACTAAGGGAGACCCAAAAAAATGCTGAAGAAAATAACACCTTAAAAAACAGACTAACCCAAATGGCAAAAGAGGCCCAAAAGACCAATGAGAAGAATACTTTAATGAGCAGAATTAGCCAAATGTAAAAGGAGGCTCAAAAGCTCACTGAAGAAAATAGTTCTTCAAAAAGATGGAAACTAATGACTTTATGAGAAACCAAGAAATCACACAACAAAACCAAAAAATGAAAAAATAAAGGATAATGTGAAATATCTCACTGGAAAAACAACTGACCTGGAAAATAGATCCAGGAGAGACAATTTAAAAATTATGGGACTACCTGAAAGTCATGATCAAAAAAAGAGCCTAGACATCATCTTTCATGAAATTATCAAGGAAAACTGCCTTGATATTCTAGAACCAGAGAGCAAAATAAATACTGAAAGAATCCACTGATCACCTCCTGAAAAAGATCCAAAAAGAGAAACTCCTAGGAATACTGTAGCCAAATTCCAGAGTTCCCAGGTCAAGGAGAAAATACTGCAAGCAGCTAGAAAAAACAATTCAAGTATTGTGGAAATACAATCAGGCTAACACGGGATCTGGCAGCTTCTACATTAAGGAATCTAAGGGTTTGGAATATGATATTCCATAAATCAAAGGAATTAGGATTAAAACCAAGAATCACCTACCCAGGAAAACTGAGTATAATACTTCAGGGGAAAAAAATGGTCATTCAATGATATAGAGGACTTTCACGCATTGTTGATGAAATGACCACACCTGAAAAGAAAACTTGACTTTCAATTGCAAAGAATCAAGAGAACCATGAAAAAGTAAACAGGAAAGAGAAATCATAAAGGACTTTCTAAAGTTGATCTGTTTACATTCCTACATGGAAAGATAATATTTGTAACTCTTGAGACTTTTCTCAGTATTTGGGTAGTTGAAGGCATTACACACACACACACACACACACACACACACACACACACTTTGTGTGTGTGTGTGTGCGTATGGGGGGGGAGGGAGAGAGAGAGCGAGTGAGCATGCGCCACAGGGTGAGCTAAGAAGTGATGATATCTAAAAAAAATAAAATTAAGGGGTGAGAAAGGAATATATTGGAAGCAGAAATGGAATAGGGCAAATTATCTCTCCTAAAAGAGGCAAGAGAAATCTTTTTCAATGGAGGAGAAAAGGGAGGAGGTGAGAGGGAAAAAGTGAAGTTTACTCTCTTCACATATGGCTTGAGGGAATAACATGCTCACTCAATTTGGTATGAAAATTTCTCTAACACTAGAGGAACGTAGGGGAGATGGGAACAAGTGGACTGAGGGTGATGATAGAAGGGAGGGCAAATGGGAGAAGGGAGTAATGACAGGTAAACACCTATGGGGAGGGACAAGGTCAGGAGAGAGAATAGAGTAAATAGGGGGCAGGATAGGATGGAGGAAGATACAGTAAGTCTTACACAACATGATTATTATGGAAGTCTTTTGCAAAACTACATATATGTAGCCTACATTGAATTGTTTGCTTTCTCAGTGGGGATGGGTGAGGAGGGAGAAAGGGAGAGAAGCTGGAATTCAAAGAATTGGGAACAAATGTTGAGAAATTTTTTGCATAAACTGGGAAATGAGAAATACAGGTAATAGAGTATAGACATCTATCTTGCCCCACAAGAAAAGAGAGAAGATGCAGATAAGGGAAGGGAGGGCATATTGAGGCAAGGGGTAATCAGAATGCAAGGTGTTATGGGGTGGGAGAGGGGAGAGATGGGGAGAAAATTTGGAACTCAAAATTTTGTGGAAATGAATGTTGAAAAATAAAAATAAATAAATAAACATTTAAAATAAATTTAAAAAAATACAAATCATTCCCCAATTGATAAATGGTCAAAGGATATGAACAGGCAGTTTTCAGAAGAAGAAATTAAAGCTATCTATAGTCATATGAAAAAATGCTCTAAATCACTATTGATTACAGAGATGCAAATCAAAACAACTCTGAGATACCACATCACACCTATTAGATTAGCTAATATGACAAAACAGGAAGATGACAAATGTTGGAGAAGATGTGGGAGAGTTGGAACACTCACTGTTGGTGGAGCTGTGAACTGATCCAACCATTCTGGAGATCAATTTGGAAATATGCTCAAAGGGCTACAAAAATGTGTATACCCTTTGACCCAGCAATACCGTTTTGAGGACTGTATCCCCAAGAGATCATAAAAATGGAAAAGAGTCCCACACGTACAAAAATATTAATAGCAGCTCTCTTTGTGGTGGCCAAAAACTGGAAATCAAGAGGATGCCCATTAACTGGGGAATGGCTGAATTAATTGTGGTATATGAATGTAACACAATACTATTGAGCTACAAAAAATGATGAACAGAAATCTTCAGAGAAGCCTGGAAAGACATATGACCTGATGCTGAGTGAAAGGAGCAGAACCGGGAGAACTCTGTACACTGCAACAACCACAGCGTGCAAGGAAATTTTTCTGGTAGACTTTGTATATCATTGCAATGCAAGGACTTAAATAATTCCCAATGATCTCTTAAAGCAAAATGCCTTCCACATCCAGAGGAAGAACTATAGAATTCGATCGCAGAATGAAGGAGATCATTTTCTTTTGGATTATGTTTCAGTTTGTTTTATGATTTCTCCCATTCATTTTAATTCTTCTATGCAACATGACTAAAGTGAAAATATATTTAATAGGAATATATGTATAGGACCTATATAAAATTGTATGTTGTCTCAGGCAGGGAGTGGGAAGGTTGGGGAGAAGGAGGGGGAGGCAAGGGAAAAAAATCTAAGGTATCTGGAAGTGTTTGTAGAAACTGGAAACAAAATAATAATAATAATGATAAAAAGAGCAGTTTGTGTACCATCTATGAATATTCATTTGATTATTGGTAGTCTAACTATAACATTTTTGTGCAGTGATCAAGGACACATACTGCTGCTAGACATATATCAACTCTGACATTCTTGCTATAAATGGAATTCAAAGAAAGGAGGAAATCATAGCTAAATGAAAGGATGGCTCACTGAAACTCCTTGGAGAGGCAAAGAAAGGAGGTGATGGGAGTAGGCTGTGTTACATCTCCAAAGGCAACAAGAAACATTTCATGGGTATCTGGTCATCACATACTGCAGAACTAAGGGAAAATGTTTGCACAAAAACCATCATAAAAACCACAGTAGCTTATACATCAGCATCAACTTGCATGAATTGAGGGTATCTTCTATGAAGGTATAGTACTAGTAGAGAATGGACAGACTATTGTAAGCAATATTCAACATTCACATTTTACCATTTCACAATGGACTGAAAGAAGAAGAGAATGATTAGATCCTACTGCATTCTTTCTTAATTATAAAAATGCATTGATTTGGGAGAGCAAAATGTAAGAAATAACCCTATTCAATGATCTCTTGATTAAGACAGGTGAGGAGTAAAACGAGAGAGAGATATACTCCTCACTGGGATGGAGGTGATGTGTGGATGCTACTGACTGAAGATGTCATTTTTCTGACTGCATTGAGCTTCGGAACTTTACAGAGGATCTCGAAAAAAATGTATCATCACTCAAAGGAGCTTGTGCCCGTCATCCACACAGAAAAGACAAAATGAAGACTGTCTTAACGTGCATTTGTATGAACAACCTCCAGAGTTTGTCTGTCAGAATATGTATCTTGGAAAGAGGACATAGATGCAAAGTAAGGTGGACCCAGAGTTGAACGGGATGAAGAGAGCGGGCTGAATTGCATTTGGAAAATAGATAGGAAGGGTTCATAAGGAAACGGGCAGGACTTGGGCAGTATTCTGACAGGTTAAGAGATCTGGGGCAGACGTTGAGGTGAAAGGAACAACATAAACAAAAAACCTGGAGAAAGGAACATGCAGGCAGGTTTGGAGAACAGTGAGTGCTCCAATCTAGATGGAACACAGAGAGGTAGACTAGAAAAGCAGATTAGGCCTTTGGTCTTATCACTGTAACAAGGGGACCCCACTGAAGGCTTCTGAGAATGAGGGGACGAGCTGGCATGCAGAACTGCAGTAGGGAGGCCGAGAAGAACAAAAGTGCCTCAGATGACCAGTGGGTGTGTGTGATCTGGGGAAAACCATCTTATTTCTCTAAGCCTTCATTTCTTCAGTTGTAAAATGGGAATAATGCTTATAGTACCTGGCTACAAAGAGCAAATGACGTGTGTGTCTGTGAAGTGTCTGGGAAACTGTAAGCTCTGATACTATTATCAGACACTGTAACTGTCATAATGAATAAGAGAAGACCCAAAGACATGAAACCCTTAACTAGAGAAAAACAGTGGTGATTCATTTTGCTTAAACGGAGGCACAGGAAAAAAAAAAGCTAGACAACATGGTGGAAAAATAATGGAAAAAGTGCTAGCATCAGAAAACCTGAACTGAATACAGGCCTTGCTACTGTTCTCAGCCTCAGTTTCCTCATCTGTCAAATGAAGAGATTGGATCAGCTTATTTCTAAGATCCTGTCAAGCTGCCAATTAAATGATGCTACGTTAAGTAGTCAGAAATTGACTGATTATGAGCTTGATCTTGACATGGACTGAGAGAAGGCAAAAGGAGAATTTTTAACTATGATTATTAAAAAAAGAATTACTATCAATAAATGATGCTATGAAAAAGGGAAGAGAGAGTAATACCAAAATGTTTTTATTTTAAGTTCATTTTTGAATTTGCAGAATTTGATACTTTACAGAATTTTTCTGCATTTAGACTAGACAGACAAGAATGTGAGGGAAAAGGTTTTTACACACACACACACCATTAATAAACACTCCTGTAATTCATTTTTAATCAATCAACAAATATTTTTCGAGTGCACCCATGAAAGGAAAATTGTTAAAAAATAATACCAGGCTATTCTAATTGGTTTTCAATAATATTTTTCACCTTTGCTCTACCTTGTAAAAAAAAAAGGTTTTTTAAAGAAGGAAAAATAAATACAATGCCTTCTCTGAAAGTACATGGCAAGAACCTATATGTTTCAATAGACTTCTGTTAAATATGTTTAAGGATTTTAATAAACTAAATTTGTAGATTTAATAAAATTTAACAAAATTTGTTTTTTTCTAAATAAAACTTTTATCTCCATTATTTAAAAACAGGAATATCTATTTTATCTTTTTCATAAGCATAATTTATTGCATAAACAGAAAATAGTCTTTACTGACACTCTACCTTATCAGAAATATTCAGTTACTACCTCCTAAATAAAAAGCTAATATAAATTAATTGTTTGGGTTAGAGTAGTAGAAAACATTATTTTTCTGTGAATAACTAGTGTTGACATGTTTTAGCAACAAATGGTAGAGCATATTTAAACGGATTTGTAGGAGAGAAGATAGGCATATAAATTTTTTAATTTCTATATCATGAAAAATTCATACAAATAAGATTCTTACAAAGGCAAATTTTAAGCACTACAGTTTATGATAATTAAATATATTTGAACAAAATCTGAAGTTATATTTTCACAGATCTGTTTTGTGAATTATGGAATCACAGGGTTCAAAGTAGCATGAAGTAATCACAAAAACTGGAATGCAAAGAAGCCAAAAATAAGTTAATGGTTGTCCTGTAAGAACTCTGCTATCTATACTGATTAAACACACTTTCATCACTGTTTCTTGACTGGAACAAGAGTGGGAAGGCACGTACTTAAGAGTAAATCTATTGGATAATGTAAACAGAAAGACCATTTTACACAACAATTTTCATATGGCATTAATATTTTTAGTACAAAAAAATGAAAGAAAGCAAATAGTGCAATTGTTGACATAAAAGGATAAATTTAAAATAATTAGGAAACAGTCATATCTACAAAACTGTTACACTTTAAGAACAAAAATGAAACCTGAGAAAAAAATTAATGCTAACAGAAAAATAACATTCATACTTTTCTAAACTGTCATATTTCAGACCTGCTTAAACTTTAACCTATATAACATTTGGTCAAAAAATCAGTATTTTAATCATTTAGCCTTATGGTGCTTTGCTAATTCAGTGGATAACTATTGCTTCTGCTATTATAAAAGCTGTTAAAAAATGAAGCATGTTTCTTTAAAATTAATCACTGATTTCAAAAAGTTTTCATTTTATTTTGGCTCAAGTTGTGAAGTGAAAGGGTATCACTTGTGATCTGGGAATCTGAGGTTCACTTAAAGTTGCATAGTGATTGTAGATGACAGTGATAAGGACATAAATATTACTGAGTCAAATAAGAAGCATATTAGATTTTAAACTGTACTAATAAAATTTTTAAAAATATATTATTTATTTTTCAGTGCTCAACAATCACTTCTACGAGAATTTGAATTCAAAATTTTCTCCCCATCTCTCCCCACACCCCACCCCAGGGCGGCATGTACCACATCCACCCCTTCCTCCAGTTTGTATTCCCTTCTATTATCCCTCCTTTCTTCCATCCCCCTCCCCTCTATTTTCCCATAGGGCAAAATAGATTTCTATACCCCAATGTACATCTGATTTCTGAGTTGTATGCTAAAATAATTTTAAACATTCATTATTGAAGCTTTGAGTTCCATATTCTCTCCCTTCCTCCCTCCCCACCCACCCACATTGAGAAAGCAATTCAACATAGGTCATACATATGTAGCCATGCAAAACACTTCCATAATAGTTACGTTGTGAAAGACTAACCACATTTCCCTCTGTCCTATCCTGCCCTCCATTTATTCCATTCTCTCCCTTGACCTGTCCTCCCACAATAGTGTCAGCTTTTGATTATCCCTTTCCCCAATTAGCTGTCCTTTCTATTATCTTCCCTCTCCTATCCCCTTCCTCCCTGCCTTCCTGCAGGGTAAAAAAACATTTCCATATCCAATTGTGTGTGGGTTATTCCTTCCTTAAGCCAAATCCCATGAGACTAAGGCTCATTTATTTCCTTTCATCTTCCCCTCCATTGTAAGAGCTCTTTCTTGCCTCTTTTATATGAGATGATTTGCTACATTCTACCACTTCCTTTCTCTTACTCCTAGTACATTCCATTCAAAAGCAAATTTTATTTTTTGGGTATTCTCCCTTCATATTCAGCTCCGCCTGTGCCCTCTATGTGTGTGTCTATACATACATATATATATACACCCATGTACATATACATACCTACACATATATAATAAATACATACATACATACCCATACACACCTATATATGTGTGTGTGTGTGTGTGTGTGTGTGTGTGTGTGTATTTCCCCTAACTACCCTAATACTGAAAAACTTATGAGTTACAAATATCATCTTTTCATGTAGGAATGTAAAAAGTTCAACTTAAGGCTTCTCTTTCCTGTTTACCTTTTCATGTTTCTCTTCATTCTTGTATTTGAAAGTGAAATTTTCTATTCTGCTCTGGTCTTTTCAACAAGAATGCTTGAAAGACTTTTATTTCGTTGTAATTCCATTTTTCCCCCCAAAGTATTATATCCAGTTTTAATGGCTAAGTGATTCTTGGTTTTAATCCTATCTCCTTTGACCTCTGGAATATCATATTCCAAGTCCTTCCATCCCTTAGTGCAGAAGCTACTAAATCCTATATTATCCTGATTGTGTTTCCACAGTACTTGAATTGTTTCTTTCTGGCTGCTTGTAATATTTTCTCCTCGACCTGGGAACTCTGGAATTTGGCTACTATATTCCTAGGAGTTTTCCTTTTGGTGTCTCTTTCAGGAGGTGATCAGTGAATTCTTTCCATTTCTATTTTACCCTCTGGTTCTAGAATATCAGGGCAGTTTTCCTTGATAATTTCTTGCTAAAAGCAGGTTTTTGTTTTGTGTTTCCCCAATCAGCCCTGGGGTTAGCTTGTTAAGTGTCGGGGAGGAGTGGTCTGGTCACAGGAGATCTCCTCAGCTGAACTGAGGCAAAGGCAAACTCAGGGGATG